>NC_133972.1:111065727-111434894 GCF_047716275.1 Strix uralensis
GGTTGCAAAGCAGCTGTGAGAATAGCTGATTGGCCCCATTGTCATGGTGGTACAATACTGCCCGACAGAAGTTTTCTGATGCCAAAGACTCTTCATATTGAGACGGTTCTGAAAATAAGATTGTACAAATACGTTCTGTGACTTGTTAGCACTTTTAAACTATACATCAGATGTTGTCCTGCTGGCTTATTCAAGTGTATCCACCACAGGTTTAGGTGGTGGCTGGAAAAGTTGCTGCTTGTTTGTGAACAGTAATGTGATGACATAAACAGCAATGGCTGTTTCTAGGATGTTATGAAAACCGAAATTATCCCATAAATATTTTTACCAAATTTATTTTCATTATTTATGTAAATACATAGTTCTTTAATATGTACAAAACTGAGGTGGATGTTTTCTGCAAACATACTACCTCAAATTCCTTCTTGTGCTTCTTGCTTCCAGTTTGGCCAGAAATATCTACCTCTATAACATCAAAATTTTAGAAGGCCTGTAAAATGGTGGGTATCTATTTTTCTTTTCCTTTTTTTTTTTTTTGTTTTGTGGTGGGATTTTTTTGTTTGTCTGTTTTGTGTTGAGTCTTCAGTACTGGGAAAAGTACTGGAGTACTGCTTGAATCTGTCTGGGACTCTTTCCGTTACAAAAAATGCTCACTTTTGCTCCTTTTTAGTCCTAGAGGACTTGATTTTCTTTATTTCCTTCTCAGCAGATAATTTTAATTATTTATAAGCAATTTTAATATTTTTAATCTGGAGTCCCAACTAGATATTTCTTGAGGATCTTGAAGCTGGTGCTGAAAAAAAAGTTACTTTGTGATGGTGAAGATGCAAGTTTTGGGGTCCTTTGACTCCTGTTTAGAACTGCTTGAGGAAATTCACCCTTTTTATTTGCTGGATTTGAAGGATTCTGAACTTGTAGTGTGGTTGCTCGTGGAGGATTCATTGGCACTGTTGTAAAAATTAGTTAGGTGGTGCCTAGAGTGTATTCAAGGGTTTAACAGCGTAATATTTTAATCTACACTGAAGGCAGGAAAAGAAGAAAAGCTGGCCTATTAGGTTTATAATGGGACGCAAAACGTGTTAAGTTTTAATGAGTTATCTGGAGCATAAAAGGGAACAAGACCAGAACCAAAGAAACAAAATTTGATCATTGTAGCAGAAAATAAGATCAATGCCTTATTTTTGATCCTAAAGAAGGATGGCAGGATGTTGTTTTAATATTATTGGAAGGTGAAACAATGGAGTCCTTGATGAAAGATGTAGTCATGTTCAATGAGTTAAATGCTCATCTCAAAGATGCTTATACTGGGAAAGATGAGCATGCGTGAGCAAATGTGATGTGAATGATAAACATGATATTATACTTGCAAAATAGAATCATGAAGAAAGTACTGGCCTTGGCTACTTTGTGCTTACATCATGTCATTAAGCACATCTTTAAGACTTTTATATATTTTGTCTGCTTATGTGGTTGTGCAAGATTTGTTACAATTTATAATTATCTACTATTCATTATTATTTGAAAAAGACGTGGGAGGGAAGAGAAGCTATGGACTTGAATTGATAAAACACTTGTCTTAATCAGCAATGCAGTTGCGCTAACTTTTTTGAGACAACCTGATCTTTGGGGCAAAGCTTGCTTACTTCACAGATTACTCTATCTCATATTAACAGGTCAAGAGAAAGGAGATAGTCAAGATAGAACTTCAAGAATACAAGTGTAGAGACATCTTGTCTAACTATTTCTCCATGATAAAAAAGTGTGGCACTTGCTCCCCACGTAAGTTAAAGTAGGCCAAACTGCCAATGTGCAAAGTGTGCAGCAAGTCTCTCTTGGCAGGAAACTTAAGGGAGAGGATATACTGACAGGTAAGAAAATCTTAGTTTTGGCTGCCATGTGCTTGGTAATTACTTGAACGAGAACATCTTGACATTTTTTTTTTTTCCTAATTTTGATCTCTTACCTGCTAATCTGTATGTGACATCTGTCAGAGTTCTGCCGATCAGTTGACATGGTTAGACGTTGTTCTGTCTCTGCTTGAGAAATGTCTTTTTCCCCGTGCCCTGTGAAAGCTTGAAAAGGAAATGTGTGATGACAAAAAGACAACTTGATAACTCATAAAAAGGCCATGCAGATAGAAATGGGTGCCTTTAAACTTGTGCTTTGATTCAGAAATACAAGTTACCCCTTCAACTAGTTTCTTTGGTTTGGGTTTTTGGGGGTTTTGTTTTGGGCTTTTTTTTCTTGGTGTTTTTTGTTATTTGTTTTTTTAAATAAATGCAGTGTGAGAAGCCCTCAGGAGTAATGATGAGTACTTAGTGGGACTTCACTATAGATTTTAGACCTTATCTGTAACCACATAGGTGGCTTTTCTCCTCAGATGGACACATCTGATGAGGGGCCTGACAAGCATCATCATAATGAGTTCTTGATTCATCACATCTCTTAGACCTGTTCTTAAGTCTTGCTTGGACACTTAAGGGACCTGAGGGTGCACTTAGGCATCTTCCTAAAGGAGTTAGCTCTGAAGCCAGGCCTGAAACCTTAAAAGGATGTGATTTTTTTTTATTTTTCTTTATTTCTTTTTCTCTTTTTCCCCCCCTGCTAACAGGCTGGTGAACCTTGATCTTACCAGGCTTTATTCTCTAGAGTTTTGGCAAGCTTCCTTACTTCAAGCTTCATTGCAAGTATTGCACGTCCAGTGAACAAAATAACACAACTTGACCCAATCATGACTAAACAATATAGTCCACTTGGCCATGAATAAATATCTCCCAGAAAGATCTGTGTGAACAAATATATGAAAAGGCCATTGTTTAAATAGTTTCCAATGAGATGTGAAAAAAAATCATGAGCAGTGCATCACTGTAAAGAGACTGAACTGGTTCTGTTCAATTATTTGTTAAAGTCTGGTTTTGTTCATGTCTTGATATTTGTTTTAGTACTGCTCTGTCTCTGTGAATATATTTGTTTGGCATCCTGTAGAAAGCAGCTTAAATTGTGTGCAGAGAGGTGCAGTCCAAGACTCCTTATGGAGCCCTTAAGGATTGGAGAGATTTGTATTCTGGATAAGGAGATCCTCGTTTGTGTGTGTAGATTAATACCACAGTACACTTAGCTACTACAGAGATGATCAGTGTTGGTTGGGATATTTTTTTGTTTTGATGGGTCCAGTGGCAGAATAATATATTTCGGTAGCTGTCTGGTTGAGTATATTTAAGCTAGTGGATATTTAGTATTAGTAATGAAATGTTTTAAAAAGCAAACTAGCAGCATTGCAGCACTTTCCCTTGCCTATAATGAACAAAACCCCACAGCTCTTAAGTAAAATTCTTCTACTGCTAAAAAAATTTGTATTTAAGCAAGCATTGCACTATTTGATGCAAGAATGGAAATGTGGTAGCTCACTGCTAGTTCTGGCATGTAGCCATGGTAAGTGCTAGGTAGGATGTTGTCATCTGACTTTCCCCATAGAAAATATGTTGTAATGAAGTTTGTTGTGGTAGCACAAAACTGCCTGTCTCTTACACCAGGTTCAAGAGCAGCTACAGTCTGTCTTCCTTTTTCTGTGTTAGGATGTTGTCTTTGATGCAGAGACTGCAGAATGAAAAGCTGCCTTGGACCCTTTCCAGAAAGTTATTGAAATCAGTCTTCAGTAACTTTATTGGCTGTTACTGTGTACCAAGGTCACCGAGATGCGTGAACAGACAGCCCTGTTAAAAGCAGGATTTGAGTATTTTAAAAGGTGTCTTTTTACAGTTTCAATAAATAAGCAGGAGCCTTATAAAAGTATGCTATAGTGTTACTACTAGTATTACTACTTTTGTCCTGATCTTCTGCCTTTTTTTCTCTCCAGCTGTGGTCCTGCTGGTCAGTTTTGATATCTAAAGCAGCTTTCCAACATTTGTTACATCAAAGCTCTGAAGAAAAGGAGCATACTGGTTGCCTCACAGTTTCTGGCACTGATAATCAGAAATACAAGGGCATATCTTTTGGGTGGGGTGGTGTTTTGTCTTTATATACAAAGGAGGTGGTGGTTTTGTATATAGGTGGTTTTGTATATAGGTGGTTGGTGTTTTCCTGGTGAAGTATTGTTCTCACCAGGAACAAAATCAGCATGTCAAAATTGACTCCCCTCTTCGTGGCAGTTGTGTGTTGTGCTCAACTCTTTCAGCTCTTGAGTAAACTGGAATTTCTGGGTTAAAAAGGAGGTGCAGGTGCCAAAGTGGCTTTTGTTATGCCCAACACAGTACCCTTTCCACCATAGTGTGAGGCCTAGATTCAAGTTTATCCTCTACCAGCATCAGACCAGTCACCTGAACAGGGTGAGTGTTAAGACACCAAGATATAAATTGTTTTGGGGTGGATCTCTTATTTCTTTCTTGAGGCATTTTACTTCATGCTTGCAGTGATGCACACATTCAGTAACCGAGCCTGGGTGGAGGCAGGAAGAAAGAAGTAGAATTAATTGCCTTATGGCTGTGCTTGCTTCATGTTTGAGGAGTAGGTCTTGGATGTCTAGAGCAATAGTGTCAGGATAGCTTGCTGAATCCCAGATGCCTGTAGGAAAGGCAATTCTTGCAGAGTTCTTTAGGCTGTTGACTGGGATCAGGATATGTCTTTAATTTACTTACACTGTGTATGCATAATGGAGCAGGACAATGCTTTATAGAAAGTGGCTTGTAACTAAGGTTGTCTAGGATTTTAAAATAAAGTAGTATCATTTTGTAAATGCCTGGAAGAGGACTTGAGAACCTGCAGCCTATGGAGAACATATGGTCTGCAACTTAATTTCTCATGGCCAAAGGTCAAATATTTACTTTTTCAGTTGGATTTTTTTTTTTCATGCTATTATTGAATATTGCTAAGGTTAGAATAGCTGACCAAAGAAGCTTCAGAGCTGTAGTTATCCCTCAGCAAGGGTAAAGACATCCAACCTTTACTGCAGGACTTCTGTCAACTATATCTGAGTGTGTGCAGTCTGTTTTATGCCTAGTAATCCACACAGTTGACCCCTGCCTTCCTCACAGTATCTTTTTGTAAGGGAAATTTTTCCAGATGTACTTAACAGACCGGGTGCCTTCAGCACAACAGACTTATTAACTACTAAGCCAGCATAAAACTTGTAAGTGCAGCTGCTGCAGAAATGGACAGTGAAAAAACACAAAAACTGTGCCTGAAGACAGAACAATAAATAAATGTATGGTGATAATTACCTCCTGTAGGTATTGCATTGTGGTAGTCATCAGAAACTTATTTACTGTGTCTGCCTTTCCCTCTGTCAGTGATGAGTTTCCTTCATCCCCCCAAGCTAGCCTGCCTGCAACCTTTTAGAGAAGTTCTCAGGATTATGGCTGAAATGTTAGGAGTAATTAGATAAAACATTGCTGTAAATTCCTGTGGAAAGAAATACATTCATTAATTACCTTAGTTGAGTTCTGGCCAAACTTAGCTTGTTCTGTATATAAATAATTGGATGAACAGATAAACAGTTGGGTAAAGTAATTTTGCTTTATCTACCTCCAGATAGGACAAAAGGTAACAAACTGAAATGACTAAGGAATCGGAAATCTGTCGATCCAACATTGACTTGTTTAATCATGGTCAAATACCTTATCCTCTGCGCAAACTGCTGAACACTCGCTTCTTGTGAACGACCTTGTCAGGCTGAGGAGCCCTCCTAGAGAAAGGTCAGGCTTTTAAGCTGATGGTAGGTTGTTGCTGGCATGAGTCAGGGCGGGATGAAGTCTTAATGCATGTATCTTCAGATGTCAGCTGGCATTCTCTGTAGGTGTCCAAGGAGTGGGAGATCAGCAGTTCCAAATGAAGCCAATGTGCACTGTGGCATATTGGCCTCCCGGATTTGATTAGTGACACGCCTTGTGTCTGAAGCTTGGGATCTGATTTGGGATTAGGGGTGGCTTGCAAAAATTCAGCTTTAACAGTTGTATATGAGTTAGAACTGAATATTGCGAACAAAAATAAGAAATCAGAAATCGAAGTTTTGGAACTGAGTGAATCATAGGAATTATGGCAAATTCAAGTGACTAAGCAAAGCTGTTGAATTTGATGCTCCATCAAAATGTAAGAGTGTATTTGGTGTGCTTGTGACTCAGCACTTGAGAGTGAGTCATTCCTCATCACTGGGACCTCAGTGCTGTTGGTTTTCTGGCTGAAAAAGAAAGAAGGTGGGAAGAAATTTAAACCTACAGAGAAAGTTTAAACTTCACAAATACAAAAGAGAGGGGGAAGTTTTACCCCCACTTACATTATTTTTCTTGAAAGACTCTTTATTTTTAACTTTTGAATATGGTATTTTCAGTGGAATAAGATGACTTTTCTGAGGCACTTTATTTATAGTGGAGGCTTTTCATATTTTATTTTGCAGAAAATTAAATTGTGACTATATTGAACTATTAAAAGAAACCCTTAAAGCAATGCAGTTTACTTTGTGACTGTCTTTCACACAGATGAGTTTAAAATACCTCGCACCAATAACTCAATTGTGAGAAGACAATAGTGGAGGGGAGTTGAAATCAATAAGTGCAAACAGGAGAATAAAGGTCTGAGAATATACAAATATTTAATGAAATATGTATGTGTGGTAGAAACTGCAAAACAAGAGGGTCTTGCCACCAGTGACAATATTCTGAGAAGGTGAGGGGTTGAGGGGAAATGAGAGGTGAAAAGCAGTGAAATCCTCACCGCAACTCTGATGTGTCTACATGTTCATCATATAACAGGGCAGTAATGGAATAAAGGTGTCATGGTATGGGTCCTAACACCTGTATCCAGTCAGAGTGAGGGTCCCCTGCCTTCAGGCATAGTGATGCTGAGGATGATGGTGTTAATCTTTTTGTGAAGCTTTGAACTTGACTATTAGTAGAGATAGGTTTGCTTGCAGGGTTGACTGGTGTGCATTGGTACGTTAACCTGTTGTACCAGATCCGGGGATCAGAAAGGAAAATCCTATTTCTTTCCCTGTTCTATTTGCCAAATCTGGCAGAGATCATGGGGAAGTTGTAGTTTGTGTTGTAAAGTACAGCATGGTTAGCTGCTTGGGAGAACATGGGGATTACAAGTAACAAGTTCTTTGCACTCCCGTGGGGCTGAGGCATCGGCAATGCAAAGGATTTTTGACAGCATGGGTGTCATGACCCATTCACATTCATGTTTATGGTACTAGTTATATGTATAGATTATAAAGGAATTCCAGAAGCAGCATCGATTCAACAAAGTTGCAAAATCTGTGGGTTTTTTCTAAATGCAGCTCTCTAAACCATTTGCTGGATATGATGTGCAGTAAAATACCTGCAGTGTCAGATTACACCATTTTTTTTTTAATCACAGAACGTGATAAAATCACTGAATGTGGCAAAAAGACTGTCATATGTGTTCATTGCTTATTTTGATCTCCAGACTTTGAGCTTGGTTTTCAAATGTAAGAACCTCCATAGGATTTCTGAATCTCTGATGGGAATGTGGTTTGGTACACTAGGTACAAAAGCACTCCAGTGTCCCCACCTTAAACTGTGAAGGAAGCTTTGACTATCTGGCAATGTTACATTAAGGAACATAAAACGAGGTGACTAGGGACAGACAAGGTCTGTGAAATACATCTGAAGGATTTAATAAATGAGGACAATAATTTTTAAGGAATATATAATTCTTTTGTTACACATACACTTTCAGCACTATGGGGAATTATTGCTGGCATTTGATTTTTGTTTAGAATTACATAATATTTCTTATGGTTGTGTTTTTACTGCATATAGTTGATACTCTTCTGGATCATTAAGTAATTATATTTAAGTGGTGACTGAGCTAATGTGAAACTAGACTTAGATTCTGAAGGCACAGATCTATAGCAAAGCCCATAAGACCTGGTTCAAAACCTTTTACTTCAAAAATCCCATAATGAATTTTATGCAAATTATAAAGGAAGGTATCTGGGTAAAGCAGGAAGAAACAAAGGAAGATCCCAAGTTAATACTTCCTTCATCCTTATTGAGTCTGGTGATGTCTCTGGCATAAGAACATCTGTGTGGTAGTGTGAGCCCATCTCTGCTTCTACATCCTCAGAACATGCTGGTGTTATACTTTCAAATGAGATCTTGTAATGTAGGCCTGGAAGTTCTACTTCAAAATGTTATCTAAGGTTTTGGAATTTAAGAGCTATTGAAAGTAACTTTCAATTTCTATATTTGTAGTGGAAAATAAGTGGCAAATAGTGATTTAGTGGGTTCCATTATTTTTTCACCACAAAATTATGATAACAAAGCAGTTCAGTTTCATATACTACAGGGTGTTGAGTATCTTTAGTATTTTACTAAAAGTGATCAGAGAGAACAGTTGTTTCTCATTATTTTTTTGAGGTTTCAGGCTTTGGCCTTTTTTCCACATTAGAACAAAACTGGACTGTTTTCGTGATACTGCACAACAAAATTTCACAGAAATTACCCATTTTCAATTTTGAAAGGCCAAGATTTTAATTTCATCTGCTTTAGCTGGAAACTGATCCCACTGCATCTTGGATATCTTCCAGGTGAAAACTTTGACTTGTTTCACTGGAAATGTTCTAATCATTTCTCATTCCAGTTTCAGAGTCTTTTAAAACTAGAACAAAGCAGCAACTGCCAGCAAATCTGAGCCAATGAAGACACAGTGTGCAAAATATTAGACCCAAGAACCCTAAGAAGCAAGAGTGTAGTCAGAGTTTAAACCAGAACCAGCTTAGCCTAGAAGTCCTGTTGGTTTGACAAAGACATTTGTCAGTTTTTCTCAGTTGCTTGTCTAAGAACATCCCCAAACTCAAAACACTGCAGTATTATTTGTTACTGGAAACTTCTCCATCTATTGCTGTTCTGCATGGCTTCTTCACTTTCTAAGTGTTTCTGCTGACCTGAAGCCAGTGTGAAAATAATTCCACAGCTGGTTTGCTTAATATGATTTTATTCAGATTTTAATGGGAAGGAAGCTATTTCATTTCAGCATTAGATATAAAGCATTAGAAAATGTGAATGAGATGCTGAGTTTTCATGTCAGATAATGGTTTTGCTCTTCCAAAAGGGAACCAGCCTCAAAAGTAACCCTTCCAATGTCTTTGATTGTCTCTGCTTGCAAAAGGAGTCCCTGTTACTCTTCAGAAGGCAGATGTTAGGAAGAAAGTGAAGCCATATTTGTCCCCTCAGCCCCTTACTTTCAAGCAAATAACTTATTCTTTGATTAGTGTGAGCTTTCAAGTATTCTCCACCTGAAAGATGAGGGAAGAGGAGGCGTGATATTTGATAAAAGTACAATTTGGGTTTTTTGTCTACGTTTTCCTATTTTGTTGTCTTCATTGTCTGCTGCAGTTGTCCTTGTAAGACTAAGATAGAAGACAAGAGATGCTATTTACACTGCTGACATTTCAGTTTGAAATTCTTTTCTCTATCTAAACAGAAGTAGATATGCTGGAAAAGAGTGGACTATTTTTAGGATTTTTTTAGGATTAAGAATCTTTTTCACTGTGAAAAGGCAACATAGGTGTTAATATTCCCTTTCCACCATTCACCAGCTGAATCAGAGTCCAGCTATGCACTTCTGCAATGCCTGAGCTGGTGGTGTTTGGAGGCTCTAAGAATAACTGTGCTGTGAATGACATACTGTGAATGAGCTTTCCTATGACATCATTCATTTTTTCCTGGAGGAGATCTTGCAGTGTTATTTTTTGTGTGGTGTCCTCTCTTACATTACTGCAGCAATAAATGGATGTAAAAGACAAGT
This sequence comes from Strix uralensis, assembly GCF_047716275.1. NCBI lineage: Eukaryota > Metazoa > Chordata > Aves > Strigiformes > Strigidae > Strix > Strix uralensis. The sequence goes on from NC_133972.1 coordinate 111,075,493, forward strand.
GTGTGTGTTATTTGTCTCTGTCCCATATATATAGTACATTAGGCCACCACTGTCCTCTTTGCTTCCGAGAAGTGTTGAAAATATGTTAAAGGTGGAAGCTGTTGCTGTCAAATGTAATACAGTCCGGTTACGTGAAGATCTTTGTCATTTTAATTTTCTGTGTTCTTTGCTACTAAAGAGATACCCAAACCATTTTATTTGCTCTTGAAATGTTAATGTTTGTATGTTGTTACTTTATACTGTATATGTAGCGAGGCATTTAGTGTTGCTTTCATTGTTATTAGCCACTAAAAGAAATTATTCAAAGGGTTCATGGAAACCTTTTGTACTCCTGACTTTGAAGAGTACACTTGTTTGTGTCAGTAGCTAAACCTGTGCATATAATCAAATACCCGTGCTTTTCATTGATTCTCACCCACACCACCCCCTCACCCCCTGTACAGTTTGTAGTGTGCATAATGAATTGCTTTTTTTGCATGGAAATTGAATTCACTTTATTGTTCATATGTATTGGATTTAGCATGGCATGCTACATACCGATAGGCAACAATAAAGTGCAATACTATTCACAAGTATTTCTGTAGCTGTTCTACAGTCTTTCTCTGATGGGGACACATTAAATAGGTTTTGTTAATCTTTGTTTAGGCCTTGAGACTTGAAGTATAAAGCAGGAAAACTGAGACACGATAGCAAACACTACCTAAATCAGAATGATCTTGCCTTCATTTGTTTTGCACAACTCCTTTTCCTATACCTCACTTTGCTTTCAAAGGAACATTTCTCATGTTGTCAATTTTCCTCAGTAATAGTTGCATGTTTGGTGTTTAAGTCGTTTCAGACCCACTTATGTCCTTTCCATGAGAACTTTGTAATAATGCTCACCTCTTTCTGTAAGGATTTGTAACTTTGGCTATTGAGACATAGCTATTGATTTTTCCCTAGTATTAGGTTTGGTGTGGAACTGGAAGATAACAGGTTACTTGCAGGTGTTAAAGGTGGAAGGCTTGAGATTTCAAAGCATTTTAAGACTTGCTTTCAATTAGTGTTAACTCAATATTTGGTGCATTCTGCTTAGATATGGGCAGACTGTTATCTTCCCCCTATGTTTGCTTGTATACACACGGAAATTAGTCGCTCCCTCCTTACAGTCTGCCTATCAAATTCGCAAGATCAGAAGAGTAAGCTGGGCTCTGGGACTCAAGATCTTGCCTAGATACCTTTGTGCTTTATCAGTAAAGAAAGGTGGTGTCCTTGTGCCACAGGGATGTAGGGCAGAAGCAGGCTATTATCATCTGAGAAGTGTTGTTTTACATTGTAGTGGGCTCTGGTGGAGCTGGGGCTTCACTTATGTAAATGTTTAAACAGAATTATCACTGCATGGGTATTTCTGGAATATTAAACAGTTGTTCTGCAAAAGCCTTGTCTATGTAAAAGACCAGTTTCCTGAAACTGTTCAGTAGTTCTTCATACTAATCTACTAAATATTGATTAACTGGTGATCAGCAGAAGTTGATCAGCTTGCACCAAAATTGGAGGGTGATACTGGTGCCCTCAACAGAAACACATGATTTTTCTCATGTATTATTTGTTTAAAAATAACCCTCAAAGCTCAATATTTGGAAAATCTTTCTCTATATGTATATATAATTTAAATTAACTCCTGGTTTCAGACTATTTGCTTATTTTTTGTTCTGAGATTTTGATGACTGCTTTGTTATCAAGATTAGCTTGAAATCAGAGGTGACCTACTTGCAACTGGAGAAGCTATGCAGGGAATTGCTCTTGCTAAATCACTTGCGTGGTGATTTGGATGCAGTGAATGAAATTCACAGGAGGCAAAGGAGATAGTCAACTACAGAAAATATTCACAAAGAGCAATGTTGTGGGTTGACCCCAGTCAGCAGCAAAACACCCACCCTAACTCTCTCTCACTCCCTTCTCAAGTATGCATAATGATTTCTTGGGAAGACAAATGCCGTAACGAATATCCCTGCATTCTGCCCATTTCTGTGGGCTTTTATTGCTGAGCACATTGTTGTATGGTATGGAATATCCCTTTGGTCAGTCAGGGTCAGCTGTCCCAGCTGTGTCCCCTCCCAGCCTCTTGCCTGCCCCCAGCCCACTGGCTTCTCTGTGTGTGTGAGGTTGGAGAGACAGCCCCAATGGTGTGCGAGCACTGTTTAGTAATAGCCAAAACATTGGTGTGTTACCAGAACTGCTGTAGCCACAAATGCAAAGCATGGCACTATACAGGCTGCTATGAAGAAAGTTAACTCTTATCTCAGGCAGACTCAGTAAAAACAAACAGATTTTAGGAAACTTTTTAAAATTGCATGTATCTGTATTTGCATCTTAACAGTATAAAAGATAACCATCAGAGATTAAATAAGTGAAAAAGAAGGAGGAAATCTACTAGGTCATCTCCAAATTCCATGCTAACTTTAATTAGTATACTGCTGGCCATAAACAAATGAAATGATACATCAGTGACTGAAATATTTCCTAGAATGCATAGGTTTTGCATGATGGAAAGCATTTGAACTTTAATTACAAGATTAAAAAATAGGTTGATAGTTTCTCGGGACAATATGTGCCGTGAACTATTAATTTCTAATTATTACTGACTGTAGTTCAGACAAAAGTATTACCAAAATTACACTAGGATACCATCTGGGATCTCAGGTTCATGTAAGAAGCGCTCAGCGAGGCTTCTTGCTCAGTGGCGTTCAAATATATTATTCAGTAAAGAAAAGGTGAAAGAAAGGTCTGAAATCCAAAAATCTGTTCATGACTCTGGGAAAGTTTTTCATTTCTGTTTCAGAAGCAGTTGATTCTGTTTTGATACAGTTGTAGAATTAAACTTGGATGAAGAATAGTGTATTTAGTTGGGTGTTTACTTGTTTGGTTTATTGTGGCTGGTCACAGCTGTACATGCTACTTGTAATAATGTATTTTCTGCCAGAGCTCCAGCACTGACTTCCCTGGTCTCCCAGAGAAGCAGAGAAAGGTGAAAACTACAAAAGAGATTCAACATGTTCTCACTTTATTTGTCCTGTTTGTGGATATCCATTGTTAAAAACATAAAGCTTTGCTCAGAGGTGGAGAGTGTTAGCCCCTTAATCAGCACATGGGCAAGGAGCTTGCCAGTTTGCATTTGCTGAAATGGATCCTACATCACAGGCGGTAACACAGTCTGAAAAGTCACCCTCTGCAGATTCTGAAGAGCTCTTGGTGCATATGAGTTGCTGTATGGGAACACATCTCAGAGATGGTGTGCCATGCAACTGCTGGAATACTACCTTACTTTACCCTGATCTGTTGCCATTGTGAAAACAATCCACAACTGTTGGTTTCATTTAAATCCATGTTGGATTGTGGGCATGCTCGTTAATGTCATTCCTTCACTACATCACTGTAACTGAGGTCAGATTTTTATTTAGATATTTGTAAACAGTTACAAGTGAAGCAAATGTAAGATGCAGTCCTCCTCTTACATTTGAGCAAAAAGATGCCTTCCTGTAAGTTTTGGTATTTCTTGTCTAGAATTCTTTCTCCTGAGTTTGCAGTCCTTATGGAGTGATTTCCCCTAAGCTCTGGGATGCCTCTGATAAAGACTGCTCCTTACCTGTCTTTTTGTTAAGACTTTTCTACAAATGGAAGTGGCATAGATGGCTGTTTAAGGCCAGATACTTTTGTACCACAGTGAGGATTTCTCATTCTGAAGTGATGCCTAATTACCTAAAGGACATAGGAATGATGTAAATAGCCCTGAGTGTTTGGGAAATTAAGGCTATTTCCCTTTTGTTCCTGGTTAGCAGCTGATAAACAACCCTTTCTCCAGTTTGGGCTGTTGAAGCAGAGGCTGCTAGTGTATTCATGTTGAATATTGGAACAAATATTTATATGCACATTTTGATAAGCTCTTGACATCTTTTGCATTGTCAGTTCTCTATAGCCGAGAGACACATAATGCAGTATTAATGAAGATGGTGCAATTAGTAATAAGCCACTTTGCTTGGATACATCCTCCCTGTTTACGTGTCAATGAATGCCAATGAAGGGAGAAGTGACAGAGAGGTGAAGTGGTTGAATGGATTTTGGCTCAGCCGTTTCTGCATGAGGGCCAGACTAGCTCTTTTTAGGTTCTGGAGTTTCATGAATATGGCTTAATAAATGGAAAAGAGCAATAAAATATACTTCTGTATATAAGTTGTTTATTGAGCTGGCTGTGTGTGTGTACACACACACATATGCACAAAACATGTATTGCATGTATATGATCTCTAGATGTGTAAAGATGTTAAATATCAGCTCAGATTCAGGTAGGATATTGGGTACTTAAAGTCTCCAAGGATTTCTGTCTGCTTTTGTAAGCAGGAAACTAGAAGAGATATCACATGTTTAATTTTGAACCTGTAAAGTAGAATCTACTAACTGGAGACTAGGAGGACTAATTGAATGTAAGTGGCCCTATATTGATGCTTTGGGTAGAAGTTCTGCATTTTGAAAAACAAAGTTTTGCAAAATATGTTAATGTTATAAAACTGAGAGGCAAATACTCACCAAGTCACTCAGAAATTACTGGGAGCTGAAATGCAGTCACATAAGTTTGATGAAGTTATAGGAGTTAGCTAAAGCAATGTCAGTGCTAGACACACCTTGATATTTGCATCATATCTTATGAATTCTATTGATTCATGCTTTATTTCAGGTAGAAGTTCTTTCTGGCATTGGCAGTGCTTTCATCAAGTACCTCAGTGTTCCACAGGTATAATGTACAGGTAAGGGGCTAATGGATTTATCAGTGTTACTGTAATTGTTGTTTTGTGTCTTTATTTTTATAAAATTTTCCATGGTAACTATCCTGCTGTCAGCAGACATGCAGCCACTCTGTGATCAGCTCATTGTAGTCAATTGTAAGAGACATGACCCAGCATGATTCCTCTTCGAGTTCTTACTGTGATTTTGTTTTACTTTCCCTAATCTAAAAGGGTCTCTGTGGCTACACATGTATTTCTGCCTTTCATATGGGGAAATCTGGTGCTTGACACGGAATAAAGAACATGCTGTTCAGTGCTGAAAATGCAGATGGATGCAACAATGCCTTGCAGTCCTTCCCTCTGCCAGAAATAGCAGAAGGCATTTAGATTTCCTTCAACTGGCTTTTTCTTGGCAGAGAATTAGATGGCACTAGAAGCATAGAGAGATGCTGCAGCGCAGGGTTCCCGGGGCCAGCTGTAGCTCCGCTTCATGGCCCAGCTGTGCCTGGATGAACCAGCAGAGGCAGGGCCCAAACATTTCTTTTGCAGACCTTGGTAAATGAGCTGACCTGTAGTAGGCTGTGAATCAAAACGTCTAGGATCTCAAAGGGGTTGGCTGAAATGCTGCAAAGAATACAAGATTAAATGTGATAATAGCTCGCTGATTTTTTCCCACAGGTCCTAACTCCCTTTAGTGAAGGCCATCCTTGAAACTAGATACCAGTGTCTCTACAAAGAAGTTGATCAAAACAAATCCTCCACTCTCCAAGTGAAGGATGCTTACTCATGGGTACTGTTGGGCAACATTCATTTGTGTGCAGAGGGCTTGAGTAAGACTTAAGTTGTACAAAATACCCCCTGTATACTGGACGTCAAAAGGGATATACTCTGCATTTACATTGAGGAAAAAATGAAACAAGCATTTAAATATTAAGTCTTTATTGTGGAACAACACTTCTTTTTTTCTGTATTCAGCACTGTAGAAATGTTATGCTCTTTTTCACTCAAGCAGATGAAAACTTATAGCATGAATGATTTAAAGAAAAGTGAATGCTGGGTTTAAGTACGGTTCTGTAAAACGTATCTTGAAGTAAAACCAAACGCTTCTATGTGCTATATCAGAATTATAAAACAGCAGGATCTAAGTTGGACTATAAAACAGCAGGATCTAAGTGGGAGCCTTTTAAGGAAAAGCTAACATAGGTGATGTACAGTGGGGCAATCAAGACTAATTCCCACTGAGTCAGCATGAAGTCATGCCCCTAGGATGGTACAAGTGATAACTGTTTGTGTGGATGCATGGGGAGAGAGAGAATATAAAAATGCTTGTAACAGCACATTAATATAGTGTGTCTACTCTTGGAAATATCACCATAGGATTTCCAATCCAGTAAGCATTCAAAACTTCAGTTCATGAAATCATCTTCTGCAACCCAGTCTCCTCATTAGAGCATAGCACGGTGTTTGCTACAGCGTTGGTGTTCAGGTGATGATATTGCCTGTCAACCATTTATTGCATTAGCATCATTATATTCGGGCAGTCTTTTATCTAAGTACTTCAGCCTGAAACAGCCTCAGAGCAAAGAAGTTCAAAGAATGAGGTGGGTGATAAGTCTACAAGATAAAACACTAGAATCTTCAAGGTAGAGTGGTGTTTTATTGTTTAAAAGGAGAGTGTTAATCAGTGCTTTGAATAGAAATGTTTTGTTTAGAAGGAAATAAAGAAGGAAGTTCTGTGCAAATCTTTGAAACAAAACAATTACTCACCATAGTGGAAGGAAGCTGAGATGCATACGTGTTTCCAAAAGCTGGAACCACAGCAGGGAGTTTAAAGTGTTGGGTAGATTGGCAATGCTCCATGTTCTGAACACTTTCATAGGTTTTAAATTTGTTTTTGTTTCACAGTGAAGTTAGAGCTTTCAGAAGTTCTGTCAATTCTATAGGAAAGTTTAGGTTTCAATGTGGTTTTCTTTCACGTGAGTGCAGAGCCAGTGCACAGTCATTCTCTTCCCATAAACTTGACTGGAATTGGTGCACCCGTGAAGAAGTCCCAGCTTTGACAAGGGTGCATTTCGTATCATGAACAATGGACTTCATCAAATCATTGGTACTTTTTCAGCATTCCGAACAAACCAACTTGTGATTAATTACAGTGAAGAGAAATTTGAGTCCTCTTGCCTTGTCAAAACTGACACTGAATCCTATGCAACCTGTTCTTCTCTCAGTTAATAGGATAGCATCAGGAGTGAAAGTGACTGTCCTCTTTTTCCTGACAAAATGTGAAGGGAAATATGACTTAACCAACTTGGCTCATCTCTGCTTTCTCTTTTCCAGACACTGTTGGACTGCATCAAAAATCAGGTTGAGACTGTGCCAGCAACTATGCAGTTTCATGACAGCATCCATATCATAGTCCTGCCTGTGCACTGACAGCATACAGCTTCTCGGTCTCCCTATGGATGTTGAGGAGATCAGGCTGGTTTTCATCAATTTTCCCTCTTTCATGTCTGACCAAAATGTTTAGAGTTCAACAATCATAGGAGAAGACTCCCTGTGGTGTGCTAGCCCTGATCTCCCTTCATGCTCAAAGGAGGGCAGTGGTTATAATGATGAACAGTTCCCTGGGGTGGTGCACAAGGGTGAGAGGTTACAGTGCAAGCTCAGCCACAACCTGTTTGTAATCTTTCCTGTGTGACAGAGGTGAAAAGCTGTCTCGTGTAACTGTATTTCTTAAAATTAATTAAAATCTATTATTACATTTGTCAAGCTGAATAGAGAGAGATGTGTAAAGATGTATTTAAAGAACCACACTATATCTGATTTAATAACACCTTATTTTTAGTAAAATTCTGTTATTTTTAGTTAAATCAGTTAGTGGAAGAATCACAAGGAAATAGGAGCCCAATTTTCTATAAGACCTATATTTTCGCCCAAGTTTCTTTAACTGTAAAGAGTGTTGATATATAATTCTCCCTTTGGCAAGGTCTATGCATCACCATGATGCGTCTATAAACAGAATGTGAAGCGGCTGTGCTTTGTTAGATGAAGCCAGTAATTCACTAGGCACTCAGACCTGCCCTGAACTCTCCTTGAGGATGTGGACTGTGTGCTGCTGCTGCTCAAGTCAGGAAGCAGAGGGCATTTAGTACCCAATGAATGTAAGCTTCTATACAGACCAGCATCCTAAAATGAAAAAAAAAAAAAAAAAAAATCTAGCAGTAATACATGCTAATTTCTGTAAGCGGACATGACTTCTCTCCGAGTGTATTGCACTCTGATGTATTTTCAACATGTTTGTTATAAACTACTTGTACTGCTCAGCAGATGCTCTGTCCTCCTGAAAAGTATAAACAAATTGCTGTGGTTAATGATTATAACTGTTAAATGTTTGTTTCTGATAATTTCTGCAATATGTTGGGCTCTTGCAAATATATATACACTTAAAAAGTGTAAGATTCACTTCCTATTCAAAAGACACTTTAATTTGTCAAGATTTTTATCTTAGGTCCTACTTTGCTTCAGGCTGGATGTGGCTAATAAGGGATAAAACTTTGGCAGGCAGATGTCTGAACAGTAATTTTCTATTGAAGTAATCTTCCCAACCTTAGGCACCTTTGAAAAATTATATTCTGATTATTTCAGCCAGGAGAGATCTTTTTAGAGAACATCTTTGAATGAGGTGAGTGTAAAAAAAAACCAAAACAAACACCAACAAACAAAAACAAAAACAAAACAACACACCAACAAAAAACCAAACAAACTACACAGTGTTCTCTATACTCTTAAAACTTTAAAAGTATACACTAATACTTTGTAAAGGTAGAATGGGGCCTAATCAAAGCTTTATGTTTTGACATAGAAGGATTCCTCTTCAAAATGAGAATGCTGTAGTATCAGATTCATTTAAAAACTCTCTGTGCTGGTGAAAGAGTTATTTCTGGAAATCACAGAAAGCTTTTTGGCATTCTAATTAGCACACTTCCATATTTGAAAGAGTTACGATACTATTGTAACAGTTTTTTTCAGAAGAAAAAACCCCACCCTATCTTTCTTTTGACAGGACTGATTCTTCTTTTAGGAAGAATCTGAAATAATGACCTAATGAAAAACACTGTGGTTTGTTCTTAGTTCCTTATTCACTGTAATAAAATCAATGTGTGTTCTACCTATTGTCTAATTTCTCATACCCTTTCATAATCAAAAACTTACTCATTTTACATCCACCTCTCTTTTTTAGTTTTTATCTTTGTTGCAAAATATTTATCTTTTTTTTTTTTTTAAGGAAGAAACACACTGTATTTTTAATGTTACTCCTATGCTGTGCTCCTCAGTTAACTGAGCTCCTAGGTTGAGCTTTACATGCCTGATGATGTCACATAATCTTCTTTATTTTAAGGCAGGAAAGCAAAACCAATGTTTATAATCCATTTCTTTATTCATGTTATATGGCATTTCCTATTTTGTATGAAAAATTAGTCCACAGTTTATTAACTTTTTGATTACATCAGTGGGAAAAACTTGAAAACAGCTTTAACTGGAGGGAGAGGCTACAATCTTGCTTAGAGTGTATCAAGTTATTAACCTGTCCTTTATTTAACAGACATCAGTAGTGATTGTTTGGTGAGACTGTAAGCAAAGTTCACTGTGTGAGTCACTAACCATCATATTGTTGTGTCTCACTCACTGCTGGTAAACTGCAGTTTACTGCGAGGCATCTTCTGTTTCATGTGAATTAATGATTTCATCTAAAAGTGTGTAAATTTGCACACAACTTAAAGTTTACCTTGTGTAAGTTTTCAACCCTAGATTGAATTTACATCCATGGAGGATATTCGTATTTGTCAGATGAAGAGGATTAATTATAGCCATTTAAAAATTTTTATTGATCAGAAACCTGCTGTTTTGCACTAGAGTATTTGCATACCTTGTCTTCAAATTTAAAGAATATTGTTAACTCTGTTTAAATACTATGCGTCATTAGTATGTACAGTTTTTAACATCTACCTGATAAAAAGACCTTTCTCTTCAAGTCTCCAGACCATGTTCCAAACAGTACACAAGTGTGACTAGACTCCCTTGAGGTCAGATGCCATACTTTTAATTGACATAAATGGAGCCAGTTTGAGAAGTGTATGTACAAGAATTGTTTCTCCCACCAGTGAACTGAAGCTCCTTCAGGGATTGAGAGCCAGTCTCTGTTTCACCAATTTTCTGGCTGTGTAACTTCATTGATTTCCACTGCACAACCATGACACATGAAATGGAGTGGAGAATCAGGCCCTAGATATGGTGGCTGCACAGTCAGCTCTGTGTTGTGAAAAGTGTAAAAGGAACTACACGATCTCCTGACAAACACTTCTTCAAGCTGGGCTCTGTCATGACTGGATGTGTCTCCTCTTCTCCTGTATGCCACATACGGGCATCTGGCGTTCATTTTGTAAAGGGCACAGCACAGGAGAGAATTGGATACCTGGTACAGAAATGTAATCAGAGAGGGGCACGGGGTTGGATCTAGACGGTAGTATGTAGCTTTTCCGTGCTCAGGAAAGCCAGCTTAGCCTTGTTTCTATAGTCAGAAAAAAGCAATATTCTTTAATCCAACTTCACTCAGCTAGGAGCATATCATCTCACAGAGGGTGTTTTGTGCATCATACTTTATGTCTGTAGTTGCATCCCATAAGTAATGAAGAAAAAATGTCTTCATTAACATATCATAGGATATACCAATCAAGTAAAATTGCAAATTTTTGTCTTGGAGATTTTTAACTAAGCTACATCAAGATAGTATAATTTTGCCTATTGAAAATATCCCATCCTAGAAAAGAGCTATTTATCATTTCATTGACCATTTAATTTTCTAAATCTTGTATTTAATCAATATGTACTGTAATATAGACAGCAATTGTTTACCTAGAAAGTTTTGGTTTACTGATGACATTACACAATGAATGACGGGAACATCCTCAATATATCTTGAAATACATGATAGCATGTAGTAGAAAATCCTACTTGAAAAATTCAAATTGTCTTGAATAGGAGAGTAACATCACATGGGATGCGAGCTATGTAATGTCTTCTATAAAAAGATACTAGAATGCAGGCAAGGTTGCTAAGTTGAAAGGACAAGTCCCTTCTGCAGATGTGTGCCAGAATTAATGTTAACTTCAGTCTTCCTGGTTCTTTTGTTTGGAAAAAACTGAAAATAAGCTTATTATTTATGGAGTCAGAGAACACTTGTAGGCCTAATCCAGACCTGACTTGCTCAGGGCTGACAAGCAAACAGCAGATCTATGCCATACTTGCCTGTAGCTACCACTGCAAATCATTGTGTGTCACGGGCTGGGGTGCCTTTCTCTCAGATGGCAGAACTGCTATAAAACTGGTAGAGCAAGCAGAGGTCAGCTGAAATGCAGAAGTGTGACAATGTGCTCTCCTCCTTCCCCTAGAGAGGAGGGCTGTCCCTGCTCAAGTTGGGCTGGTCCCACTCGAGACTTCCTTGTGTGCTACAAAGCACCAGCCAGACCAAATGTCAGTCTGGCTGCACTGCCAAAATGCCACTAAAGGAACTGAACTGGGTGAGCATTTTGGTCTGCAGTCTGCACTGACAGCTTTGTGTCACTGTTATTAAGCTGTGACTGTTGTCCATCATTCTGTATTCATGTAATGATGGTGTAATGTTTTGCAGCTGTGGAGCTCCAGCTACCAAGATCTTCATGCACATTACAAATAAGTCAGGTGTCGGAAGGTGTAGTATTTGCCTCCAACTGTAAATGCTCTCAAAGTTTGGAGATAAGGTGGGATTTTTGGTGTAGGAATTGATTTGGTTCAGAATGAGATCTTTCCTTGTTCCTGCCATAATGTGTAGTCTCCTTATAACATACTCATCTACTGTTTGGATATGCTGCATCGTTTTTAAAAATGAACAATTTGTAGGCATACACAAAGTGAAGAATTAAGTTCATTTGCCCTCCGTGGGCTGCAGTGATAGCAGCAGGTGTGCTAACATGCCCTCAGTCATTCCACATGTTAATATTTCTCATCTCATAGCATCCCTGTCCTCCCATGGGTACTGGCTGAATGACAATGATTTTACTAAAATGCAATCCTGATTTACAGCAGCTAGATGCAGCTTCTATCTCAAACCAGCACCTGAACATCCAAGTCTTCACAAGTGTGAGAGGAAAGTCAGTTTCACAAGCTGGAAGTCCTAAGGTAGTTCTGCTTGTTTACACATCTAGTTCTGTGAAAGGAGACAAATGTAGGGGCATGGAAATCAAAAGGCGTGTGAAAGTGGTCCGAGCTGATTCAGCATGTACTGGGTTTAGCTGGGAGTGGAAAATTTGGCTAATTTTCTTCATAGCAGTCCATAGGGTGCTGTGTTTTAGACCAGTGACCAAAAAGGTGTTGGTAACACACCAATATTTTAGCTATAGCTGAACAGTCCTTGCACAACATCAAGGCTTTCTCTGTTTCTCACTTTGTCACCTCAGCAAGTAGGTTGGGGGTGGGCAAGAGGCTGGGAGGGAACACAGCTGGGACAGATGACCCAAACTGACCAGAGGGACATCCCATAGCATATAATGTCACACTCAGCAATAAAAACTGGGGGGGAGTTTTCTCCAAGGTTGCTTGGGGACTGGCTGGGCATTGGTCCACTGGTGGCGAGCAATTGCTTTTTTTCTTTCTTTTTCATTGCTTATTAAACTGTCTTTATCCTGACCTGCAAGTTTATTCACTTTTTGTCTTTTCAGTTCCCTGTCCTGCTTGGGGGGTGAGTGACTGACTGGGTGGGGGTTTACCTGCCACCTGGGGTCAATCTACCACAAGCACTGCCATTTTTGAATGAGAATGAGACTAGTGGGGATTCTTTTACATTTAATGCTCAGTGGGCAGTATCACCTTATGAATCACTTCCTGCATTTTTCTTTCTCGTAACTGTATTATTAGCTGTAGTATCAGAGACTCAGCTTATATTTTGACTGGTAAGGTCAGGCTTAGCTAGTCTTGACCTCATACAGGCCTAAGTAAGGTCAAGTATTTGTTGACAGCAGACCATCATATGTTCATTCAATTGAATGAGATTCTGCAGATAGTCTGGGTGAAGGTGTTGAGGTATTCTCCAGAGAGAATGTCTTTATCTCCAGAGGAGAGGGTCATACTCATGCAATGAGTCAGTCCTCTTGTCCAGTAAATCATGAATCACAGTTTACTAAGTGGCTCAGCTTCAACAGGAAAGTAAATTATCTCAGACTAGACAGCCTGTTTATGGTGAGGATGTTCTTTCTGTGGGGAAATATATAGATTTCAACCTTCTCAGACTGAAGAGGCTACATTGCATAGTGCTTTTCTGAACAAGTGATTTAGCCACTGAGCCATTGGATAAAAGAAGTAGTCCAGTCACTGAGAAGCAGAAATATTTATGGCTGTAATTTTTTAAAATGCCGAATTCTAGAAGTGTGTGGGAAGCGTGCCCTGTGCGTGCCTCTCAGATTAAATCCTTCTAGGGAGCTGTGAAGAACATTTAGTCCTGTATGAACACTGGAACTGCATTTCCCCAAACTACAGGGTCCATGTTCGTGTTTCTCAGTGTCAGCTGAGCATTAGAACCAGAATGATATGCATTAATTTACGCAGGAACATAATTTATACGGTTCTTCTAACACATTTTTATAAGATGTGGGAATAACTCACCTAATGAGTTCCTACTACTTGATTCTTACTTCACCTGTTGGTTAGGAAGTTTACACAGAAGTAAGGATCCAGCTCCCCAGTTCCAAATAACTGGTTTAGGAAACTGGACAGGACTTAACCAGTAAGACCATGGAAATTGGTTTAAATATGGGGATAAAAAATGAAGGAATAAGCTGGGAGACAGAGCTTTGTGCAGAGTTTGCCTTAAACTGAACTAGAAAATGTGAAACACCTATCAATGTTTCACAGATACGTGCTTGTATTTTGCTTGTAATCTTCCAGCTGGGGAAACATGAAACAGACCTTATTTTGTCTTGCATTTTTGCAACAAAATAAATGTTTATGTCAAGACCTTAGAAAAAAAATCGTTTAACATGTCAGATCATTTTACTGAAAAATTAAATTTGTGATTTTAAATTTTCCATTTTTTATGAGATTTGGTTGTATTGGAACAATTTTCTATTTTGAATAAATGATTTTAGGAACAGGGTTGCTTCCTAGACTTTGTGCAGTACTAAGGGTTTGAAATTCTGGCATTGTCTAGGAAAAAGAAATGACCACTCTTAGTGATTTTATTCTTTCAGTAAAACCTTCTTTTCCACCAGCAATATTAGCAAATAAATATATTCACATATTCCGTTGCATAGCTTTATCTGTAAAAAATACTGAATTGTTGTAGAACAAAGATAGACTTGCTATGTCTTTTTCAGCTTATTAAATTGGTATCTTGTATTAATCGTAACTTCAGTGTACAAGATACAACTCTACAGTAGACCTTGTTATCAAGTATGCCATGGTTGAATGTAGTGTGACATGTTTAAATTAGTTGCAGAAAAAGAAAACTCTGGAAAAACTTCCAAATGCCAGATAAATACCTACATACACAACTAGCTAGCATTCCTGTTTGTACTTAAATGTGGAGACTTAAACATATAGTACACAGGTAGTTGTTTTTTTAAATTATATTTTTACTTGATTCAGAAACGGCAATTTTGCACATTAGATGACTTTTAACTTTGCTTACTAAACAATTTGTTCTTGCTCACCTAAGTATGCTAATATTTTTTTGTATTGCTGTCACCAGGGATGTGTGTGTGTGTGTGTGTGTGTGTGTGTATAGGAGAGAAGGAACCTTTGTTCTCAAGATTGCATTCACTAGGAATGAGTTAAATGGATTTAGTTTTATCTTTTTGTGTTGATGGTGGCTAAAATTGTGAGATATCTATCTTCACTGACAAGTTTAGGAAAAGCAAAAGGGAGATTCAAATACCCATGGAGATTTTCCCTTTGAGAATCTGCTGGTAAATATCAAATACTGCTTACCAAACAGGCTGTTCCATATCATCACAGGGCCAACAACTACAAGAGCAGGCTTGCTTTCTTATAGCAGTATAAGTAAAAATGATCTTACCCTTTTTTTTCCTCCCCTTCAAACCCTCCTTTTAGGCTTAACTTTCTGCTCCTGGCTCCTGTTTCTTTGTTCTTTACTAAAGACCATTGCCCTGTTTCAGCAACTTAAAATGACTCAATACATTAATTTTTGCCTTACAAGCATGTTGGTAGTTAATACACAATTTTCTCAATTAGAAATCTTGCTAGCCTATTTACGTGATACCTGGGACATACTGCTGTGTGACAAATTTAGAAGTTTCCTAATGCTGAGCAGGAATTTTATTATGCAAAGCAACACATTATACCAATCCTAAATATTTTTACTGTTTGTGGCAGTACTGCTGCTTTATCTTTCACAATTTTTCTCAATTGCCTTTCACAAGAGGACTTAAAAGAAACAGATTTATGTTTCCTCCACCTCCATAAAGCAGGAATAAGCATAATAGTAGTAGAAACAGGTGTGTGTTTTAACCAGTTATTGTACCAAACTAGTCATCTGAAGCCTTGAAGACAACTTTTTTATTTTGACAAATCTGGAAAACACAGACTTAATGGGTGAAAGAGGATAATTCCAAAGGCAGAATGGGCCAGACAGAGATTAGTCTGTCCATAGCTACTGAAAATAATCTTTTTGTTTTAGAAAACTTACTCAGGAATCTGTATGTGAGTGCAAATGCATATGGATTGTTGAACCAGATGCTTGCTCTGCAGTGCATTGGTCTCCTTCATGTGAAAGCCTCGGGTAACAAAAAGAAGGATAAATGTTTTAAGAGAAACAAATGAAAGGCTTGCAGCCAAGCTGTTGAAGCAAAAAGCAAAATCCCTGTCTTTGACCTTCCCCAGAAACTGGAAGGGGAATGGTGCCGGAAGATAGAGTTTGTTGATATGTATCTGATGAAGAGGAGGAGACACAACAAAAGCGTTAACAAACAGACCTGAAACATGATTGCATTGCTCAAAATGTGGTGCTATGTTTAAGATGCATTTCTAATAAAAAGGAAAATAAAATTTGTAGGCCACTCATCTAAACATGGAAAGGAAACAGTCTGGAAAAGAGAGAAGAAAGGCACAAGGGACTGTCCGTCTCTTCTGGACCACGTGAGACACAAGACGTTGCTGAGATTTCCAGTGAGCTGGGACTCTTTCTCAATACAGTAAACGTGTCTCTAAGATCTCAAACTGCAAAATAATTGTTGGTAAAGAAAAAAATTAGGAGTAAAACATGGCTGGTGGAAGCTGCTAATGGGAACGGCAGCATGAGGCATGGCTTGCAGACCCATGGGCACCCAGCTGAGGCAATTTGCACCAGCAGATCAGTGCAGCCTAAATCAGGCCTTGCTATCAAGAACACTTAGGCCTCAAACTGCATGGTGGCTACTGGAGTGAAGGGAAAAGAGCCAGCTGGCTGAACAGTTGCTTCCCCAGAGGGAAAGACTCTGAAATTTTACGGCTTTAGTTATTTTAGGAATTAATTCTTATTATTCTGTTTACTTACCTCATTTTCTCCTTTTTAATGGAAACATTAAACTGTTTACTTAAATCTGTAGATGGGCAGAATTTGGTTGCTTTGAGTATAATTAGTATAATTTCCCCAGGTCTCTGCATAGGTCTTCAAGCAAGTGTTTACCTAGGAAGTCCCTTAAATTTGA
The DNA here is from genome assembly GCF_047716275.1 of Strix uralensis. NCBI lineage: Eukaryota > Metazoa > Chordata > Aves > Strigiformes > Strigidae > Strix > Strix uralensis. The sequence goes on from NC_133972.1 coordinate 111,091,985, forward strand.
GTGCAGCTGTGTACTTGTCAGTTGAATTGTAGCAGGAAGGTTACACTGATAAGTGGCTTGGATGTTTGGCTAGCCGAAGCAGTGAGATATTGATTCCCAGTAACAGGGAATATAAATGATGGATATAAACGTGTCAAACCCAATGCTGAATTAAGGTTTGGTTTCTGCTTGTGATGTTTCAGGAAGGGAGAGGTAATCTTGGATTTCAAAGGCATACATATTTCCATGTGCATTTCTAAACACAAGATGAGCTGGGAATCTTGTATGTTTATATTCTGTTTTAAGATAAGTTAACAGTATTTATACCTGGAGTGAAAGACTGGGTGGTTGGTTGGTTGGTTGTTTTTTTTTTTTTTTTTTTTTTCCTGGCAAATCTATTAGTGATCCTTTCCGCCCTGAGATGAGAAGTGATTGCAAGAACCCTTCAAGAGTAGATATCTGAAGAACCATGTATTTTCAACATGTACAGCCCTTACACTTATGTGTAAGCAAGTACTGTGATAACAAAGCTGTCATGTTAACCAGGAGTTTAAGAGATGTCTTATGCATTGCTGCACTCAGAGAAGCTTCCTTCAGTAGAGTGGGTTAGAAAACTAGTTGCTGAGGAACCTTGTCTGTGACACATTTTTAAGTGATGGCATTTTGACTGTTGTTTTAACATACATAACTTTGTGTTTCTCGTCAGCACAGAGTAACAGCTCTGGTTCTGCTGTCATCTTGGGTTTATTATGCCTATACCCAAAGAGCCATAAGGATGGACTTTTTTAATTTATGTTTTTCTGTTTATGATTGCCCTCTGTTTAACTGCTGAGAAGTTGATTTAAATCTATCATGTTTAAAGTTTTACCTCTTCATTTCTTTTTACCTCTCTGATCCTGAGCTGCCACTCATGTTGCTCTTTCTATTGCTTGGTCTTGAGGAACTCTGCTCATTCTCTTTTGGAAAGCTTTAGAAATTCTTGTGATTTGGCTGACAAGAGTAGTATTTCTCTGAAAGATTCCTGAAGTTGTCAGCTTGGTTCTCTTAGGGCTGTGAATCATTTAGCAGCAGCTACTACAGATCTGTCAAATCTCATGCGTTATACATAGGACTCATTCATTTGGTCTCTGGCTCATGTATTTTCAACAGCTCTGCAACTTCTGTTCTACTCTTTGAGCCCCCACATTAAGGCAATTGCTGACCATACAGTGAGCCAGAGGAAAGTTAGGATTTTGCAGAGCTAATGACAAAAATATTGCTTTCCTTAAAACTGATGGTTCCATCTATATTGGGGAAAAGTGATTGTCTTTCCCTTATTATTTAACTGATCTTCTTTAGGCTTGTGGAGTTATTACTTCTTTCATATCAGAGAGGATCATACACAGTGTAGAGACAAACGCATACATATGGACACATACTACTCTTGAGCATTACTGAATTCACTTTGTTGCATCCTTTCTTTCCACACTGTCCCTTCTGCTTACCCTGTCATTGCCTGCTATTTGGTACCTTAACATTCAGTGCAATTTATACTTGTGCTCCTCTCTGAAGGCCATCTAGGTAGAGGGTTACATGATTGTCTCCACTATCTCCAACTTCACTCAGTTGGAGAATTGTTTGGTAAGAATGGCTAGTTTTCTGCTGGTGTTGAGATCAAATGTAATATGCTGCCCTGTAAATATGTTGCTTTGTAGCAAGAAAAATCTGGGGCCATTCCTAATTCCCTACAATGGCATCTTATTCTTCAGGATTTCTTAGTTGAAAATATGTACGCATCGATATTTTTATGATGCGCCGTGATACTGTCGTGTATCAGATACATCAGACATGTTCTGTACAAGTAGTATACGAAGTAGAAATATCCAAGTGGGAAAAGAAGATACACCCATGAAAATCTAAATATGTGACAGCCCTTCATGAAGTGTGACAGTAGGCTTTAACGCTGCTGAATAAACCAGTGAAAAATAAAGGGCAAAGGCAACTCAATCCATAGCTTGCATTTTGTATTGGGTAGGTAAAGGAGTAAGGAATTACTATATCAGTTTCTGAGGAATGAAACATGAACTGGCTTAACCCTGTTGATGTTACAGAAAATGTAAGATGGGCATTGGAGTGCTATTTTGTGTTGTTTTGGTGTTGGTTTTGGTTTTTTTTTTTTTTTTGGGGGGGGGGGGTGTTTGTTGTTGTTGTTTGTAATAGTTTTCATTTTATAAGAACATTTCCCAGACTGTTAGCTGAAAAACTTGTAGATTTGAACATTCGATGTTCTGAATAAAGACTAAAATATATGTTACTCTGTAACATCTTAGGGCACTAATATAGTTTCCATTGCTTTTTTCATTGCTAATGATGTCTGTATTCCTCCTGCAACCCACTCCTTGAGCTACCTTCTTGCTGTCCTTAATAGCTGGTTATTAGGTTGCATACAAAAGTAAGAAACTGCTAAAAAGGAGTCAAAATGACATTTTGAGTAATTTGGGGCATTGCTGGATGGAAAGTTAGTCTGATGTTTTACATCTGAGTCATGGATATAGTAGAGTTTGTCAGATGTTTATCTTTTAGTCTTACAGTAGTGGTTTTTAAGTGTTATTTGGATTAAAATTGCATGCAACAAAATTTGGTATAGCATCAGATTTCCATAAATGAACATCATATTTGTTTTTTCTTCCTGAAACTTCTAATTTTGTCACAGTTGTGATACAGTTTCCCCAAACATTAAAACTGGATTCAACTGCACTATTAGGGTTGTAGTTATAAATCCAGCCAATGCCCATACTATGCAGTGATTAACTAGTTCCTGCAACTGCATAGATCTCTCCTGATAGCTATAGCCTGCAAGGTGAAGTGATTGCTCATAACTACTGGGCAGATATCCCCATACATCACTGCATGAAGACATCAATCCTTTTCAAGGTTAAAAGGATATTTCTCAAAAGTGGGTATTGCTGCAGTTCATAAAGGCAATAATACAAACAGGTGTTTATTCTTGAACAGTTTCATTTCTGTTAGAACTTCTCATGTTCAGGAGCATAAGCATTTTAAGGGTGCTAGCCAGCAGAAAAAAATATGTGGCATAGTTGCAGGATACATCATCTTCTGGGCTCATCTTCTCTTAATTTCCTGAGTTTTCAACAGCAGAAAGATATATTTGATGGGACATGCAAATGTGGCTGCCCCTTCCATCTACTTTCTTTCTTTTGGGCTAATCCTCTATTTTGAATGGAAGTGAAATATCTTTCTTGCTGTATATATACCCTTAGATTTTTTCTGGTCAAATTATACTGCAAAAAGCATAAATGTAGTCATTTTGTAAATGCTTTTCTAATATAATAGATGCCAGTTCAGGGAGTTTGCTTCCATTTCTACTGATGATGTAAGTGCCTGTCTGGGTGTGGATTAGATCCCTTTTGGGCCAGTTCCTTTCTTATTACTGAGACTTAGTGCATGTAAACTGTTCATTATTACATTGAGCTACGGTCACATTCATCCTTACCAGGAAGGAAAACTGACTTCCTAGATGAGATGTGTACATCTGAATGTGGGTTTAGTTTCCAGTATTGCCCAAAGTATTTTTTGGTGATTTTGGGTGAAGGAAGCATTATTTGTATTCTCTGTAAAGTGGCAGTTATATTTCTGTCTCAGAGCTATTTGGGGAGAACAAATCCATTAATATATGTAAGAAGTTCAGAAACTGCACTGACAAGAATCATAAAAATCTAGACAAAAAGCAAAAACTTTTCTGGATGAAAGAAATTGGAAAGATACAGGATTTGGTCCCTTCTTTCCTCTCTTCTGCTTTTGTTTCTGTAATTCTCTATTGTTTAGATAAATTCTGTAATTTCAAAACAGAACGTAGCATTACCATAATATTGAGAAAAGCACATAAAATCAAAATAAATAATTTTGTTCATAGTGTTGTAATAATTGTACGCTAACCCCTTTAAGCAGGGATTCAATTCCTTCACATTCAAAGAATGTACTATTTCCTACCCAAGATCACATAATTCACTCTTAGATGCACAAGGAGCTTTCCTAGAATGTACAAGAAAAGCCATTTATTATTTTGACTTAAAATCAATTTAAATGCAGCCCCTTTTGGAACATTAGTATTTGTCAGACTGTTTTTATGTCCCTAGTGATTTTAATGGAGTATCAGAAACTCTTAAAACTTGCTAGCTCTTTGTTCAGATTCATTTGCAAATGATTATTTTTTGTATAGGAAAAGTGTTATCCTTTTAAAATTATTCTCCATAACTCACAGATTGGCCTTGGTAGAGGAAGAGTAGTCCTTCATGGAGAACTTCAGAGGTAGATAACATACTGTTGTAGAGGCACATTAACAACACATTTTCACAACTAATATATCTAGAATTCATCAAACTTAGCATTGTTTACAGAGATGTAATTAATACTCTGAACAAATACCTTATTCTTATTTAACATGTCCACTTAATATCAACTTTAACACAATTTTGATTTGAAGGATTGAGATCCATACTTGTTATAGTGCATGTGGGTCTGTTCTGGCAATTTTTAGTACATGTATAAAAGGTGTGTGAAAAATTTAATGTAAATCATGCGCTACTTATGTAATGGCTTAATGTAAAGCCTTCAAAACTCAAAGGAATCATTCTTTGGAGGGCTGTAGATCAAGTGCTAAATGACCCAAGTTAAACCAAAAGTATCAAAGACTAACCTTTCTCTTCACCATTCACACGTGCATGGATGCTTTGGTAGATGTAGGTGTGTGCATACCTGGGCTTGTGGACAGAATACACTCTGAAGAGCCTTGATGGTGCCACTGTTTGCACAGTACCAGTGCATGCAAAGAGAGAATGGGATGTTTAGCACAATCTGGTATTGATACCAGTGTTGCAAGCCTCCCCCACCCCAATAGTCAGCTGTCTACAACATTTCCTATGATTTCCATATTACTTGTTCTTTGATGTCACCTTTAGGCGTTTTGATATATACTATAAGGAGCAAATTTTCACCTTTGTGAGCATTGAGCATTAGGTGTTAATATCCTTCTGCCTCTGTACATGCAAAATACTTTGTGACTATAACTTTCTGGAAGCAAAATACACTTTGAGAATGCAATCACAGTTTTCACAGTAACAATTTATTTTTAATATTTTGTTAATATTTTATCTTTTCTTATTAATCTGTCACCAGACTTGATGCATAAAATAAGGCAACTTTTTTGCTGTTTGCAGATGTTGTGTGAATTTTAGACATAAATCTGTAAATAATTTTTTTTTTTTCTCTTGGACTTGGAGGTTAAAGTGAATGCCCAAAAATCAGTAACTACAGTCTTTCTTGAATTGCAACAATTAACAATAGATTTTTATAGCCATAAAGGAGCAAATTTGACTTGCTGCATAGCAAGTTGCTGGAAGCCAAGATCAGATCATCTGTCTAAAGTTCTTTATCTCCTTAATAGCCAATTTAAAATATCAATGTAAATAATTTTAGCCTAACATAATCTGTATACAACTGTTAGGCCTACGTTTGAAGTAATTTTCATGAATTTATTTATTTTCTTCTAATAAAATGACTGTGAGAATAGTATGAAAATAATAAATGGAAGAGCTGACTACAGTATGAAAGGTAATTGATCTTAAGAGCAGGCAAAAAGAATCCATGTTTTTAATCTGGAGGCAAAATGAGATGGTCAGTGGAAAAATGCATTTTGTGTTAATCATAAACTTCAAACTTCCATGTAAGTGTAAGAACACAGTGGAAGGGAAGACACGTCTCATAGTGAAAATAAGTTTCTCTTCAGCATAATGCGATAGTCCCTGTTGTGAGTTCCTCTGAAAATTGCACTGTGCTTGTACCTTCTGAGGCGTACAGTGGCTAACCACTGGGTAAATGCTTTGAAAGTATCTTCAAATATATCTTGGTTTTATTGAAGCAGGGGCCTGTATGAGCAGGCTTATTTTGGCAGTGACCTGATTATTGCATGCTGGGTATGAAAAAAAGAGGTGGCCATTGGCATGTCTAAAATCTTTCACCCCTTTACTGGAGTTAGTATTCGCAGAATAATGAGGTAGAGCTGGTAGAATAATAGATTAGAATAGCATCATCCATAAAGAGGCTCCTTCAGGTCACATGTTTCTTCATAATCTTGTTATTTTGCATTTTATTAAAATATTAAACTTTCTGTTGCTTTGATCTAAAAAAACCCTTAATTTTGTTCTCAAGGGTTTATAGATTTTTTTGATGAAAATGTCTTCATGTCATTGTGTAATATATGGCACTTTTTTAATGTTAATTATGTTATGGTGACTTATGTAACTTTGTGCAAATGGAAATATTTATTGGGATTAAATTAAAGAAAATGTTTTGAATTAAAAGCTCCAGGTCATTTAAATTATCATTGGTTAAATTGTTTGCTTTCATTTAGAGCAAGGTGATGCATCTCTAATTTAAAACATTTCTTAGCTTTCAATAATCCAGTAACACATTGGAGACCCTGGGTAGTTACTGCTGTCGCTCACTAAACTGATTTAGAACTGCCCAAAGAGGCATCATTTTGCTTGTGATCCTTCTTTAGTTTCAGCGACTCTCGGAACCCAAAGACTTCAACTCTATTCCCAGTGTGACTTTTAAGTGACTGTTCAGTAACATCTAAAAATATTAGGCCTGAGGACATTCTTACTGCTGTCCTTTGTCTTTTCAGCTTAATAGACTCATTTTCTCCTCTTTCTTTTCCTGCATTTTTCAAATTCTGTTAAAAATAGCCTTCAACTACCGTCAACACTAAAAATGTTTTAGTAAGTAATTTGTTACTTCTTCAGTTGACCTTGCCACATTTCCTTTCATCTTCCTTCTTTCCTCCAGAATCAGCTGTAAAGCTCTGCTTTGACCGAGTTTTAGAAATGTGGTGTTGAGGGTCTGACCACTTTAGGCAGAAACACACTGAGGAACTCGTGTGGGACGGTAGATTAAGTAACACCCAGTGTGTTTTATAAGGATAGTTTACAATTTACATCACTAAATGAGTGTAGCTGCTAGGTTAACTGGCAGCATTTGCCATTTATGCTGTGTTAACTAGTTTTAGAACTTACCCAGTGGGGATGAGTGGAACAAGAGGTGGTGGACTGATGCAGTACATACTTGTAAATGCTGAATTTTACAAACAATACTTTAGAAAGATTTGGTGAGCACTTTCTTAAAATATTTGTCTTTGCAAAGAAATAAAGCTTTTATGAACATTTATATTAGCAAAGTCAGTGCTAATTTATTGATGAAAACAAAATATGAAAGTTGCAAATAGTATAACTAAAAAATGTGGCTGAATCTTAAGGAAGTATTTTTCTTCTCTATGCAGAGTCCTTAATTTGAATACTACTGCAGAGACCATAGATCAAGTATACCCCAAAGTGCTTGGCATGCGATCACATTACAGTTTAGGGAGAAACTGAAAATTCTGACCAAGGTAAAAGTTTTCAATGATGTTTTTGGTTTTTCTCAAGTAAGTCTCTTTTGAAGAGAGGGAGATAGATGGAAAATTAGGAGGGAAAAGTTCCTGTGAAGTATTTGCCTGTGCCAATTTCTACCTAACAAGATATGCAGGAACATCTATAGCTTTAATGATACCAGAATTTTGCTTTTCTTCTAAGTGATTGTAACCTGGCATGAGATCCTATACTGCAGACATATGGTAGAATAGCTAAGATGAAAGCATATTTCAATATTTTGAAAGTAAAAATGATTTTCAGGATTTACGATTACCTTAAAGAAATCAATTACAAGTGCAGAAAATGTAGCATTAACTCTAAAATGTCAAAAGAATAACTAAAGTATTAAAGGTCTGAGTTTTTGATAAATAAAACATTCATGTACTTAATTTTGCTATATAATAACAAAATGGTTTCAATTAAGGCATTTTGATATAAATATTCTGAGATTAGGTTAAGAATTGGCTTCCTTTTTTAATGACATTTGATGTGAGATGGATGGAGAAGTGTTTTCCTTGCCTGCTAACTTTACCTGGTGCATACTCTGGTGAGGAAGTGGCTGAGATTGAGAATGTCTTTCAAGCAAACTCTGGAAGCAATCAACCCTGGTCCATATCTGTCTTCCACACTTTGATTTTCTAAGAGTGTGTTATGTTCTTACCAGTGGCTGGATGTGGAATGTGGACTGGCCTTCTGACCCATCCTTGTGGTCCAGAGCATCTGTTCAGCTGGAATTTTGGAGGCTCCGACTCTGCACTCTGTCTTACTGCTCATCACTGTTATCTTCACCAAAACAATTCAGCAGTTTTTCCCAAGAAAATAATCAAGATGCAGGTTTCTTTTCTTTCCTGTTTCTTTGTTTTGTTTTGTTTTGTTTTTAACTTGAACTCTCTAATACTCTGTATAACTTGTGATATGCACTAATTATTTGTCACTAATATAGTAACTGTATTATTTGTCAATAGTATAATAACTATAGAGCCTTACATCAGAGAACTAGCACGTTATAGATGATAAGCATGTCAAATTAACTGCACATGACCTGAGTATTTTCCACAATAATTAATCTATTGACTCAACCAAGTAGCTTATCAAATGCTGCTGTGGTTTCTTTTCTAACATGTTGAATTCTGGAGGTTTCAATCTTATAATTTGGCATTTGCCTCTTTGGTTGGATTTGCCCCACCTTTGTTCTTATTTCAAAGCCATTAAGCATGTTTGTTGCAATGCACTGTGAGAGGCTGTTTTAACTTCTGATCTACACATATGGTTGTAGGCTCATTTGATACTCTGTTGGTTATTAGGTGTGTTGGGATGCTAATAGGTTAAAATATAATTCACTATTGACCTAGTTTGGCATTCTGAGGATAAGAGATGTTTGTGAATCAGGTGGCCTGGATAGAGATTGTTTTAGAGACTGGTGCTCGCTTATTTTTTTAATCTGTTCTGTACATTGGTAGCTGAAATCCAAAAGGTTGAACCAGATTATGAAGAGATGTAGCAAAATATATAATTTATTTTCAGTGAAACTTACAACATAGTGTTGATTAAAAAAAACCCCGAACCTCATAGCATAGAAAGTTCATTATGAGGACTTTGTGGGAGGGGTATGGCAGCGGGCTTAAAACATTGGATTTTTTGTCATTATCTCTTCTTCCTTGTAAGCTCTCTAATACTTCCCAATCCCTGCCGCTGAGTGACCTTTGCTTAGAGAGTTGGATGGCAGCCCTTGACAGAGCCTTACAGTCAGAACACAGTAATGACAGCTGAAGAATCACCCGTATATCAGACAAAATAAGAGGGAGGGGGATTGAGGGAGAAGAAACCAGATATTGCCTTGTTTCTCCTCCCCTTTTGTCTGCTTTCAGGTGTCAACTTTAAAATGAGTTTTTAAGTGTGTTAAAGTATAAAGGCAGAAAACATGGACCTAAATTTTAAAATTATTAAAGAATTTTTTAAGACCAAATCTGGTCTTGACATATTTTCAGATAGACTTTTCCCACTATTCTGTAAATCTGTGCCAAATACATATGGGCAGCATAGAGGTAGTGACATTTGGGTTAGTCCTAAAATTAGAAAGAATCCTGATTTAGGGCTTGACTTTGTTATTTTTTTTAACTTAAGAATCTCTGTTTCAAAAGTAGATAGTGGTTGTTTTCCCTTCCATGAAGGCTCTTGCTCAGTTTTTCTGAAAAAAATGAGTGTGGGAAAGAGGTTCCCAACCTCTTTCTCCAACCCAAGGAAAACTGTGTGAGAAAGAGGTTCCCAACTTCAGTGAATTGCAATGACTATTTTTTAAATTCTTCTTTAAGACTTCACCTTAAAGCATTTTAACTTCGTTTCTTTGTTTTAACTTTTAGAAGGCTTTAGAAATACTTTTTCATAAAATTTTTTGTGGTTATTTGAGTAAAATGTTTCACAACCAATTGAATAGTCCCAGTGTAGGTATCTAATAAGGAATAGATCTTGCTGTACAGAACCAGCAAAACAGGGGCAATAGCAAGTGTATGTTGGCTGTTGTTGATGGTACATCACACTCTGTATTGAGTTTGCTTAACATTTTAATTTTTGCAACCACGAAACTGAATAGCAAAGGAAAAATACATTTGACACTGCTCTTATCAGTGACAGTTGTATCTACTTCTTAGTATAGTATCTTGTGGATGTAAAGTTCACTAAACCTTAGACAGGATTTTGGGAGAATTGGATTAAGGATCACTTACAGAAATTATCTACGGTATATGAATCTGTGCATATGAATATTAAGAAGCTAGATGATTTGTTAAATTGATATACAGCTCCTGAATTTACAAATCTGTGTTGTTAAGTAGGTTGACATAGATGGATGTTGAAACATACTGTAGTTAAGGCTTTGATCTATGAGTGAAAACACTTTTTCTTAAAAATAAGAATATTTAGTGATTTTAACTCTTGCTTCTATTTAATAACAGTGTCTCAAAGGATGAGTAGTGTGAGACTATCATGACTGAAAATTAGTATGAAGTTATTTAGATGAATACCAGATGTTTGAAGTGAGATTTAACTCCTTAAAACATAAGGGAAAAATTAATCTACATTGAAAACCACATGAACTTTCTCAACAATGGGTTCTGCTGAGATTGTGGTATGGTATAGGAGCACTCTTTGTTTGTGAGAGAGATCGTATCCAATTCCTGCCCCAACACCAATTCAGGCAAGTAGTATCTTGCATGTTCTCTCTCCAGGTAGGCCCAGAGAATATGTGATCATCTAATGTTATCTGAGAAGATCTAGTCATCTAGGTTTCCTCTATAACAGCATCTGGCAACTCTTGAATAAGTATCTCTACGTAAGAGGATGAATCATCCTCTAGGATGATAATTTTCCCCCATTGACTAGGAAACGATACTAAATGACTGACTGACTTACACCCTTGATTTCGTTACTTAAAAACAGAGGAAAACAATTTTACCCTTAGAAGTAGTATGAGTTGTATAAAATAAAATAACCCCTGAAGCTACCGTATCTTAAACCAGAGTTCAGGGTATTACAATTCCAAAACACTACAAAGTTGAAGGTGGTTGTTTCCTAATACTGTCTGATAAAAACAAGGTTATTAGACTTTGAAATCTATTTTCTATGAGTAACTGTTGCCCTACTGGGAAAATACACACTTTTGGATTCTTGTAATGAAGGCTTTCACCATTTTAGCCAAACAGGCAACTAGTCAGCATTCACAGAAAATACTAATCTAGGAATAAGAGGTGTTCAGAAGCCAGATTTGAGACAAAAGCAACAGAATGATAATTCTGTAGTTCTCCCTCCTGGAACCTGTTACAGGTGTGTGGGGACACCCATATACATCCCCAGAAGTAAAAATGAATTAGATATAAGTGGAAAATTGTCAACTTCTTTTCCCCTGGAAACTCAATTTAACTTTGAAGTCATCATTAAACAAGACTTTTTTTTTTTTTTTCTATCTAACTTTTTCATTAAAAGGAAAGAATCTTGTAGGTGTGTGGCAGAAGATAGACAGTAGGAATTGAAATTCAGACTTTGGAAAATATCTGGAAAAGTGCTAAATGACTTCAAAAGTAGTATGGCCATGTATCCACATATGTTTGACACAAATTAGGTAACTTGATTTTTTTTTTTTTTTTTCATTACCAAATCATTACTGTTTTTAACCAAAGCTTTCTACATGCATTCTTATGCCAGATTTTCATTCATATGAATAAGACTGCAGGGAGTGATTTGATTGCAGAGACTTCTTTAGTATTCATAGGATAGTTTATATTGGAAGGGACAAAACAGGGTCAAGTTATATTAGGTTTCTGGATGCTCTATTTTCAGTTGAATGTTGAATATCTCCAGAAATGGAAATAACACTGCTGCTCTGGGCTCTTGTTCAGTGTTTGAGCACCCTCACAGTTAAAAAGTTTTCACCTGAAACCTGACAGGAATTTTCCATGTTGCAACAAGTATGTGTTGCCTCTCATTCTGTCACTATGCACTTGTGAGAGGAGTCTAGCTCCATTCATCTTCACCTATACTTTCCATTACGGTGTATTTGAAACGAGAAGTAAGATACACATACATACCTCACCCTCACACCCATAGCAGTCTCTTTTTCAGTCTGAACAACCCCAGCTCTGTCAGCCCCTTCTTGCAAATAGTATGCTCCAGCCTCCTAATCACGTTGACTGTCCTCTGGACAGTCCTTTGCAGCTGGACCTGCTACAGTTTGCCAATGACTTTCTTGACTGAGAAGCCCAAAAGTGGACAGAGTGCTCCAGATGCACTCTCACAGCTGCTGAACTGAGGGGAATTCCCTTGAACTGTTGACTGTATTCTTGCTGAGGCAGATCAGTACATGGTTAGTGTTAAAAGATTTCACCAGACTGTGGGTACCTCTAGGCTTGCTTTATTAACAACTCAGAGTTGGGCCATCACTGCATCATACTGCATTGAACTGTCAATATTGTTCCTAGAGCACCTGTGCTCTATTAATTAAACCTTATAAACCAATATCTATTTATTAATTATTCCTGCTTTAATAATATCCTAAGAGAAAAGAGTCTTCTAAAACTTGTTCCTTTTACAGTTAGCCCTCTTTGCTGCAAAGCCATGCTACAGACCGATGCTCAACTTTTTGTCCACCAAGACATCAAGGTCCTTTTCTGAAAAGCTGTTCCCCAGCCAGACATCCTCAGCCTGTTCTGTTGCTTTCAGATGCAGGATTTTGCATTTGTCATTGTTGACCTTCATGAGCTTTCTGGAGGGTCATTTTTTCAGCATGTGGGGATATTCAGGGTCTCTGAAAGGCAGCTCTGCCTTCCAGTATGTTGACTGCTCCCCTCCATTTAGTATCATTCACAAACTTGCTGAGGGTGCTTTCTTGATCTTGAACCAGGCGATTTTGTTAAGAACTACGGTTAGGTTTTGTATCATTCTGAGAAAGTGAAAATCTCTAGATAGCTCGTACTTGCTCTAGGTGTGGCCGACTTCCATCTTTGCATCAAGGCTTCAGTCTGGAAAGAATGACATTGATTCTCAGTAGAGTCATATGATTGAAAAAGAAGTTACATGATGTGATTAGACTAAGGTTTGGGTGAGAGGATTATAGAATTATGTGATAGAAATATTACTATTGGTATAAAGAAAGAATGAATAGGAATGTTTGAGTGTGAAAGCACCAAAGGAAATGGTGAAAGAAGAGATGAAAAAATTACATGTGTCAATGGCATCTAGATCAGTAATTTATTAAAAACATAGCACATCTGTATGCAGTTTCTCAGTAACATTCAGTTTAGGGAAACTAAAAAAAGCCTAAACCAAAGGACAGGCTATAGGTAGCAAAGAAGGTACAAAGGGTGAATATGTGTTGTTTAATGAGTCATAGAGGTGGTACAGGATTAAAAGTTTATAGCCACTGTCAAGTCATAAACTGTATAAAAGTTATATCCAAAAGCCAACCTGTTGCCACCCTATGAGAGACCCAGAAGACATGATAACAATTCCTTGATCTCTGTGTTCACCACAAATCATCTTGCATGAACTACCTGGATACGTGCATCTTCGTTCTTGTAAGCATTTGGTTGTGAAAGAATGAGTGTGCAGGTGAAATATTTCTTAAAATTAAAATAGCTCATCCTATATGGCTTCCACTGAATGGTGATATGTTAGCTAACTTCACACATTTCAATGTTATTCACTGCACACTTAAAGATAAAGCAAAAGCTAACAATAGTTGCACCTGGAAAACTTTGCATGCATTTTTACTCTTTGAAAGTGGATGAGGAGGAGGAAGAAAGGCATCCATCAAATGAGTAACAGTTGCCTCTGCTGTTGCAATGCCGAAAGAAGCTCAGATATGTAATGATGTGTAAAAAGAATACAGTAGCAACTCTATGTAGGAACTTAAAAGTTTTAGTTGTAAGCATTTGCGTTTTGTTTAATTTTAAAACCCTTAACTTTGGCATAATGTCCAGAGACAATTATAAAAATATACCAAACCCACCTATCAGTTTCAAAAATTCTGACTATCAGAAAGTCTGTTGTTACAGAAAGTGTCAGTTGTAAAATCTATTGTTACATCTAAAAGAGGGAAAACACCCCCCTAAACTACTTAATTTTGATACTGCTGTCATTTCTGTTAAAAATTACTTCAAACATATATGTAATGAAGTTTTCATGGCAAGACAACTGGATACATTATTTGATGCAGTTTACAGGTTTTTGTCCCTTGAAATAATCAGTTCTTATCTTGGGAAAAGAGAAACAGGAGAGACTTTACATAGAGACTCTGTGAAATAAGGATGTGGATGATGTTTGTTTTTTTCCTGGTTCCTGACCATCCAACAGTAAATTTTAAAGTATAGTTAGAATTTATTGATGCCTTTGGTCTAGAAAATACATCTTTAACAAATCTAAAGAGCCTGCTCTCCTTCAGCTCTGTCATCCAGTATGTCATGGGGATTTTAATAAATAAGTACTTTTGCAGTTCACCTTCGTGTAGTTCATTGCTAAGGAGGGAAAGAAGAGATTCACGAAGTTTTCTCCCCTCAGTTTTTGGTTGTTTGCTGGCTGCTGTTCCATTTACCTTCCTGCTGTTCTGCTTAGCGCTCCATTAATATCCCAGCTGCTCTGCTTCTGCCATCCTTAAGATATGTGACAGGAAAAAAAGGAACAAACCCTAGGAATCCACAGAATGATCTTCCTGGCAATGGAAAGGAACAGAACGTTATGGCAACCAGAAGTGAAGGCCTCGTGGAAACAATTAGCAAATCTGTAAAACCTGGCTGATCTCTTCAGAAACAGGCGAGGATTCCTACACTTAAGAGGGTGCTTGTTTATTTTGGACACAAGCAAACACATTTTGCCACCCTTACCATGTGTTTTGTCTTACTCCATAAATACCCTAACTGAGAGAAGGGGCGTTTGTTCAGTGGAGTACTACAGAGGAAAATAAGACAAAAAATTTGTCTTTATGTAGTTTTAAGTACCCCTAGTGGTTGCCAAGGTAACCAAAATAAGTTGTTGAGAAACTCAAAAGTGGTGTGGGTTTCTTTTTGGTTGTTGTTTTTTTGTTGTTGTTGTTGTTTGTAATAACCCTATTTAGAAACTAACAAAACCCAAAGCTTGAGCTTGGTCCCCCAAGGGCTGCATATTCTAGCTTGTTTGGCAGCTCTGTTACTTGCCTGTCTAAAGTAAGCAACATGACAGACCAATTGTCTGAAATCTTTGTTTTGAAAGGCTATCACCTTAACAAAAACTCCTGCTGTGATTCTAGGACATGCAGATGCAATAATTTTCAAGGAAGTTTTTGCACCTGGTTAGCTGTCACTGTGTTGACAAAAGAATGGGAGTGAAGGCTGCTCCTATGCATTTCTGTGGCTGCTTATTTTTTCTGTTCTTACCACATAATGACTAACAGCAAACAAGCCCTGATAAATATTATTTCTAGATAGTGTAGATGAACACTGATGAATGTGATTGTAGCATAAAGCACATCTGTGGAAAACTTGCCCCCACACCTTACTTAGAAAGATTCTCCTCTTTTTCTAACATGCAGTGCTGACTGCTGCTGTTTATCAAGGAGTAAGGCCCTTTATCTTAAAATGCTTCTGCATCCCTTGATGTCTACTTTGAAGATCCAGTCAAACATTTGATGAACATTTAATTTCATAACACTTGATTTTTAGGTACAGATAAAAAGGGTAATCTTGCAAACCACTTGAAGTCAGAGCATTTACTTTGAAAACCCCTTGACCAGTTTCCTTTAATGTTTCCAAAAACACACTTTTATTGTTGAAAGAATAAATCTGACAGTTTTGGCCAAAGTTGTAAATGTGTTCCAACAAAAGGTTCTGTAAAAGAAAGCAGTTGTAAACTATATTGATGCATCTGTTTCTACACTGTAAAATTATAGTGATACAACAGTGAATCCTTACCCACTTTCCTGGTCAGTTTGGTAAGATTCATGGTCAAATGGAGAGTTCTCAGACAGAAACAGGAAGGCTTGAAATAAATTATGGGTGAGTGACACAATAGGTAATAAGTGATAAAAAAATTTCCAGTGTGGTGCAATGAGAGGAGGAAAATAAGCCTATCTCAAGAATAAGGAAACCTTACCTAATAACTGTATTTATTGCTTCTACAAGAAAACTGACTTCATTGCATTAAGTCCAGGACCTAATGATTGTGTTATTTCTTTAACAGAAGTTTTATTTCAAATTATCTGGTAAACAAAGTTAGAGAGTTCAAGTTAGTGCATCTGAGTCAAGTATCAAGTTAAGAATCTGAATCTTATGCTCATACTGTTTAAAATATGGGTTTTTTTCTGACTAAGAATTCACATTTAGCCATTGATCTGAGGTGGGTCTATTTTTCCTTACAGTGAGGATTCTCAAATCCCCAAAATCTGTGACCCTTCCAACCTGAATTGTATGATTCTAAAAATAACTTTTGGAGGAAAAATGTAATAGTTAACTTCAAAATAAAAGAGTAAGTAAGAAAACTAAAAAGGTTTATAACTAACTTTCCCTCTGTCTTGTCTCCTGTGTCTGGACCTACCTGCAAGGTTTAATGGCTTTTGTGTTGTGGGAGGTGTGTAGTCCACCAGGAAGGGCCTGGTTGTGTGGTTTTTTTCCCTGTTCTTCTCAGAAATGTCTTAGTCTCTTTACCATGTTCCATCTTCAGTCTCATTCTCTGCCTCTTCCCATCTCAAACTCTGGGTGCCTCACCCTGATCTAAAATGCTTTTATCCTTCAGCATAGTCTCTAGAGCAGAAGTAATCTGCTCCTCCTTCCAGAGGATTCTCTGAGATCCTATCAGTCCCATTTTGTGTGGGTATTAGTTTCAAGCTGAGAAACAAAACAGATGCTGTCCATTGTATTGATTCCTCACTGGTGTTTCTGTACTCTAAAGACAGATGTCTTAATTAAATTTTACTTTTCCCATATGTAGGAAGCCTTAATTGGCCTTTGTAACATTTGCTAGGATGCACAAGATACAGCTCATTATATATCATAAGTGTATTAAAAGATCTTCAAATGTCACCAGAGATGCAGAGGAAAGCCTTGATATTAAGTGAAGTATTGCAATACAGATGGCCTCACTCCTAGAAGTATATGATGGATTAGGCTGTTTCATCCTGTCTCTTCTCTTTTACCCTGTGTACATCTAAGGTTTCTTTTTCAACTGGCTTCAGAATGTTCTTCTCATTTCAGCTGGTGGGTGAACATGGTTTTGACTGCGAGGGATGGGGCAGTGTGGAAAAGCATGTATTTGCAAAACGTCCTTTCATTTTAATAAATTGTTGTGGCTGGTCCTGACTGGACAGAAGAATCCAGATTTTTGGCTCAGAACAAATTTCTGCGCCTGATATTTGCTATAAAACCACAACTTAGTTTTAACTATAGATGCAGAAATGAGAGTCTGTAATAGTGATGCATATGTAATAACAATGAGGTTCTTTGAATTGAGATTTAATGCAGTTGAGAGATTTAACCTTGCATTACAGACAGTTTTTAAAGGGTCTAGGGTAATGGTGCTTGTAAAAGCTTCTGGACAATAATGGACACACTGGGCAAGAACATAACTAGCTGTAGGAAAGTAATGTGATTCCATCTCCTGCCTAGCTGTTGTATTTGCTTAAATGGATAATTTTTGCCAAAGGCTTCAACTGTTGGCAACTGAAATCAAGTAGATTCTGGGGAATCCTGTACCACCTCATGAAATGAATACTTAGAGTCAGTGACAAGTAATCTTGCAAGGTTAAAAAAACCCAGATATTGCTATAGAGCCAGCCTCAGATTAAATAGTATTTGCCAGGTTTACTATTTTGATTGCTCCTGAATAATCAGCTCTTGAGTAACCATATCATGGTGTTCTGTCAGGAGTCCTTTTAGTTGGCACTGGATTTCATACCATAATATAATTGATAGGCTCCTGTGTCAGAAATCACTAGGCAGCCAAATAAACAATATGTCCTTCTGTCTGTTCAGGAGTAGTGTAATGTTCAGAAATATTGATCCCCTGTGCCAGCTAAAGCCATAATGAGGATAATACCAAATGAACCAAAAGCTGCTTCAGCATGTCTCATCTATTACCCAAAGAATTGTAAACTTAGTAACATACTGACCTTGTTGCAATATGCTAAAAATTATTGCTGCTCGTGCTGCTTAGTATTTTCAAATGGCTGCTCTTCACGGGAGAAAGAAAATATTTATATTGTCCACCACTGGTTTACTTTTTATTGATTTCCTCCCCCTACCGATTTAAATGTGAATACTCGGCAATAAGGCATCAAACTTATCTTAACAGGGAATGACAAAAGCATATAGTTGGCCAAAATTTTGCTGTTATGAAGAATTTGGCAGCTTTTTGTTTGTCACCTCTCCTCCTGCTCCCTTACCTTCCTCTGCTTAATTCCAGAATTAGGTGAATGTTTCAGCTATGACGGTGTTCTAGGCTTTGTGCAGGAGACTGGCAGAAATAACGCAATGCTGATCATCTCACTTCACTGCTCACTCTTAAAATCTCTCCCTCTGAAGGAAATCTTAATTTTCATTGAAATTCTATGCAGTTATGGAGAATTTATTCCGTGCTAATTATGAATTTAAAAAAAAAATCAAGCTGGAACCACCATGATAAAGAATGACTGATTAAAAGTGAAGAAGATTAAAAGACTGTCCATGAAATAAGTACATTTAAAAATTAAAATATATCATCATCTGGATTTTTGCTGTGCCTAAAGAACATCTAATAAAACTAGTAAAATATAATTTGGTGTATTTTTTAAAATATCAGGTAACTTCAAGACAATAAATAGATGAATAAGCTGATAATGGACATTATTCTCGACTCATTGCATTGATTGTATTAGTGTTATTTGGAGTCTTGCATTAATGCTGAATGGTGCAAAGAATCTTTAATTTTGACTTTGCTGGTAAAGAAAAAAATGGCCTTTGAGGACCAGCATTTATACTGTTCATCAGCATGCCGTTTGGCTCCTGCCAACTAGCACTCTTCCAACTGCTGCCTGGGCATGGTTCTTGTGAGGGTTATTTCCAGTGGGAAGCTGGGCTGGGGCTATTTTGGCATGTTTTGAGTGGAGCACAGTGCAGCCATGTAGGTATAAGCTGAGCTGTGCTGTGCTGCTTGGTTTCTAAGGCAATAGGGGTCCCTGACCTGTTATATTTAGTAGTGTAGCAATGACCTTTGTGTCTTACGAGATTTTCTCTATAAGCCTTTTAAATCTTCTTGGAATTAATTGGTAAAGTAAAAATCTTTCTTTACATCTTTTTTATTTAAACACTTAATAAATTGCATGCAGAAAGATAACGTAGTACGACTAACAGAGTATTCAGATTTTAAAGGCTTTGTTACTTTGAACTATATTTTTTGCTTTCAAACTTGACTTGGGTTGAAGCTGACTTTATAAAAATATCCAAAGGCAATTTTATAAAAATTTCCTTATCTGATTCTTTAAGACTCTTGATTCGCTGCTGTCATTAATCCTTTTTCCCATATCCTCCTGTATCCCCGTGTCTATCAAAAACCACCTCCAGTGCCAATATACGATAATGCATATATGCCAGACCCTACAAACTGAGTTCTGATAAGACTAAAATCAGTGAGATGGACAGCATAAATCAAAGTTTGGGCTCAGACTACAAAGCTATTCATGAAGTTTGTTCCTTTTTAACTTAGCATTTGCACTGAGACATGAGCCATTACCATTTTTAGAGGTGGCTGACTTCTATAAACTGCGTCTTTTGAACTGGCCAAGGTCATAAACCATCACTAAAATGAAAGTTCAGAAAACTCTCTCTGAAGTTGCACAACTAGGGACAGTTTTTCTTGTCAATACTATTAATTAAAAAATGCAGAGCCAAGCTGGCACACAACATTACATAAAAATTTTAAATAACTAATCAGTAAATTCTGAGAATATACCTCATCTCCTCAATAAAGTCTGAGAATATACCTCATCTCCTCTGAAGTTCACTTGACTTGAAAGTAAAGATTGTTCTGCTTCAAACACTGAAGTAGCATCTAACAAAAGGAACACGTTAAAAGCTTCCTACATCATTGGCTTTTTATTAGGTCTTTTAATTATGCTTATGCCTTTGGCCCTATCAATTTCTGGCATATTTTCAATAGTGGATTTTCAGCTGGATGTGTTTGTATGGAACTGAGTTACTAGAACTAGTTCTGTATGATATAAATATGCTGTCTGGAGTCTAGTCTCAAGTCGATCTGAAAAAATAGCATGGATGTAGCCATTATTGATGTCAGAATTTTATTTGAGTCATTTAATACATTCATACACGTAAGTGCATAATTAGCTCTGAGTTTTAGATTTAAAAATTTTTTTTTTTAAACTGAACAATGAAACTCTTTGTATTTAATTTGCATGTGTGATTCTGTTTCTGTAGTGGGATCTCCAAAGAACCCAATTGTGTGACAGCAACAGTAGTAAAACAGAGAATGATTGTGTGATTGGAGCCTATTTTGATCTCCACTTTGAGAAAAGCTGATCCATACTGTGCTTTGTAGGTAAAGCTTGGAATAAAAGCTTTTACAGTAACTTCTTGATAAGATCCTCATTGGTGTATATGCATGTGTTATTCTCTTATTTTTTTCAGAAAGAACACGTGCATCAAACTGAGCCTTGCATATTAAGCTTTTGGGCAGTCTGTTGTGCATTTTTTTTACTGTAAAAAACTGAATCAAATAACAGGCTTGCATAGACCAGAAGGATGTTGGAACAGGACTGTTACACCATTGCTTGAAATAAAACATACACCTTGCAGCTACAAGGATGTACGATTTAATCCTGCATACTCACTCTGTACATGCTTTGTTTTATTAATATCTACCAGTACTACTTTGTGTTGCAGTAGTTATTATGATAGTTGCTGGGAGTCAAGTAGATGACTTGCACAATCTTTGTGTGAATATACTGTCAGGTAAAATGTTACCTAGTCAGGGAAATAAAGCCCATTACTTTTAAACAGCAGTTTTATTTGTGGCTTTGGGTTAGAAATAATGGGATGTTCCGGCTAGTTATTTTTCTGAATTAATGCACCTCTAAAAGTCAGTAATACTTCAGCTGAACTAGCAAGACACTTGTAGACAACTTTCTAGGAAGTTGAACTCCTCTATAATAACTCTTCTGTCTTAATCTCAGCAATTCCATACTGATTATTCTGATTTACCAAAGTAACATGTAATAGCAGTAGCGAGTGACTGTCTCTGCAGCACTGGTGGATAAACATGTCTTGATATGCCCAAGGCAATTCTATCCCCTGACTGCTCCCATGGAAACTGTTACAAATGTAATAGAACAGAGCAGAACCGTGTAAAAGGGATTACATTAAACGAAATGATTTAGAATACCCTTAAGGCTCCACCAGCATTTGAGAGAGACAGGTCTCAAAGGTGTTCTGGAGGGTAGCAGTTAGATTATTTTTTTTTTCTGTATTAAAATTTCATTTAAATATCATATTATTCATATATAATGCGAGTTTGTATAGAAAAGGCATGATCTTCTGACAAATCTTCCGGAACGTGGCAAACGATAAATTAAAACATGGTTTCTTATTGAGCTGATGTTATCCAAAGAGAGCTGTGTACTGGTGATATTGGTAATGCAGGAGTTGGAAGTCATCTTTTCAGAGAAGAAAACCATATTCTCTGATGAAATCAAAACACTCTTCCAAGAGATGTCATGAGGAAAGAACTGTGGAGCTTGGGTTTTTTTCCCCTCTGCTTTTCTGAACTTTGCTTTAAAGATGAATGATGTGTTTAGTTCACTCTGAAGTGAGAGGAAGCCAAGTTTGATAATTTACTATAATGGGACACGCTGCCCCCTGTCCTATGTCCCTGTAAACTGGGTTTTTACTTCAGTGACAGTTGTATATTTTTAATAATTATGAGAACCAGGTCTTCACATTTAGAGTTCTGAATTGAAAGACAGTTTTGTCCCAATTGCTAGATTACTAGATTAAAAAACAAACAAAACACTTTTCGTGGGCTTTAGACCATTTGATTTTCACAATTCTAAGTACAGACACAGGCAACTATCTTCGAACAATCACATCTGAAACACCCTTTTGTGACGTAAACCCAGCTGGCAGCTGCTCTCACACCCTCCCCTGCCTGGGGTATGGGGAAGAGAATTGGAGGGGTAAAGGGAGCTGCGTAGGTTGAGACAAAAACAGTTTAATAATTGAAATAAAGGAAAACAATAATAGAAAGTACAAATGGATAATGCACAATGCAATTGCTCACCACCTGTCAACTGATACTCAGCCTGTTCCTGGCTAGTGATCCCAGAAAAAGCCACGATCCTGAAACTACAATCCTGGAAGTAGTTTCTGGGATTGTTCTCTCCGAAGGAGAGAACCCCCTCCTTCCTGTCTAACCCTCCTCTATATACTGAGCATGACATTACATGATATGGAATATTCCACTGGCCAATTTGAGTTCGTTGCTCTGGCTCTGCTCCCTCCCAGCTTCTTGTGCACCTGCACACCGGCAGGACATCTTTTAGCAACAACTGAAAACATCAGTGTATAATCAACATCCTTCTCATACCAAATCCCATACTGAATCCAAAGCACAGCACTATTCTAGCTACTAAGAAGTAAAATTAGCTCCATCCCACCTGACATCAGGACACACACGGTTCCTTTTCATAGTGATAAGGGATGAGATGGTAAGAAGTTCAGACGGTTTAATTTTCAGTCAAGAAAACCGTATTTGTAATACGTCAAAGCATTTCAGAGTCTGTTAAAAACCTGCTGAAAATAAGGTGCCAGTCCTTGTATCTTACTTAATTTTCAGTGTGAGCAGTTATGTTGCTGTTTTACTAGGTTATTCTTTACTGAATTATTCTTTACCTCAAGTGCAGCAATGAAGTTACCATGTATTTTTAAATGCTTGATCCTCTTTCTTTTCATAGAGCATCATCCAACAGTGGTGAGTATTATAGCCTTGGTATTGCGTTTTAGTTTCTGTTGATAGTATTGAAGAGTTGGCATTTCTCAGGATGAAAGGTGCTGAGTAGATAGTATTTCTTCAACCATAGTCCCAGCAGGGTGGTTTCACTTGATGTTAATTCTAATGATATTCAAACAGCTAACTTTTTATTGCCATAAAGAGTGTCTACATTTCTTTTGCTAATTGCAGTGGTGTTGATTTTTATCGGTCCCTGTATATTTATATTGTTTTGTAGTTGCAGTGGAGTCAATAGGTACTTTCTCCCATCACCCACAAAGGCCTATTTCAAAAACTCTTGTTTCAGCCTATCAAAAAATGCAAAAGTGTTTGTGTGTGAAGGGAAAGAAAACTTGTCTCAAAATCAGTAGACATTTGTCACTCCTTTAATTCTGGGCTTTGACAGTGGCAGTGTCACTAAACCGAGGAAAAATATCCCTATTAAACACTGACCTCACTCATACTGAAACCTGTACTCAAACTCATTATTTTCTATGAGCAGGTGAGGTACTAGTGCAGGGGAAGCTGCAGAGGAACATTCCCATCAGCCAGGCATGAGATAAGGGAAAGAGTGCAATAGAGGGAATGGAGATAAGAACATCCCACTGTTGCCTCCTCACATCCTGAGAAGTCACCTGTAAATTGGGATCTCAGATCTTGGGAGTTGCAGTGATAAAGAAAAAGAAAGGAGTAGTGACACGTAAGAAGCAACAGGAACAAGTAAGAACTGGGGCAACGCATGAGGACATGAACAGCATGGGGACTCTAGGAGAGCATATGCAGTTGGGAGCAGGAGAGCTTCAGCAGGTGGCTGGGATCCCTGATCTCAGCCTCACTGGTCGACCTCTGGGGCAGTAGTTGGCCGTAGGCACCACTTCACTTACAGCCTAGGAAAGAGATTGGGGAGAAATAAGCTGCATGAGAAAAGTAAACATCTTCCCAGCTTTGAGATCAAAGGATTTTAAACTTCTGGATGAGAGGAGGAAGGGAAAGGTTTGGCTTTGCTCGCTAAGGAGGTTTGATAGATCAGGCTACCTCTTATCAGCAATAGCAGCTTTCTGACTTGTGTACTGAGGAAAGACCCTTTCCAAAGAAACTGGCTTGCCACTTGAGCATTTTCTCTGCAGATCCGTAGCAGTTCTGAAAATCCATAGATTATGAAAACCAGTAAGGTTTGAACATGCAATAAAAAACATAGATTTTTAAAACATTTTAAAAGGCTGTCATGATTTATTTTCTTCTATATTCTCTTATAATGGAGTGACACTGCATTAAATCTCATTTTAATGTTCTGGAAATCAAGAACTATTTGTCAGCATTATTTGTTTCTTTTTTGCTGTGTGTACACCATATGTTTTAGAAATAGGTTGTTTGGAAATATGGGGATTTGCAAGTATAAAAAACTTACTTTATTACTTTTTTTTTTTAAAAAAACACCCCAAACTTGTTAACATCTGAGAGCAACTTTTGAGTGTAAGTGTAGCAGAGCAGGTGAGAGAAACTACTTGCTACAGTAAATTAGTAAAAGGTGAAAGACTCTGCTTATCTGTTTGCAAGGTCAAAGGTAGTAAAAGGCAAGCTAGAGCAATATTGTTGCTTAGCCAAACTCATGTGGTGTGATCTCTAACTATGCAAATGGATATCTGAATGTAAAATTCAGGTGTTTAAGAAACAGTGTAATTTCCATATACGTACTCATCTGTGTGCAAAGACACAATGATTTTATAGAAAGTTGTGTATGCAGTTGGTAAAACCCAGATGAATATACATCTCTATTCTCATCTCCTATGACCAGCTGGTATTTCTCTCCTACAAAATGCTTTTCTTCTACTGGTTTTATACAGGCTTGTTTATTCAAGCCATCTGCATATAGATTTATTTTTGTAGGATTTCTGTTTTGGTGGAAGTGGTATGTAAAACTTTAGAAATAATTTTTTGTAATTTTGTGAAAAATCAAAAGTCCAAAATAAGTAGGTATTAATTATGTGGGTGAAACTGTGTGTAAGAGTTAACTCTGACTGTGCAATGCATTCAGTCCCTTCCCTAATCATCAAAAGGCAGTTTCACACAATTATTGTGGTGAGAGCACTTTTAAAGCCAGCTGTGCTCTCACAACACTGAGTGGTGATAACTGCTAATGGGAAGAGGGCCTAACATATTGAGTATTTCCTGTGAAACTAAACACGTAAACAAATGCATTCCTTTGTCTTTAGAAGAGATTAAGTATCAGGATAATCAACAGGTAACCTATACTGAAGATATTTAAGATAAAATACAGTCAGCTGCAAGGATTTACTTCTTGATATTGGTAAGAGTGTGTACAGAATTTGGTACAAACATTAACATGTATACTTGCTCATTTACGTGTGTTTATTATGTAAATATGTATTTTTTTCCTATTAGAAGGACACTTAAGGAACAATAAGAGTGAGCAATAACTGAGGCAAAGTATGAGGACATGAGCAGCGTGGGGAATCTAGGAGAGCAGATGCAGTTGGGAGCAGGAGAGATTCAGTTTCTGTGGTGGGGTAGTTTGAGGAATTATACAAGCAAGTAAGAGTTGAAGGATAGGGTCCGTATCTTAGTTCTGTTTGTACAGTGTAATGTGGGAGCTGTTTGAAAGATGGCCAAACAGATGCATGAAAAAACATTACGAAAAATTATTTTGACATATTTTTGAAAAATTTCTATCCCTCCAATTTGGGAGCAGTAGAAATATGACCACTGTATTGCAGAATCTAATGATATACAACTGCAAGGATACAAGAGCAGGATTTTCATCTTTGAAACTGTTCTACAAAAATAGATTGTGTTGTTCTGTTGTGTACTTGGTAATGACAAGAACAGCCCCCTGTTAGTAAGTTAGACTGATGTCAGAACACCTGTTTACAGAAACAATTGGAAATTCAAGCCCTATGGATAGTCAAAGATTTGCTGATGATTCTGGTGAACGGTGCTTTCCTGCAGGCTGCATGCCCTTATCTATCTTCTGTTCTGAAGATGGGAAGCTGGTGTGCCACTACTTCTTGTGGGTACATTCAGCAGGTCTCACTTTCATACATTGCAACTTGGCTAAGTGTTCTGTGCCAATTTACTTAATAAGAGGAGAGAAACCAATTTGCGTAAGGCACTGTTAGGCTCCTCCTCAGGACACTGGGAGGCGTATGGGTCAGAAGGTACAGTTGGTGGAGCTTGTCCTCTGTCTGAACTGAGAGATTTAAGCAGGAAGACAAGGTCACCTTGGTTCAGAACCTCAACAAAGGCAGGCAGATCTCTCCATGCAGAGTGGCTGTCAGATAAGGAGAGAGATCTGACAGCTGACTTGGAGGAAACTATGTGAATCACTGAAAGGAAAGCCCCAAAGAAACAGCACCGTATCCAGACTCTCCTTGTGGTTTCACCTTCCTGCTAATAATTTTCAGGACTGGAGCTCTTAGACCATCTCTGTGGAGGAAGATGTCTTAGAAGGTGGTCCCAGGCAAGTGTGTGTATATATTGTCTCTGGTGTATGTCTGTGCTGAGAGCAACAGTCACTTTGGTCATCTCCAAACCTGCTGAATTTAATTGCTTTCCAGAAAATTTTATGTGGTAACAAGTTCAACTACTGAGTGACAAATATGTGAGCCACTGGTTGAGTGACAGCTGTTTATATGCAGAGTGGCAGTTGTTGCTGTGTTTGGATGGGAGGCACATATAAAGTAGATTTCGGTCCAATGCTGATGCTGGTCTCTATCACTTGCAATGTCAGATGAGAGTTGAAAGGAATTATTTTTGTGTGAAAACCAGAGGATGCGTTGGTGCAGGAACGGACTGCATCCATCCTTTCCAAATTCCATACTCTTTATTAAGTGTGGGATGATGTTTTTTCCAGGTATTTCAGACAGTACTGTCAAGGTACCTCAGAGACCCTCTAAAGACCAGATACTGGATGAGTAGCTGGTAGATGGACAAACAGAGACCTTAGCTTGAAAGAAACTGCTATCAAGGTATGATAGTTACAGGTAGGAGGACTACTCATCCACTTACTTCCAGGATCAAGGTTTTTTTTTGAATTCTACTACAATTTTCTACTTCTACTACAATGGTATACATATTTACATCTGTGTGTTGCCCTTCTTTTCTTTCCTCAAGTCCTGAAAATCTGGTTACTTTCTCTGTGCCTTGAAGCTGTTTTGAATCTTTCCACCAAAGCTTCTCCAGTATAAGAATGGAAAACTGAAGTGTTTAAAGTGAAACTATTTGTTACTTTATATGTCTTGTTCTGACTATTATTATTCTAGCCCTGTAGTAAACTTCCCCTCCCAAATTAAGTATATGCAACATTTAATTGAAACAAAGTTAAATTCATTTCCTTTGTGGTTTGAGACTGCATGCTTTTTTTCCACCCTTGGTGTTCTCTATTGGTGTTTTTTCAAAAATTAGAATAGCATGAATAAGCGGGAAAAAAATATGCTCAGGGGGGCGTGCTTTGTCAGGGCAGAATGAGAGGAACTGCCACGAGTGAATATAAGTCTTGGTTATCCTCTGACAGTGGCATTTGATCACTTAACTGGTTGGACACCCCTTAAATAGGGTTCTCCCCATAAACAGTGCACCATTCGTACCAATACCTATAGTTGTAGTTCAATAACTGCACCCTCAATAACTGTAATTAATAATTATGCACATACATCGCATAGGAGGAATAGAAACAATGTCATGTTAATGTAACATGGGTAACCAGTCATTGTTTAAAAAAAAATAAGTAGAGATGTATAAATTTGATGATAAATTGACAATTGAGATCTATAATAGCATGCACCTGTGAACAACAGCTTGATCAAAGAGGCAAGTAAAGATGTATCAGAATAATTCAGATAGCTCAATGCCATATGACTTGGAAACAGGAGAAGACAAGCTCACATCTGGAAGTGATGCATGAGGGATTTCTGAAAAAGATTATATTCAGTCATAGCACAGCTGTGGAAGGGAGGAAGTGAGATGTCCAGTAGAAGGAGGCAGATGTACAAAAGTGCATTGAAGGGATATAGGCTAAACTAGCTCATACTTTCTATGGAAAAGTCAGAGATATATAATGCATCACCACCTGGGCACTATATGACAAATGTACTTTCTGATTAGGGCAGTTACCTGTTAATCTTAACCTGAAACAGCTGAGCCTAAAGTCATGAAATCTTTCTTATGTGGGTGTACAGATAGAATTATGTCACTCAGGCCCAGTCAGCATGGGTTTATGAAAGGCAGGTCCTGCTTGACTAACCTGATCTCCTTCTACGACAGGGCGACCTGCTTATTGGATGAGGGAAAGGCTGTGGATGTAGTTTACCTCGACTTCAGTAAGGCCTTTGACACCGTTTCCCACAGCATTCTCCTGGTGAAACTGGCTGCTCGAGGCTTGGATGATCGCATGCTTCGCTGGGTAAAAAACTGGCTGGATGGCCGGGCCCAAAGAGTTGTGGTGAATGGAATTAAATCCAGTTGGCAGCCGGTCACAAGTGGTGTCCCCCAGGGCTCGGTTTTGGGGCCACTCCTGTTTAACATCTTTATTGATGATCTAGACAAGGGGATCGAGTGCACCCTCAGTAAGTTTGCAGATGACACCAAGTTGGGTGGGAGTGTTGATCTGCTCGAGGGTAGGGAGGCTCTGCAGAGAGATCTGGACAGGCTGGAGCGATGGGCTAAGGCCAACTGTATGAGCTTCAATAAGGCCAAATGCCGGGTGCTGCACTTTGGCCACAACAACCCCCAGCAGCGCTACAGGCTTGGGGAGGAGTGGCTGGAGAGCTGCCAGTCAGAGAGGGACCTGGGGGTGTTGATTGACAGCCGGCTGAACATGAGCCAGCAGTGTGCCCAGGTGGCCAAGAAGGCCAATGGTATCCTGGCTTGTATCAGAAATAGCGTGGCCAGCAGGGACAGGGAAGTGATCTTGCCCCTGTACTCGGCACTGGTGAGGCCGCACCTCGATTGCTGTGTTCAGTTTTGGGCCCCTCACTACAAAAAGGACATTGAATTACTTGAGCGTGTCCAGAGAAGGGCAACGAAGCTGGTGAAGGGTCTGGAGCACGTGTTGTATGAGGAGCGGCTGAGGGAACTGGGGTTGTTTAGTCTGGAGAAGAGGAGGCTGAGGGGAGACCTCATTGCCCTCTACAACTACCTGAAAGGAGATTGCAGAGAGCTGGGGATGAGTCTCTTTAACCAAGTAACAAGTGATAGGAGAAGAGGGAATGGCCTCAAGTTGCACCAGGGAAGGTTTAGACTGGATATTAGGAAGCATTTCTTTACAGAACAGGTTGTTAGGCATTGGAATGGGCTGCCCAGGGCAGTGGTGGAGTCCCCATCCCTGGAGGTGTTTAAGAGTAGGGTCGACATAGTGCTCAGGGATATGGTGTAGTTGGGAACTGTCAGTGCTAGGTTAACGGTTGGACTAGATGATCTTCAAGGTCCTTTCCAACCTAGATGATTCTGTGATTCTGTGATTCTGACTCTTGTTTGTCATTACCTTCCCTAGCTGGATTCTTGCTAACCTTAAAAGCATGCAAAGTAAGGACTTTGAACAATTGCTTCAGATTTTCCCAATGACCTCAGGTTTGTAAAGCCCTGAGTGTACTAAGAAGTGACTGTGTTAAACGCTGCCTATTTCATTCCTAAACTTCAGCAGAAACAAGAAACTAGGCTCCAGCCTGTCTGATCTAATGAAAATTTAGTGTGCAGAGATGTGACTGAACTCAGAGCTGACTCATCTTTTATTTGATTTTAATGTAACTATATGAATAAAGTGATTGGGGTTTGACCTTGTATTAATTTTGAAGTAATGAAAACTAGTATCAGCATGAAGTTGACAGATACAGGTAGTAGTAACACTGGAAGTTGCTCGTATCACGCAGCTGTAAATCCACACAGTGTGGATATGCATTCAGACTTGTGAACAGCATATTTGTGGACCCACCTTCTGAGCACTCTGAAATATGTAAGTTTTCATTCCTTGATCTATATTCCATCTTTCAGCATATTGCTGTGTACTTAAAACATGGAATTTAAAATTAAGAAATGGTGGCATGCACTTATGTCAATTAACTACGACCTTGCTCTGACTGAAAGTCACATAGCATTGGTACTGTGGAACCAAGTGATAGATGAAGGCAACAACCTAATATGTTTAATACTTCATCACAGAGTACTTTGATTGTTAGCTTCTTGGGAGATTGGTTAATTGCTTGTTTATCTTCTATGTAATTTGTTACTAAATAAGCTTTTAAAAGCATAATTCTGGAATGGAGCCAGTCTGAATCTGATCCATGTTGACAGCATAAAGCCTGCTTCAGTTATGCATTAATGCCTAGCCTTATTTGCTGAGCTTTAATGGAATTGTGTAGAATGGCTTGGATCGAATCCAAATAGGAACAAATTTTACCAAGAGTTGTTGAGTCTTTCTGGAGTTTCTAACAGATTCTAATGGGTAAAGGGCTGGGAAACTGGAGCTTGGCCATAGTTTTACCCATACTGACTAATTAACAGAATTATCATAATTACTCTGCATGCATGTAATGATACTAAAAGGAGCTTTGTGGATCTGCTAGGAGAGCAGGTTTTCTGAGTTAGGTGTAGCAAAACCTTACACCCCTTCTGTTGATTAATGCTCTTTCCAGCCAAGCAGTCTGGCCTGGATCCAAGGAGTTAAAATGGTGATGGTGAGGCTGTGGCTTGACCATAAAGTGAATTAACTGGACTTTAAGGCTTCTCTGATCGGATCAAAAAACCCTATGACTGTATGATGTGAAGTGCTGAAAAACTGATAAGCTTACTGTGATGGCTCACATTTGTTAAAAATACTTAGATAACCTAACTATGCACTCAAGGCTTTACAGTTGATCTGCTATCATTTTTCCATGCTGCTCTGTCTTTATGATGTATCGGGTATCATCACTTTTCTGTAGATGACACAAGAAAGCATGAAACTTCCATGAACTGTAACATGGAGTATAGCAGCCTTCCAGACAGGATACAAGGACACTGTATTTAATTTTTCAATATGTTGTTTGAAGTCTTGTTTTATAGTATATTCTTGTTTGAGTGCACAGAGTAGAGGCTGCTATGTAATCAAAGTAGCATATGTTTCTTTAACTAGGTCTCAATCATTCCAAACTCCAAAAGCTCGATATTTCTTGCAATTTGTTTTTCTATTTTGTAGCTGATGGCTAGATAAGAGTGCTTTTTCCAACTAGCACTGGCACAATTCCCAAAACCCAGGTAATTAGAATGACACTTTTAAAGTACAATGACTTAAAAGTCTACAGCTGAGTATTTTCTATTTTTACTTCAAAGTATACAGTTTTCTACATTTCTTCTGTAAATTTTTCTCTGTCTCTGTAATCACTTTAAAAGCTGTATGTTAGAGAGACTAAGTGATAAAGTTCTTTTTCATGGTTTTTTTTTATATACTTTAGATGGAAAACCCAAAAGCAAATAAAATAGATTCCTTGCAATTTCTGTGAGTGCATACTGTCTCACAAAATGGTGAAGTTTGGCAGGCAGAGGAATGGAGAAAACAACAATAATAATCTTAAAACATCCTGAACAACTTTTTTTTTTTTAATTTTATTTTTTAAATTCTTTAAAAAAAGACATCCCAGTCAGCTGGCAACCCTTACAGTTTGGTGAATTTTTTAGAGTGTGCAGCTAGGTGTGAGGAGTAAAGCTGGTTATATTTTATTTCTGTGGAAGCTTGGCTACTGCACTCGGTCTCCCGCCTCCTCCCTTGTTTCTCTGTCCTCATGTTGTAGGCTGTGTGAGGGAGAGGGGCACGTGCAGAGGCTGGTGCTGGCTGGTGCTGGCGTGTTCTTCCTAGAGCTGGTAGTGACTGGATGAAATTCCTGGAGCTCTGTATCTAAACCCTGCTCTGTTTTCTGCCTTCTCATGTTTTCCCTAAAGCTGGTAAGAATAAAGACATCTGCAAAAGGGTATAAGTAGCTTTGCTTTTCAAATTATACTTGTTTCTTCCAGCTTTACATCATGGCAAGTTTCTCTCCATTTGAATCAATTTGCACCAGCTGAAAATACAAACTTGTCAAATATCTTCCATGAAAGTATCCTATTAGTGGGATAAGGAAGGAAATGTGGTGAACAGAGCATTCTTTAGTTAAAGTTTACAGTGACCTATGTGAAATCAGCAGTTGGCCTCATTCAGTATGTTTCTGGTTTTATCATGGTCAGTACAGGGGCCACAGAAGGAACAGTGCAGAGAACTGAGTGATCTGTGCATTGCAGGAGGTGAATATTTACAGAACAAGCTATGACACACTGGTACAGTCATGTAGAATGCAGCTTACACTGCCACTTATTAATGCTATTTATTACTCTATTGCGATCATGGCTAGAGATCTTAGTTGGCTATTCCTAGAAAGCACACAAATATTACGGACACTTTTTGTCTTGTTGAGTTGACACTATCCGGTTTAGAACTTTTTTTTTTTTTTTTTTTTTTTTTCACTGTAATAAGGTTATTAAACCAGTATTTCCTCTGTTAGCCAGGATCTACAATGGCTGGGATGAACGAACTGGGAGATGGGCAAAAACATTCCCAGATGTGTCAGGTTGTTCTCAGATATTTCAAAATTATCTCTTTAGGTGGAGATCCAAGTTACCAATCTGGTTACTAGTGATCTGTGAAATTGTGTGGTGTTTGGTGCTTGCCATAGTTGGACAGGCTGTCAAGCACTTCATTGGGAAGTCATTATCAATTTCCTGTTTCTTTACAGCATTTCCCAATGTTCTGTTCTAGTCTGTAATATCAATTCTGGGGGCTTTTTTTGTTTGAGAGTTTTTTGAACTGCAGGCACAGGGTGTATGTCTAATCTCTTTCATTACTAATAAATACCAATTTTTACCAAAAATAATTGGTTGGCTGTTTACATAATGTCTCTTGCATAAAACCCCTCTGTATGAGTAACTTTTTCACAAGAAGAGTTTGGATTTAGTAATGTAACAAGCAGAGAAATAAGAGTTCAATGGTTAGATGGTTTGTAAACTACCTGGATTTTACTTCTGTTGTCAAAATCTGTCTGAGTGTTGCTTTTGGTAAGCCTCTGATATGGTAGAGTTTTTCAAGCATTTTCATTGCTATACCGATTTACTTGGAGCTGAGGTGACTGGTAAGTTTTAAATTCTTCTAGGTTAATCAAGTTTTCCTCTTTATTAGCATAATGAGATGTTGAACAAAATTGCTGCTGAAATTGAGAGACAGAAGAATGAGGTTAGTGGATTTTAGGGTAATAGAGAGGACATTTGAATTAAGTGCATCTGCTGACTCCTGTATACTTAAATATAAAGAAATTACTATGAAGAGCTGCCTGAAGAAAACTTTGACTTGATTTTTCCCAGTGCAGTTGAGAATAAGACCTGTCCTGAAGAACATCTTCAGGGAAAATGTTAAAACTGTAAGTAAATTCATGCATACTCCAGGATTAAATCTGAGTACATTGTTTTTTTACTCAAAGCAGGGCTTTATTTCACTGGGTTGTGTTTCTCCTTGTAGAGTGGTAAACGTTCTCACTTATAAATAGCAAAGCAGTGGCTTTAACTTGCCTTTAACTTCAAGCATGTGCCTGGTTTTGTCAGATTAAATGGTCAGCTCAAGAAAAGGAATTGAAGTTATGCATGTGCTTAAATGCTTTTTTGGATCAAGACTTGTATGATATGTCTTGTTAATCACTGACAGTGATTAGAAAAAATATTAAAAGCACTGTAAAAATTCTGCAAAACCCACTATAGTTAATCTACGACCTTTAAGAGTTTAGCAACTAAGATAGCAACAGAGCCATATGGAACCTTGAAAAGCTCAGGAAAGGAAACAACTAAGTTCATTAGCTAAATTTGATGCTGATAATTCTAATGCAATTAAAGTGAGTTGAATTGTTTCAATAATGCTAAATCCAGGCTAAAGCCCCCAGGCATGCTACACTCCCTGCTTTTGTGCATTCCTCAGCTGCTTAACTCTTGTAACAGCTATAAACGACTTGGCCATCAGTTTCAGCCTGAGTTAGTTCTGAGGAGAGGCACTGCAGAGGTATGCTTCAAAATGTTTGCTGGGGTGCTGGTGCTTCTGAATAGGGAACATACGGTGGGAATGTAGCTGGGAACACACGCCTTGTACTGTGGACAGTTTATACTGAGAAACTTTCCAAAGTTGTCCGTGTCTTTTACTTGTACTGAGATCAGAAGAGCCATTGCTTCTGTTCCTAAAATAGGAGTAAACATGGACCATTTACTACTTTCAGGTAACTCTGAACCAGAATTAGAGCTGTATGCTACTTAGGGTTTTAAATTGGGTGTCAAAATGTTTTCCTGCCCCAGGTTTGCCTAACATTATTCAGGTTTCCTGTTAAAAAAGCAACACAGCATGGAGCTGAAGAGTTAGTTACTTGGGGAGAGAAACTCGAGCGCATAAATGGGTTTATGCAAATAGTGTTTTTCAAGCGAACCAAATTTGTTTGGCACTGTTTGATAGGAGATCTGCATTACTTGACTTGCTCAAATGTGAAAAAACAGAAAAAAAAAGAGGTGGGATGTGAGAAAAATCTAAACCCCTAAACATCTCTGTTATGGTAATCTTTACCAAATTATTTTGATATAAGGCCACCTCCCACACAGACTTCATTATTTATGTTACAGGAAATGCTGCAATCTCAAGTTCTCTTGGGAATTATTTTTTTTCTAAACAAAGCAGATACATTGTGAGCCATCTATTTGTCTAATTCCTAAATCTTATTAGAATAAAGCTAATTAAATCTTCTCTCTTTTGGGGTTTTCTGCTTACTTCATGAAAGAGAAAATACTGAAGCGAGAGTTTGGGCATCAAAGCTTTACCCTTTTACTGTATTTAAATTTCATTAAATTATGTAAAGCCATTTTGAAACCTGGCAATGAATGTGCTGAATCATTTTGTGTGTGCACATTTTTCTGCAGACTCTTAGCAGTGTGAGGACTGTTCATATACAATCATTTATTTTGTTGTCTTTATGACCAGGATATATCAAACAAACATGACATCTGCTAAAAGGCTGCAGTTTAATTTTCATACAAATATATTTTTTCCTTTGGAAAACAAAACCCCACATTTCTGTTTGGTAAACAGTGAAAAGTTCAAAATCAGCAAATAAATGAAGTCGTATGCTGACCAATGGTATTTTCCTTTAGAATTACTACTTCTTTTCTGTTAATTTTTTTTGGCTTCTTTAGGCCTAAAACTTCCCATGTCTCCTGGCATGTTAGAGGATTATAATGATGTAACTCCAACCTGTATTGCAAATGTATTTTTCCTTGCTGTGAAACTTACTGGTCAGTACAAGAAGGGGTAGAGCAAAGAGATTGCTGTTACATGGAAATTAAAAATATTATGCAGTATATGGCCTAAACACACAGCTTGAGCAAGATTTGTTCATTATAGAGAGAGATCTGACACCATGGATCTTTACCAAGTTGAACTTCTGGGATGTTTGATATGAGGCTAGCTATCAAGATTTTAATCTGAGGTACAAATCCCTTTGAGAGGAAGGTGAATAGAGCATTGAGTCTGGAAAGCTTTCTGTCTTTTCCCTTCCTTTCTATTTTTTTCTATATTTTCTCTCTTTATTTTCTATAATGAAGGCTTGACATTTCATTCTGCTCTTTTGTTCTGTGAAGCTGTCCAAGGAGTCCAAATTCCCCTTTTCTGTCATTACTTTCTGGGGAAGGGGGAAAGAAAGAGTCTGTCTGTCCTTTTGGAAGACACAGCGGCATTTCCTGCTAATTAGCAAATTGTTCTGGCTAATTTTAGTGTTATAAGAAGCAAAGAACATATGCTATATACCACAAAACTCTCTAGCTGTGGACCTAAAACATAGTGATAAAATTTAGCTCAGCTCTTCAATAGTAATTGTTTAGCTGGTTTTGATTATCTGGGCAAGGTCTTTGTGACTGTGGCTCAGGTGAAGCTAAGAGGAATTATGCTCAAATTTTATTTGGTTTTGGACTTTGCTGCTACTGTTTCAGACTGGGAGAGCTCATGTGCCCAAAAACCTGTCAGACATTTCCAAATATGCTACCTAAATTAAAAAAACCCAATGAAACAAAAATCAAATAAACAAAAAACAAACACACACATAAGACTACTTCTCCTTGCTAATCTAGCCTTGCAGAAACACCAAGCATTTGAGTAGATGAATTTGTAATACTTCTTTTACTTTGTGTCTTTATAGGTTTGGAAGGAAGTGAATACTTTTATTTCATTTGCTAAGACACTGGACTAGTGACTGAATTGTGTATTAAATTTAGAATTTCAACATTCATTCTCTGTGTTGTCAGTACTGGGTATCCTTAAGAAGAAAAACACGTCTGATATTCAACAGCATTTGGAACAGATATACTTGAAGTGTTACTAAAATGCTGTCATACATGCCAGAATTCAAAAGTTCTCCCCTACTTTGGGGGATATTTAAATATCAGACACTCAAAATAAACTTTGGTGCTTAAGTGCTGAATGACTTTGTCAAAAGTATCAGTAGAAGTCTTTTAAAATCTAATCTTTACATACCATTTATGAAAGCAACTGAAAGCTGGGTTACTAAATGAAGTTTTACAAATCTTTTAGCTCAATCAGGGGTTGAAATGAAAAATCTGAGGAAAGTCTGTTGATCATCAGACACTTGTGATAGTTGAAAGGAATTTCAAGCCTATGAAAAAATTAATGAATTGTATTGATTTTAAATACATAATTCATCTGCAAATACTCTGTTTTTCACATACTTCCAGAATAATTCTGCGCAAATGGCTACTTTGCATGTATTTTCTGTGTAGTAGTTTGCATGTGTTGTTATGAAAATAAATGGAAAGAGACGTGAACATCAGGGTTTAGTGCAAATCATTTCTGAAGATGAGACTGGGTTTGTATCACCACAGAATGTTGTAAGAGATATGATCCATGGTATGCCTGTGATTCTGATCCTTGGGTGAATGTCTGGGCTCTCTTCTGATTCCTGGGACAAAACCCATGCAAGTATTATTACTGTGCATCATCTTTTAGAAAAAAACCCCAGTGTGTTCAAATGAGGAAAGAGCTTTTGGTTTTCTGTGGTTATTTATTTATTTTTATTTGGTGACAGTTATAGGACTTTTTAGTTGTCTGATACAGGCAAGAAGAAAACCCCAGTGATCCCCCTCTTATGTTACATATCTGATATTTGTTTATTAATAACATGAAAATTATGTGACTGAGTAAGCTCCTTTGTTGCTTAAGGTTCTAATGTCCTGATGCCAGCTCATTATTCATCAAATCGAGCCAACAATTAGCAGTGTGTATGTTGGCATGACTTGTTTTGTGCAACTAAGCATGCATATTCTGATGTTCAGAGTTTGTTTATGGGATTTGAATGTCTGTGTGCACCATTATGTGAATCCATAATAGTGGAGGAATCTCAGAATGCAACTCCAATAGATAAGACAGTAATAAAAAATTTTACTGTCATTTTAAATCAATATTTTCTCATAGAGTAAATGATAGATGGGCTGTTTTATTTGCATTTATATTGTTTTTACCTCTTATTTTAGAAACATTCTTTTCTAGTGGCATTCATGATAAGCTAATAAATTTAGAGCTTATATATACTAAAACTGTAGTTCTCAAAAGGGAGTTATTTGAAACTGCTGATGATAACAGGTGATGGCATTTAACATACAAAAGAGAATGCACCCACACGGTGAGAGTGGCAGGAATTGAATACACAACCTTGTGCAGAGGAAAATGGTTCCTTTGGACATCAGCTCACAGAACAGAATGGCTTAAATGATGGTAATAAACAAAAGACAAATGGGATAAATATTATTCCCTAAAAGCACTGCTTTGTGATCAGATCTTTTCTTGCTGACCTTGCATTTGGTCTGTAAACTGTTCTCCTGGGTCTTCCTGTGCCTTGCTTGGAGGTGAATTGCTGTGAACAGAAGAAATATGTGGAGTATAAGTAGTTCTGTGACAGAAAAAGAAAGAAAAGCATGCAGAAAAACCGTAAGATATGTTGCAGTCATGTCTGTTTTCTTCACTGGTGGGTATGGAGAAAATAATCCAAGTGAACCTGGCTGTGTTTTCTTCAGACACTTATGTAGTTCATACTTGCATGATCTGTAGTTCTCATGAGCTGTTTTGGACCCAAAGATTGTGAGATCCTGTCCTTGGATGTCCGGACTTGGTGTATAGTATCTGTAGCAAAGATGCTCTGAGAACTCCTCTCTGGAAAGAAAAATATTTGATGATGTCTGTATGAATCAAAAAATACAAAACAAAGGATAGGTTTCTCATTAGGAGAAAAAGTTAGTAACAGTGTTGGAATAATAACAGTATTGAATAATAATAAATAAAGAAGTCAAACATCTTTTGTGACCTTGATGCTCTGTCATCACAGGATGTGTCAACATTGCTTCCTGAGAGCTGTGCTTGGCCAGGTTTGTCTGCAAACAGGTGTGCACCCCTGGCATCTACACTGGAGGATTTGTGGAAAAGCAGTGTGGCTTCTCTCCTGCTTGGTTTTCTTCTGGAGAAAAAGCCCAAAGCATATGACATGCGTGTCTTTATCTTGGTTGAACTATCTAAGCAGAGACAAGGACTGCCTGGGAGGCTGTGGTACATCATCCCATAATGTATGTCCCATAATAGGTCTCTCTGTAATGTGTGGGTGCCTGGGGTGGATTCTGCTTTTGGGATCTGATTCTAGGAAGACTTTTTTTTTTTTTTTTTTCATTCTTCTCCAATGCTAGAAGATACAATCAACTGATATTTCATTTATTAACTTGTATTCAAAAAATTGTGTTCTGTTCCTTATCCACAGATCTGGAATGTTGGAAGAGGTGACACAGAATGAATTCAGGAAAGATTACAAAGAACTGAGGATTTTTTTCCTTTAAGGACTCCACAGCAAATTCTTTAGGCACTTTGTCACCCCATACTTTTGTTTACTCTGCCGTAGTGTTTATGATTTTAGTAATATTTATTTCAACACTGGGAGAAATATTTTATCAACTATACCTGCTTGTAAAGATTGACTCTCCTAGAGTGTGTGTGTGGTGGGGATGGAGATGATTGGGAATGGAGAGAGATTCAAGCAACCAAAAAGCAATGATGTACCAAACACCTTACAAATATGGTAGAAATAAGATTATGTCCTCTTTCAGAAACAGAGTATTTGATATTTGTATTCTTTCTATTTACTCAATCCCAGCATTTGGATAAGGATGTTATTCAGTGTTTTTTATTTTAGGACAATAAAAGACCTTTCATCTCTGAAATGCTGAGTTGTTGGATGGTAACAGGCTCGAATATAGATCCTCCTCTAGGGTAAGTGCTGTCATTGCAGAGCTTGTATTTTTACCACATTAATTTAATTTGCAATACTTGCTGCCTGATTTCTAAACTTTGTCCTGAGAACCTCAAATTGGCTTTTTGATTAGAAGGCAGCATTAGAATCAAAGTAAATACAAGCTTGACAGCTACTGGCCTATAAGAAATTAGCCTTGACATTGTAACAGCATCAACAATTATAAAAAGTCATTCAATAACTATATAGTGATCTAATACTATATAAAAAATTTTGATTTACTTTTTTACAGAGTAGAAGTAGGATTTAGCACAGTTCTGAATAAATTTATGGTTTGTGGTGAAAGCAAGAGAATACTTTATATTACTATAAAGGTGTCTACTTGTCATGTTTTCTCAGTTAAGCATTTATTGGAAAACAGAAAAGAATAATGCAGATAAACTTGAAATTTCCCTAATTGACCTCAGACTTCACTTGGTATGTTCCACTCGTGTGTTGGTGAAAACATTTATGTAATGCTTATTCTAAGAGTGACAGATGACTCTTACCAGAGCTCTTAGGCAGTAAAAATTATAATAAAATTCCTTTAGATTGGGTCATTGCAGATGCTGTTTTTACTTGAGAGTGAATGCTTTGTGTATCCAGTCAGTAGATTTGAAGAGTCAGGGATCCATTAAACTTGCTGGTATATCCTAGTGTGATACTGCAGTACTGTTTGAGCCAAAAAGAAACCTGGGATTACTGTTACAGATAACAAATAGAGGACAGCTGTAAGGCTTAAAGATGAACATAGTAGAAACTTGTATGGCACGAAGGTTGAAAGGGTGGGAAAGCAGAGTGGGCAGACGAGTTGTTACGTTCCTATTAAAATAAGACACTCAGTTAAAATATGAATTTCTGTGAACTTGAGGTGTTATTAAGAAGTCATATTTCCACCCATCTGAGCTTTAGACTACCACTTCAGTCAGTATTGGCATCACTGGGAGTACATATTAAGTCGACCTGTGTGCAGATCTGAGAGTAATTTTTTATTAGTGAGGGACGGGTATGGGAGATGGAGAGGGGGTTAGAGCCAAGATTCAGACAAAGAGGAAAATAAATTATTGTGTTAGGAATGGGTCAGCTGCTAAAATGCAGCCTAGTCAGTAGTCCTGAGTCTTTATCAAAAAATTG
The DNA here is from genome assembly GCF_047716275.1 of Strix uralensis. Classification (NCBI taxonomy): domain Eukaryota; kingdom Metazoa; phylum Chordata; class Aves; order Strigiformes; family Strigidae; genus Strix; species Strix uralensis. The sequence goes on from NC_133972.1 coordinate 111,132,429, forward strand.
AACATAAACAAAACTCCTTTTAAAGGGGGGGAAAAAAAAAATCAAACATTTTTACCAGTCTAGCACCTGGAAACTCAGAGGAAGAAACTGTGCTTGAAATATTTATGGTTCAAACAAAGCAAAGCACATGGAAGAAATCTCAGATGCGACTGTGTTTTTCTTCAATATCCAGTTCAGCTGTGTCTATTCAGGAGGCTTTGTAGGTTACAGTTTTCTGAAGTTCAGTTTGTCTTGGCCATGCTGTCTCACTATGACCAATCATAACTTTTAACATTAAGGTTTTCTCTGCTACCTCTGCCTGGGAAATCTGTTTGACAGGCTTGAATAAATGAAATGGCTCAGCAACCAGGTATTTATGTACTTGATGTAGTCTAACACATGGAGACTGAGGCACAGGAGGCTTGACTGACTTGAACAAGATTAACAGCCAGTGGGTTACACAGAAAGAGAATGCAGGATTTCCAGTTTTATGGGTGCGTTGTTTAAATTGGTCATGGGATTACTAAAAATTCATGTGTTCATGATAGATGGTTTTATTTTCTTATTGCTGCAGCTATTTACAAAAAGACAGTTTTCTATGCAGAACTATAAATCTCTGCTTGAAATACAGAATTAGTATTTTCAACATCTGACCTTCACTGTGTTATTCAGGTAGGGAAAGCACTAATCTGTAAAAACCTTTATACTAATTAGCCTGGATCCCTAAAACAAAGTGTCACTGTAAGTTAAAAACATTGGTCAAGCCTTTGCATCCCAGATGATGCTCTGCATTTGGTTCCCATGGTTACGGAGAAGGAAGTGCTTGTGTAGCATCCAGCTCAGCACAAGGTGAACCCTGGGAAGAGGCAAAAAGGGAATCAGAGTCAGAAAGAGTCAGGCGGTAACAGGCACGCTTGCTCTTAGGCTCGTGATACCTGGAGATCTTCCAATAGTGCTGTTTCTTAATGGTACTGAACCAATTAATAGGTACTGTGATAAAGATAAAGATTAAGATGTCTCTCAGGACAGAGGCTAGTTGATTTAAGAACTGTTGGAAACACCTTGTCATTTTCTACGATTCAGGAGACATGGAATAGTTTTCACCTATTAGTCACTGTATAACTTCACTGTTTCCCTTAACATATCAGATTGATGCCACTGTAAGTAAAATGAGAATTTAACCACAAAGCACATATAGGGTTTCCTGGCCCCATTTCTGTGTCTCTTCTATGACAAAATTTATAGAACAAAATGACCACAGACAATGAGTTAAAATACTAAAAATGCAAAATAGATTGATGAATATTAAGTCAAATGAGCAGTGGCCTTTTTTGGTTGACAGCTGAACACTGGTATGACAGGGCATCAGAGGAAGAGGTGGAGTTCACCAAGATAGTGATGACTGGGCTATCCTGAGAATACAGCTGATGTAGCTGAGCTTGACCTGATGAAACATGAGAACAACCTTACCTTAAAAAGACTCAAACACTTCCCCCTGCCGCCGCGCTTCAGTAAGTGAAGAAAAGCTTCCCCCACTTCAGAAGTGGTGAAAGCATATACCTAAGAGGACAGGCTCTTGATAACTCCACTCATGGGAAAATCTAGGCTTTCTCTTTGCCTTAACCCAAATTTTAAAAATAATCCTAAAAAATCTGCAGAGAACTGCATGGCCCTGATGAAAACTTTCTCCTATGATAGGTCCCTTTGCAGCCTGTGCTTTGCCTGGTCAGCTGCTTCCGAGCCCCACTGCGCCTGCAGAACTAACCTTTTTCTTCTTCTCTTCCTTAACAATAACCACAGATTTTCTGCTGGAAAAAAGAGTTTTTGCGGCTCACACTGAGTTTTTGCAGGCGCTTGCTGGGGCTGCTGCACCTGGAGATCCTGGCTTTCTCTTGCTGTCTATTGTAACCCTATCCTTAATGTTTCTATTAAACCCCCAAAATATTCCCCTGATGTAAAATTTCTCCCAGGCCATATTTACCAATGCTTGTCTTAAAAATGTAAGTATCTTTCACTTTTTAAAAATTTTTTATTTTTACAATTTGATCTGATTTTAATAGTAAGTTTTAAAAAAAATTACATAGGCAGAGTTGCTTTTATAGTTGCAGTTACCAGGGTAGTCCTTTAAAACATTCAGCTAACTGTTATCTTGTGAAATCAAGTTTTAAAGCTTTTTTTTAAATCACTGATGCCTATTTTTATTTTTTAGTTAAAGAACAACACTGGCAAGGAAATAATAAGGTATGATGTGGATAAAAATATACTTAAAGTTAAGTTGGCTGTAACATTGAACATCAGTATTGTGGAGTATGAAACTGAATTTTTCTTTTTTTCAAATGCAGCAGTATTATCTTCATAGCTTTTGAATTTGGCACTAAATTTAGCTAGTATCAAAGTACTTTACCTCCCCCTCCTCTCCTGCCTATGACAAACATAATAGAATCATCATTTCTGTATCCAAGATGAAAAGACTCCAGTTTTTACAGTTCTGCATTTCCATTACCATTTCTTCATCTGCCCTGGACTGTTATTTTAACTTTGCTTCTGAATTTTACCTAGTGTATGATTTGGGGCTTTGATATAATGAAGATTTCTTAGACTATATATGCTGTAATATTAAATACTTTCTAAAGATTTGGGAGGAAGGGAGGGGAAAGGGAATGGATTAAATTTGTTTTTTTTTAAAGGAAGTAGCCAAAATCCCATTTGTATGGTAGCGACTTTAACTCACTTTCAGTAAATATTTTTATGTAGAATTAATTCATTATCAGGGATCCTCACACTTGTGAGAGAGCTTTCATTACCCCTATGTGACAAGTCAAATTGTTTCTTTTATGAATATGTCTCAAATACCACCATGGGAGAGGAAGGAATGAGTTCTAAAATGAAAGTAGAACCAATAACGAACTTTTGGGAATGATACAGACTTCATCCAAATGCAGTTCTAATACATAATAGTTGCAAACTTTTATGCTGAATTTGATCATGTTCCCAGTGGCTCAGAGTAAGCGATGGTTTCTGAGTGCTCATCACACAACTATACTTCTCATAGTAAACACATCTTGACCAGATCCTTTTAGGAGGAGGAATAAGGTGAATCCCACCCTGGGTGAAAGTCTTCAGTGAATGAAGTCACGAGGTGAATATGCCATACCTATCTTCCTAACAGGCATATGGTTAGGGTATGTTTAGTATGAAAAGTGGAAGAAGTTCCTCTAAAATTGGGTTTTTCCTTCATGTCAGTGCTTACCAGCTCTCAGGAGTTTATGTCTAGGCCCACAAAGACATTTGGTAGCTGTGTATCGTTTCAGTTACAGGTACTTACAGGCTGACAGCAAAATGTACACACAACAAATGTGCAACTGCACTACAGAGTTCCCTTAAATCCCTAATGATCGTTGTGCTAGTAAAGTATGCAAGTTGATTTCTGAACCCAAAATTATATAAAAATAAAACATTCATATTTTCATTCTTACTGACAGTTAATCCTAGTGCTTTCAAGTTTCAGCTGTTTTCATTGTTTCCATATTATGGTTACTATCTCATATTTCTAGACCCAAATACATGACAAAAATCTAAGCCCACAAAAGCAAGTGAAAATGCAATTTCTGAGAGGTGTGATGATATATTTTGTCTCATGTAATTCTTTGAGAGTTAGCTTCTGGTATTATCTTTGTATGTTGACATTCTAATATATTTCAAAGAAATGAGCATTCACACATATACTCATCTTATAAGATGTAAAAAAAAAATAAATTATCAAAGGACTGTGGTATTAGTGACTTGAGGATCGTGTGGAACTGTCCTTATCCCAAAATACTGGTGAAGTAAGATCGATAGCTTCTTTCCCACTTAGAATTTATATATACTGTTTTAGTTCTGTATTCATAGGCAAAATAGCATGTTAAAGGGGGCAGTTTATTGTTTGTATCCATTTTCAGATTTTTGAGGTACCTTTCTTTTGCCTATACAGTCAGGTCATAGAAGCCATAATTTAAGAGATGTCTAATAATAAGGAGAATGGTATGGCAGAAGAGCGACTGGAGCTTGTTCTGGCTACCTAACCACACCAGGACAGGAAAACCACTGCTCTCTAAAGCTAGCTCCTTACACCTAGCCTGAATTGGGTACTTCAGGGTCTTTTTTGTTTGGGTGGAATGTGAACAGAAGTTGGGTGCCTCTCACTTGATAATGGTAGTCATGAGAAATGGGCATGAAATGCGTTAAAAGTTTGCCTCAAGCTCTAGAAGTCATACAGGATTGGTATCTAGCTAATAGGTAGATATAGGCAGGATATCTATATTACCTATTGTTGCAGGCAAAAGTAGTGCAGCTTGGAATTTTACTTAATTTTGCTAATTATTGTTAATTAACATAAACTTTTCATCACTGATTCAGGTTATAAGAGACAGAAAATAAACAATCGAACAGCTTGGGAAAGGAAACCCCTTTCCGCCCAGCTCAATTTCATTCCAACACCTCTCCTCCCCCGTTGCAGTCTCACCTTCCCTTTTGCTGGGTGTTACACTCAGTGCCTCCCAGTTCTTTTGGTGAGGCGGTGCAGGAGGCTGGGGACCACGTGTAACAGTTTCTGTTGCTCCTCTGCTCTTCTTACTGGTTTTGCTCTGCCCTGGTGTGTCACCCATGGCTACAGTCCCTTGATCCTTGTGTCCCTGTCCCAGTGTGGGTTGCCCATGGCTATGGTCCCCCAGAGTTGGGAAAAAAATTCTTATTTGATATCTAATATCTGACAGCATTGTTCGCCATCCTGCACTTTTTAATTCTTCACTGATAAGTTTTTATTAAAAAAATAAAAAGACAGAGCTCCCAGAACTGCTGAGACAATGATTTAAGCTGACTTTGCTGCAGCTTTTGGTAGCCTTTGCAAAAATTTCTTCTGCTGGATGCTTAGTTTTCTGTCTTGTTACGCTAAGGACATAGATGTAATATTCCCCAGAGAGGCAACATTTGCATTGAAGGTGTGCAGGTGAATGGCTAATTCTTCCATTCTGTCTCCCAACAGAAGTTCAGTTGTTGAAAAGTTGGTTATTTGGGTAGAGGCAGCAATGGATGTAATTACTACCTGTTGCTGAGAGACTGGGTAGAAACAACACATGGTGAAATCAATACCTTTTTCTGTAAGGGCCAATGGCAAACATGGTACTCTACAGAAACCTTAGTATTTCTATATGATTTTTAATTATACATCCTTGATTAAATGAATGACAAAAAAAAAAAAAAAAGAACAAAAATGGGGGAGAGATGGAAAAAGCCACCAAGCTAATCAAATCATATTTCTTATCATTCTGTAAAGGTGATGTTGATCATAAGCAACTCTAGCAGCTAATTATACTTGTATTATAAATGTGTGACTGTAGGTCTCTGAATATAAGGTGATAACAGGTGATAATGACAGTAACCTTTATTGTTTTGATACAAAGCTCATTAGCATTACCAGAAGAGTTTCCACTGACTGACGGGAGCTTGTTTAATGTTTAGTGAGTGCTAAAGTATTTTGAAGTCTAGAGAAGGAATAGCATTTTATTTTAGTTTATTGCAAAAAGATAAATCTTTTGTATGCATGTTTTTAACAACTTGTCTCTAAGGCAAATGGAGGAAACAATGGAGGAAATAATACAAGCATAGTCTTGTGGTGAGCTGGTTTTCATCTGTAAAATCTTGCTCTTTTCCCAGAGGCTTGTTCCCTTGTTGTGGTTCATTATCTTTTCAGCTGTGCAGATGCAGCTGTGTGGTAAATGGATCACAGATATGATCCTGGGTTAAAGAAAAATCTAACACCTCTCGCTAGAGCAAACCTGTGTGCTACATGTTGAGTTTGTTCCATACTCTGGAGATATCTGATTTATGCTGCATAATGGATAGTCCTATTTAATTTGTTTCAGCTTAAGTGAAAACCTGGGCCTATGGGTAGGCTAAGAATGTTGTCAGTGACGATTTCATCTAAGATGCATATCTTTACAATAGTAGAATGGTTTAATACTTGGCTGGATATCAATGTGTGGAAATCTTTAAAAGGGAAATACTTTCATGCTTCAAAATATTAAAACTAACCCCACCCCCTTAGTGCTGGAAACTCAAATATTGTGCCTTTGTGGTGTTGGAGGCATTAATAGAAAAGATGATTTAGAAATATTCATTGTATTGTTACACTTCAATACGAATGTTGGAAAGTATGTCTCCCTGAGCCTTCTCTTCAGTAGTGGGTTAAAAGTAGGATAACAATTTCTGTTCCATGAGTAGTAGATAAATTTATAAAGGAAACTAGTTACACTGAAATATTCCCAGACTTTTTCCTCCAAAATGAAGTTAACCTGCTAGGCTTGGTCTTTAGAGCAGGGAGAACAGAATTAGTATCCCAAAACTTCTGAACACCTTTTTGGTAGCAAAAAGAAATGAGGGTACCAATAATTTCTTCTGCTGATGTGGAAATGAAAAAGGTAAAGCCCATGTGGAAAAAAGCCCACACAACAGCAGTTGCCTTCTATCCAATATAGGATATTTTGCTCTACTTGAGGTATAGAAAGCTTGTGTAAGAATAAAATGCAGAAACATTATAATATATTGTACCTTGTTAAACATCTTCTTAACATACACAGGAGTATGTTACTGTAGTGAGTGCAACAGTGCAATTCATTGTGCTACAGAGCAGCTACAAAAAGTACCCCAAGCCCTTTATGAGGCAAGATTTCTGTGTCTTCCCTAGAAAAACACACTTATGATAGAATATACTAATGCTTATTCTTGGGAAAAAGTATCAAAGCTTCAGTGTAATCTATATATGCCCGAGATAGGCTTTATGTTAGCTAATTTAGAGGCTGCCAGTAATCTAGCTTCAGCAGCTAGGAGCTCAGCACTGTTTGTGAAACTTGGTTGGGAACTAGAAAAAACCAGCACACTCATGATGTGCTGAAGTAGCTCCACACCACTATGCCTGAGTCCTCCAAGCCTGAAGTCTTCTTGTGCTGTGTGTTCTGGAGATCAGATATGGCATTTTTTTAGTACTAGTCCTTCCATATCAGGATTCTGAATTGTTTTATTTTTATTTTCAGTTTCCAGAAATTGCATTGGAGCATCTGGTTCAGCTGCGTGACTGCCAAAGCTAGCTATAATTATGCCAATGCTGGCATAAATACAGGTGGTTTTCAGTAAGCTGTTCATAGGCTGAAGAGTGGAAAAACTATGGGCATGGTACACCAGCTTCAGTTGGGGATCAAAATGTAATTTGGAAAACCAAAAAAAATTAGCTATAGTCAAGTTAGAAAACTCATGAATATGTCCCTCTGGAAATTTCCAGTATCTCTTGTTTTTGTTTGTGGCCTTGATTCAGCCCTTCTTTGATTAGATTCCAGGAAGGGTTCTGTGACTTATGGTGGCTATGTTCTGCTATAGTTCCACTGAGGGGAAAATAGTATTAGTCCTTTGACCTTGTTTTGGTTTATCTGACTTGTTTGCTTTATATGATGCCACTTGATCCAACTATTATTAAAAGTATAAATAAACTTAACCTAGGGAAAAAGGTGTATGTGAAGAAAGTCTGACATTTTGAAGCGTCAGTCTTCAGAGTAAGCAAATTAAGATTTGCCAGTTTAGGATACTGAATAAAAATTTGGTATTATTTTATGTCTTGATGTTTGGTCTTGCAAGTTTAAGAATGAAAAGGACCAAAAATATATAATCTTATGATACATTCAAATATCCTATCCAAAAAGATAGGATGTTATGATACATTAGTACATAAGGAACTGGCAGAAATCTCCTGCACCTTGACACCTTAATGGTGTGAGGAAAAGAAAATGGCACTCACCTCTTAGCACAGTCTGAACACCAACCCATGTATCTGTAAGCTGGATTTTGACAATAGCAGAAAGAATTCTGTATCTACACCTGTACTTTTAATTTCTTCCCTAGGAAGGTTGCCAGGCACTGGGCTGCATCACTCTGAAACAGTACCGGGGCATAAATAGACTTAAAAATGTGTCAGGGCCCACTCCTGATAGCTGTTAGCATGTAGCCAGTTTAGGTCAGACACTTAAATGCAGGCTGATCCTTGTCAGCTGGCTTCAAGGACTGGCATGGTCCTGGCAGTTTTAGATATAGCCTGGAAGTTCAGATAGGATTCTGCTTGCAATCCCCTAGGAAACAGCTGCAGCAGTTCAAGGCTTCATTGTCTTCACCAATGCATGGTTACCATCTTCTTGCTTGAAGTTATTGCTATCACTACAAAATCAACAAAACAAAACATATTTGTACTTCAGCTGCTTCTGGGTAGAGACCAGTACTGAGTCAGTGCTGCTGGTAAAAGTGGTCTTAATCAAGGTGCTAAACTTTGTATTGGAAGAGATGCTTTCCTTTCACTCCATCAGTTGTGCATCAATACCTGTAACTGGCAGGAAGATGGGAAAGATGGTCACAGACAGAGGTGTGAGATTACAACTGTCAGTGGCCTTGGTAGGAGCACCACAAGGTTATACAAGTCCTTCTTTTCCAGCTATATCTCCAACTGCAGCTGCAGAACCACTTCTGCATCTCCACACAGTGAGTACTTGGTACCAGTGAATTCCATTAGCTGTGGGACAGCAACAGAGATTTTAGGGACTGGAAATCTGGAGGACTGTAAATGCATGTCAGATGGATTTAATTAGTGGAAAGCAGAGGTTAACTATACTGAGATTCTGATTGTTCTTCCATTCCCACTAAAGTGAAGCCCAGCTACTTGTGCTGGGCCTGTTGTGCATCACACATTGTCACAAATTATAAGAATGTGGTGGAAGACCCAATTTTTCAGGTAATGTCAGGGCTGTGTGGCTGTTGACTGCTGGAGTGTCTTGTGTACTTAGTTTTTGGTTTGCTCTAAAAATGCACCAGCGTTGAACTCTCTGTAGTTTATTAATTTGTCACAGACACAGAACGTGAGACTCAGTATTAATCTCTTGGCTTTATAAAATATAGACTTCCCTTCTCAAAACTGGTGGCTGTGCATGCTCATGTACAACAGCCTGGGTTTAGGGTGGGGGGTGTTGCTGGGAATGTACGCAAACAGGAATATTTCATAATGTACTTGTGAGTGCCAGGAAGGACATGATGCTCTCTGCCTGTTCAAATGGCTGCTTACATATTAGCAACAAAGTAATATCCTGATTTAGCAAAACATTGCTTTTTCTGAGCTGTTAAATTAATAGCACAGCCTAATTAATAAGTTCATCCTGACTTCCTACAGCCCTGAATTCCTGTGAATGACTGCATCTTCACCAATTGTCTTCACTCTAGATTTTACATTTTAACCTTCTTTACATCTAGTGCTCTTTATTGTTTAGTTTACAGATTAGCTTGGAAAATGTAAGTGTTGTACCAAGTCAAAACAATTTCAGTAAGGGTAAAGATTATTGCCTTTTTCGTTAAATTACTAGTAATCGTTCCCAGTTTTAATTAGTTCAGAGTATGGGAAATGCAAGGAGGAAGAAGATGGAGCTAGTTACTATGAAGTGTTTAGACTATCAATAGCTTTTAACAGAATGCACCTTGCAAAACATCTGTGCTCACTGAGGTCAATACAGAGCCATTAATTAACGTCAGATGATGACAAAATGTTTCATTGGTTTTGACCTTAAGGAAAAACTCTCTAGATTTTTGAAAGAAAACTAGAACATTTGGCTGCTTTTCAAATCTAATTAGCATCAGAGTTTCAGTTTTTTATATGTGTTGTTCTCACTATTTAATAAAAATCTGATTAATCTACATTTTATTTTTTAACACTTAGCTTATCTTTTCTGTTATAGTTTGTGGATAAATACTGCAACCATAAAAATTGTTTTTTCTCCTCTTGTTCATAAAGTACAAGAGACTGTTGGGTTTTAGGTCTGTTTTGCATTTAGCAAGTCTTGGATTTTTCTAATATATATAATCAAAACTATTTTTCTTACAGAAATTCAACCTTACTACAACTGAAGAATACATTTTTTTGTAGGATGGGAAGAATCCCAAAACTTACCAGTTTTCAGGTGACACTTTAAGCAAAGGTAGGAAAGGAATAAGATTTTATATATTTGTTGAAATGTCTTAGAATATGCAGATATAGTCTACTTTGAAAAACATATTATTATGTCCTTTCTTGAACGAGTCTGGGACAAATATAAAAGTGCATAATTGATTTTTAAGGCAGATCACTGTTAGTGGGTAAAGAGTTTGACAAGTTTATACTACAATTAAGGCCTAAATGATTTTCTTGATATAGAATAATATAGAGTTGTTCATACCAGTTTGCCTATTTTACTTATGCCACATTCATAGGTTGTATGATCCTAGATTCCATTTGAAATAGCATGTTGAAATTTAGGAGCAAAAATGTTTCACCTCCAAACTGCATAAACCAAAGGTGCAACATTGAAAGAGGCTGCAGAAGGTTTTTTCAAAAGCCATGTTTGTTTGTTTTTGTTGTGGTTTTTTTTTTTTTTTTGTGTTTTTTTTTTTTTTTTTTTTTTTTAAATTTCTCTCTCAATGTCCAATATAATGAAGATGACTGAACTCTGTCCTTGCCTGTAGCAACTAGAGGGGATGTCCTGCTCTGCTAATGTATCACAGCCAAAATGCATGTAGGGAATTTGCAATGTATCTCTTTATTTAGCATGGATTCTACAGAACGCTGTTACCTTTACACATGCTGTCTGTTTAGCTAGGTAGGCTGAGCACTTGTTAGAGACAGTGTTATTAATAATGTGTCCAAGGGATATTCTGCAGGAGTAAGTTGTTTGCACTTAACTAATGGGGAGATGTAAGATGTGACTGCTATGTTCCTAGCAATCAAGCCTTTCCACGATGATAGTTAACACCTTTGAAAATAAATATATATATTTAAGTAGTGTAGCTGTCATTTAGGTGAACTTCAAAAGGTTAGTGAGGGATGCAGATTTTTTTATCTGGCCATAATGCAGGTTTTGTTGTGGAAAACATACCTCTGCAGAACAAGATGATGTTACGACCTATGCTTTGAAAGCATTACAAAGTAGCAAAGCTTTGTGCACATTAGAGCGAACTCAGTTCTGTGAATGGCTTAGTAGATGTTAAGTTTTTGTTAGCAATACTTAGGTTTGATGTCTTAATTATCTCTTAGATGTGGGATATTTGAGAATTCAGACCCAGAGACATTTGTGCTTTAAATACTTTATAGTGTCTTGAGGAAAAAGATTAGAAATTGATCTGCTTTATATTTCCTTTACTAAGTAGTATTGGTCAATTGGTGTTGCTGGTCAAACATGGACAATGTCTGCTCTGTATGAAAACAGGGAATATTTCCGCTATTTGTTTTTTTTTTTTTTTTTTAAAAACTCTCCAAAGCAAGAATAATCTAGAGTTTTTTAATATATAAATCCATGTTTATGACCATGGAAAGTAGAATATATTTGAAGCATAATGGGATTTGGTCCAATAACAAAAAAAGTAAGTGAAGGCTGTAAATTGCTTCCCAGATATGGGTGACTGTTATCGCTGAAGGACATGGCTACCTTTTATGAAATTAACAGACAAGCCCATCCTCTCTCTTCTATGGGGGGAGGGAGATGAAATCGTGTTTCTTGAGGTGCGGAATAAAATCCTGACTAGTCTTACAAGGATGTGAAATTTTGCAGTAGTGCTAATGAACAAGGAAATACTTTTCAGTGAATTTTTTAAACTTCCATATTTACATGAATGTTGAAAATTAGTAGCTTTATATAAATAATAAAAAAATTCTGTTGTATGCTTCCTGTTTCTTTTGTTTTCTTCCCTTTCTTCCAATTTCCCTAGGTGATATCCTTTCATGGTGGAACAAGCACATATAAATAAATAAAAAATTTGACAGGTGCTTGTTTACTGTATCCTTAAAGGTCTCCAGTGATGGAAGACACTTTCTCAGGGGATATGTTTTGGTGTTCCATCTTCTTCATCACTAGAAAAATTTTTCCTAAACGTCTAATTTAGTTATTTCTTGCTGCAATTTCACCCCATTACTTCTACATAATTTCCTTCCTCTTTGTAACATCCATTTATGAATTTGAGGACAGTAATCATATTTCTCTTCAGCCTTCCTAGTAGCCTTTTCTCATAGAATAGGTTTCTGAGATCTCTGATCATTCTCTGGATTGCTTGCAGTTGATTGTGCCTTTCCTGAACTGTGGATCCCCAAGCCGAGCAAGATTTTACGATTGAAGACTTAACAGTATTGACTGAAGAAGATGCATTACTTGTCTGTTACACTTCTGTTTATGCATTCTGCATGGTGTTTTGCAGTTTTTTTACAGCACTATGTTGACTGTTTTCAGGTCATGATTCACTATGGACTAAATTTTAAGGTCATTTTTGCCATTTTCTATTTGTGCAAGCTGGATTAGTCTCATAAGCATGTATCTTTAATGATTTTGTTTTCCTCTTTTTTTAGGTCATTTTTCTAATTTGTTTGGAGTTATAATCTTTCCCTCAGTGTATTTTCAGTCTGTTCCATCTTCATATCTTCTTCCAATCTCATAAGCCTATTACCTTTACCATAGTCTGCTGACAGTACTGAATAGTGCCAGATCCTGGAGAGACCACTGTAACCTAATACATCCTTCATCACAGTTTTACTGTGAACCACTGATATTCTGTAAGTCATTTTTTTCTTTCTTTTGCACCCACCTAAAGCAGTTTCAGCTAGACTTATTTGCTCTAGCTTGCTTTGAAAATGTCACATGAAACAGTGCCAGAGGTTGAGCTGTATAACACCTACAGCATCTCCTCTGTTTGTAAGGCCTGTTATGCTGCAATAAAGGCATTTAGATGGGTTTAACAAGCTTTTTTCTTGACAAAGCCATGTTAGTTGCTGCTCCAGTCTTTTTAAATTTTAGAAACTGGTTTTGCATTTGATCTCAAGTGTTCTTATTGAAGTTGGACTAACATTTGTCCCAGGAAAAGTAGTATCTTCTTCCCCTAAAATTATAAAGAAATTAAAAAAAACCCCACCCAAACCAACCAACCCTCCCAACTCCTAATAACTTCTAATCAAGACTTAAAAAGAGAGAATCAACATTTAAAAAGAGAGAAATAGAACTTCAAATTCAGTCCCATGCATCAGAACCTAAACTATATCCAAATATATATTATTTTTTCTAGATAATTTAAAGTTTATAATTAGAAGATGTGAATTTAAATTAAAAAAATATTTTGATTGGTAACCTAATAACCCTTAGATGGATTAGAAGTTATCATGATCATCAGTAGCTGTTTCAGAAGGCACATGTTTACCTCCCAAGAAAATTCCCATGAAGTATTTGCTTAAACATTTTTCTAAATAAAGTTGCCTTCATAAATCATGATGTCACTCTGTGGAGATGTAGCTACAGTAGCTGTAAGTTCACTGATCAATTTGTAAGCAAATATAGGAAGTAGTCTCTAACAGTTTTTTCAAAAAAGAAAAGTCAAAGTAAACCAAAGAAACCAAAGCTGATGTTATCTGTTGGGTCCTACTTACTGTGCAGAACTCAAGGACACTCTCATCTAGTTCTCTTAATAGCTTTGCAAATGTTCTCATGTCTTTCTCACCTTCTGGTATCCATGATTTGAAGAGTTGTCAGAACACAAAACATAGCTGGACTTTGCCATGGCATTACATATCTGTAAAGAAAAAAGTTTGTAACCTCCAGTCACAGGACATTTGAAATAAGTGCCTTTCAGAAAAGGGATCTGGAGGTAATCAGCTGAGTGGGAATTACAATGAACACTCAGAGAAATAGCTGGGGCTTTTCAATTGCTTCATATGTATAGTCTGTGTGGAAATAAGTGTCTTCAAGTATGTTAGAAAACTGCTGAAGAATCACAGCTGTGTGTTTCCTGCCTTTTGAGTATTACATTATATAATATGTTTTCTGTCTTCCCACTTTAAAATCATTCCTACAAAGGCTTTTAATGTCAGCTTATTGGTGGTTTTTGTCTTCCAGCTTTTACATCAGACTGTGGTGATTTTTTTCAGGTCTTTACTCTTTTGTTGTTTTCTTTCACTGTGTTTTTCTGATTTTTGTTTTCTCTATCTGCTGAATAGAGTGGCTCATTTAGAGCTATATTTAACAACACTTTTTACCATCTCTGTCGTCATTCCTGGAAATAAGGTAACATTTATATAATCAAGTCATGCCATAGCCACTGCTTTCCGGTACTTGCAAGGTAAAATGAAAATTCAATTTGTGATTCATCGGGGTAATTATAGCATTTGCCAGAGCACATGTGGGCAGGTAAGTACACACACAAGTTAGATAATTGGGTCAATAGTGAACAATTTATGCTTAACAGAACTTGATTTAATAATGGTAGGTTTAATCCAAAATGAGATGCCATTTGATGGAGAAGTTTCTACAGAACTTAGAGGTTCAAGAGCATCTTGCCTATATTAAAATTAAATAAAATTATGTATATCCTGTATCTTGGCCACATACATACGTGCCATTTTTTATGATCAAGTCAGATATTTTAACATCTTCCTAACTAATAAGTGCTGATAATAGTTTGGGACTCTATTTTGGATCGCCAAAATTTGATATGGTAATTTGTAAGATTTTGGATATTTAACTGTGAATAGCATATATTTTGTCTTTCTATTTTTTCTTTTGATGTAAACCTACTGTCAAGGTGAAGAATGAGAAAGAAGAAGTAGAAATACACATATACATATATATATATATATATATAAAACTTTTTTTTTTCCCCTAAAGAAAGACCTTCTACCTCTCTGTTCAACAAAACTGTAATAGCAAGCCTGAAATTTTGGGGAACTGGCACAGACTGACAAGACAGAGTATTCATAGCTCTCTTGATGCCTTCTGCAGTGTCCTGCCTTGGGCAGCTAGTAATCTCATCTTGCCTAGAGCTGTCCTTGACAACATTCAAATACCCAGAGCAAGGCTGCATAAAAGATGGCAGTGCATTTCCAGAATAACTTGCAGGGTTTCTCTAAACTTTGCTCTGTAGTGCTTTTTTTTTATTTATTTTTTTTTTTTTTATTTTAATCCAGCCTTTCAGACTTTTTCCCTAAAGCAGAGCTTGCTGACATGAAACAGAGGAGAAGGGAGTCTTGATAGCTAGACTCATGTTGAGCAGTGGGAAACCTCCATTCAGAAGTCTTCTTGGTGTAACTCCAAGCATAATTCTCTTCTTGGGCTGCTCTGATGCAAAACTAAATCTCTAACATCATAAGGTGGTTCTCTGGACTATCATGAAAAGTAAAAGACTACTCCACTGCTTCTCAACTCAAGGTATCAATTCCTTAGAATGAAATTATTTTAGCTGCTGTAAACAGGATCTTTCATTGTCTGCTGACCACCTGCAATCCTTGCATGATGTTTCAAGGCAAGTTGTCATCATCTACTGAGTTGGAATTAAAAATCAGAATTATTTGTTATACTACTCAAATAATTGGTGCCAATCACAACCCCTCTCTCCATTTCCAACCTTTAAAATGGAAATTGTACTGTGATAGAATCTAAACCACCAAACGTTTGTGCTCCAAATTTGATGTGACTATTTTCAGATCAGCTGCACTTTCTGTAAATGTCATAAAGAGATAATTTTTTCTGAACAGAACCCTTAACATGTTGGCTATTGTGCATATGTTAGATACAGAACTTCACCTCACTCTCTATGTCAGTGTACAATTTTGCACATTTTATATGTCATGAAGTGGATGTAAGAGATCACATCTGAAATTACACTTGGGCCCATTTGAAAATTGGACCACATATTGATTCATTAGCTATTCTCCAACTTCTTAGATAGGCCAAGTGTGTTGCCAAAGCTATTGAGATCAGCAAGATCTCATCAGGAAATGCCAGACTGGCTCTCAGGGCATTGAAGTTTTGCTCTTTCCTTCATAGACTTTTACAAACATTTGGGTCATTTGCCTGGTATCATACATGCAACTTCCCACCCCCTCCCACCCCCTCTCCCGCCCCCCCCCCCCCCCCCCCCCCAAAGAAAAAAAAAAGAGAAAAAATTATTAGGGTTTGTGACAAGTTCATTCTTTATGTAAAGGATTTTACATTACAAAGTTATTAACACTATTTATTTTTCTACAATTAAAAGCTTAGAATGCGGCATCACCTAGTGAGTAAAAAAGCCATGTGATATGTTAATATTCTATGAAAATGGTTCATTACATGATAATGATTCAAAATGTGAAAAAGGGAAAGTGGCCTTGCTTCAAAAAATGAATCCATTTCATTCCAGACCTTGTTCATAAGTTTCATTTTGTCCAAATTCACCTTTTCTTATTTCTAGATGTGCTCATTTTCTCCTCTTCTGTTTTTGCACTTATTTTAACTTTTTGTCATCTAGGTTAAATAACATTGAAATTATTTTTACTTAAAATGAAATGTAAAATTAAAAGAAATGCAAAACTGTTGTAACACTTTTGGTTACATTTCCCCCTCTCTCTCCCACACTGTGATAAGAAGTGGAGATAGCCATACTTTAAGCTAAACTTCAGTGAGGGACGTCATAGAAATAAAGACACCACAGACCAAGAAAAAAATCAAAGATGTAAAGCTATTAAATAGTTTGTAGCCCAATACTTCTGGTTGCTGTGCTTATTATTAACAGTTTTATATAAAATGTAAAATTATTTTACTATGCTGCATGGGCTGGTGGCTCCCTAGGGGCTGGGAGGAGCAGGGGCTCCCCAGGAGCCATCAGGGCAGAGTATTGGAAGTGGTTTTTTTTGTAACAGAGGAGTGCTATACTCCCAAGTCATGGATCAGGACTGTCTTTATTGTAGATGGTGTAAAAACACAGGACGAAGAGATTATATCCACTCCTAAAAGCACAGGGAAAATGGGGAGAGTAAAATAAAACACGAGATGATACTGCTTGGAGTAACACTGATTTCTGAGCATGCCACTTCTAGCTGCTGTTGAGTTTATTTGTAGACATTTGAAGGAATGAAGGTTTTGGGAGAAGGATAATCAGTTTGCTTTGCAGATGTTCACAGGGGGCTCCTCTCAGGTTTGAGTGATGGGGGAAGCACAAAGGTTGCACAACCTCATTATTCATTTTTCAGGTGTAAATGGCCATTGTAAGGCCCTGTGAGCTAGGTGCAGCAGTCATACACATGAAAAACCTGCTGCTTTCCCCAAAGAGCTCATAGCCTGAATAAACTGTGGACAAAAGAGATTTATGGAGAGATGCAATTAGATGGTTTTAAAATTAGACAAACAAGTCTGCAGTGAACTTGGTTGAACTGTGTGTCCTGAATTCCCGCTCAATGACTTAAAAAATAAATTGTCTTTTCTGACTCCTACTCTGACTCCTAGAGGTTGTTTTTTTTTTTTTTTTTTTTCCCCAGTATTCCTCTTAAATTAAACTTTTAAAATTAAACGACTGTCAACATAGAGGATATTCAGCTCTGAGACCCCCAGTGTAAGAAGAACATGGACCTGCTCGAGCAGGTCCAGAGGAGGGCCACAAAGATGATCAGTGGGTTGGAGCACCTTCCTTATGAGGACAGGCTGAGAGAGTTGGGGTTGTTCAGCCTGGAGAAGAGAAGGCTCCAGAGAGACCTCACAGTGGCCTTCCAGTACTTAAACAGGGCCTATGGGAACGATGGGGAGGGACTCTTTGTCAGGGAGTGTAGATAGGACAAGGGGTAATGGTTTTAAACTGAAAGAGGGTAGATTTATATTAGATGAAAGGAAGAAATTCTTCACTGTGAGGGTGGTGAGACACTGGAACAGGTTGCCCAGAGAGGTTGTCCCCTCCCTGGAAGTGTTCAAGGCCAGGTTGGACGGGGCTTTGGGCAACCTGACTGTTATGGAGGCTCTCAAATAAACAACCAACCACTAAAAATTAAAAATTTATTAACACAATTAACTAGCCCTCTGCATACTACAGGTTCGAATGTCTGTGAGGGGAGAACAGAACAACTTCCGAGGGTTTAACGACAACCCAGAACACTCTATCACTCACCTAACAAGTGAGGGCTCTCAACCTCGAGGACCTGCTCAGGGCAGCGTCCTGACCCAAGGCACCTCCAGGAGTTTTGGGTGGTGTCCCAACCCAAGGGGAGTGTCCTGGACCACAGCGTGCTGCTCCAGGGGACGAGCTCAAAATGGCTCCCCCAGGGGACTCCATTTATACCCAGGCCGAATCTGACCTGTAGTCAACAGCAGCTCGCATTGGCCAAAGGCCCCAATTACTGTGAGGCCCTGAGAACAAAGGCAGTCAGGAGCTGCTGCACTTCAGCAGCCAAGAAGCCCTATTTTCATTGGGCGGGTGCACCTGCCACACTGACCCAGTGAAGGGTGTCCCTGCCCATGACAGGGGAGTTGGAACTAGATGTTCTTTAAAGTCCCTTCCAACCCAAACCATTCTACGATTCATATTTTGACTATACATAGCAAAGTGGTAATTCTGTTGTGAGGTTCTAATGGTGTCAACATGATTTTTTTAAACCTATCCTGAGATTTTACTTTACATACATATTAACAAGTATCCAGGCAGCCTGACTGAACTATTTCCCGCTTGGGTGTGTAATCATATCTTTCCTCCACATCACTCATTCTTTTTTGATGGCACAGATGGGAAAAGGGTAGAAGGAATAAAGGTAGCTATACAGCTTTGATAACATACATTAATTAAAAGGTTGTGTGTATGTGAGAGAGATAATGGTATGTGCATTTGAGGACAAGCCCTCAACCTGTAAAATCTTCAGTACCTGCCTGATTTGGGGCACAGAACAAGCAATGCAACAGAGCTTCAAGGTCATTTGTTCATATACTTTGTGAGTCACATGTGTGATAAGCTGGTTTGCTGTTGCAGTTTTGATGAGCATATCCATTTGTAAATGCAGGGAAGAGGCATACAGTTCAAAACAGGTTCTCCCTTTTAGTCCATTCCTTTTTGCTTTATTGCTGTGTGTAAGCAGAACAATTTGATTTTGGTCTTCCAATCATGCCTACCTTGATAGTCCAAAATGTCAAATGATATATGAGCAGCTACATAATATTTTGTGTACTTTTTATGACCATTAACATAACACAAAACTGAAAAGTGATATAATGTAAACCATTTTTTATATCTACAGGCTTTCACATATCTCATAATACTATATATAAATGTTCTGTGATGAACCAATTTCATTTTCAAAATATGCAAATTATAGCAGCAGGCTTTTTTAACATTTTAAATGGTCTTTGTCTAATAAAATGAGTCATTTTTCACTTATCAAATTCAGAAATAAAATTGCATACAGCTATTCTTGTTCTTCTAAATGAGAAGAGGAACAATATTTCTTTTATTACCTGTTAGTTCTGAATTACTTTAAGTGCACTGTGGGTGGATTGTGCTCATATACTTTCTTTTCAGCATAGCACCCAAAAATCAGTTGGGGTCTAAAGCTCACCCTTTTCTTTAGGGTGGGTCTGGCTAGTGATACAAAGAAGTAATGCAACCACAACCTATGATTTTTCTTCAAGCAAAATGATATTTTGTTCCAATTAGTGCCTCAGTTCTACTTAGTGGAGCATGTCACCTTCTTTCCAAACTGGTGCTTGCCAACTGGTTGCTAACTAGGAATATCTATGTTCACTCTTAATGCACCAGAGTGTGAGGTCACCCAAGAGGATTTTCTTTCTTCTCTGTGATCGTGTGTTTTTAAAAAATTGTAAACTGTAGAGATTAAATTTGGCCTTCTAAAATATAACATGTTCCTTAAGTGAAGAGAAAGAAAACCAAATTTCTAACATACTGGATGTCCACAGCATTCAGATTACTGTTGTCACTGGAGGCATATTCAGCTCCAAGCTGTTGTCTATTAGTAGAGCTTCTTATAAGCTATACTCTAGAAAAAAAAATAAATGTATAGAATATGACTCTGAGAAACATATGCCTGTGTTGACTGTCTTGAGGTCTACTACCACTGATGCTGGAAGGTGAGTAAAGCTGGCATGAGCTCTTTTGTGAGATATCTTTCCATTTTCTTACTTAGTCCCATGTAGACCTGTATATGTGGACATGTTTTTTTAAAAATACTGGCTGAGTGAAAATAATACTAATGGAAGTGTAGTATGTGCTGAGCAGTTTGATATTGGAAATTGCTGCATGTGTTAATCTAACTAAAAATGGTAATGCTTTGCATTATTTGAGATGTAGTGTCATTGTCTTGCTAGATCATTCTATACTTGAAATAGAATACTTCCTGAAAGATCTTGGTAGAAATACCTCTCTAATACTTGGTTTTCCAGTTCTGCATATTGCTCAAAAAACCATAAGCTTCAGTTTCCTCATTACAGATAGCTCACTTACTAGCCTGGCCCTGTGAAACCTTTAAATACAATGAATTAATCTTCTGTCTCTCCATTTGCAAGTAAACATATATCTTCCAATTTATGCAGGATGCTCTTATATAGTGGCAGATGAAATGTCGGCAATGGATACTAAGGATTTTGATTTTTGAATAAAAGAAACAGCCTTCTGTACAACTAAATACTGAGCCATGTACAATCACAAGAGTGACCTTGTTATGTGGCTGTTCACGCAGAAAACACAAAATGTTTTGCTTTTTTTTGAGTTTGTGTATATTGTCAGCATTCCTTGGTGGCTTCAATCTCTGTTCAGTGGTCGCTGATGCAGGTTGGTGAATTTTAATGGTCAGTGATACTGAAGTGCCCAGGGGCATACTTAATGTGTCTACAGGCATCCTTATGCTGGAATATGAGTGTGTTTGTGGCGTAAAGATCTAAGCATCTAGATGAGCAAAGTCTTAGTCTGCACACCTGAAAGCCTCTCTGGGGTTTTTGAGTGATTTTCTTTTTTTTTTTTCTAACTAGTTGACTTTATGAGGGATATTACCTCATGTCTTTCTTTTAGTGGACACTGGAGTACAGTATAGAAATACTTGATCTCATTGTGGTGGTATTTCAGTGGTAGTGTGGCAAATAGTTCAGGCTAATTTGTCCTGCAGAGTGTATTTCTGAGTATTGGGGCAGGTGTCATAAGTTCTTAGTCTGGTGCTTTTCTGTACTGAGGTTGTGTGCCACAATATGATTTTTGTAGACAGTTCCTGGCAGTTAAGCTGATTTAAATGCATGTGTAATATTACACTAGGGCATATTGTGTAGATGTATTTAAGGACATACTTGATGTTAGGGTATTTTGCTGAATCAGTCCCCCAAACCCCCAGTACCTTGCAGAGTTAAGTGCCTGGCAAAGTGAGGCACCACAACAATCCCGGGAAGATAATCCACTTCAGAGTGCTATCACATCTAATATCATTCCTCTTTCCTGATCCACCTCCTGCCAAACACTTCCTCTCAACCATACCATGGGCACATGCCATCATGTCTGTTTAGCTGTCTCTATAAAATAACAATAAAAAAACCTCATTGTGTTTCCAAAACTGGAAAAAGTACTGATTTTTGACAGTTCTCATGTAATTTGGGGATCTCTTTCTTAAAAACAAGAGTAAATAAAGGCCTTTAGCCCTTGCCCCTGCCCCCCCCCCCCCCCCCCCCCCCTTTTCTTTTTGCATATACTATCTAATATTGCTGTGAAATGTATGGTATTTTCCACATTTATTAAGAATACTTAGAATACCAGAAAAAAACTGTAATGGTTTTAATAATTTCTAGAGACAAATATAAGGATAACTAACTGATACTGTACCCTCTCCCTCTCCAAGTTACGGAGCTGAGGCAAAACAATAAATAACCTCTCCCCCAGAGGAGTTTGTTTCAGAAAAAGAAACCAACATAAATTGCTAAAATTGGTGCTTTAATCAGAATAAGTTTTGGAACCTTTATTCTCAAGACACTCTAATTAGATCAATTTAGAACACACTCACTATAAATCTAGCAAATTATTATCTCAGAAATAGGTTTAGCAGACAGTTCAGTTTTAGAGTAAGGAGAATTAAGCTGATAGTGGGTTTTGTAAGTGCAGTAAGTGTAAAAAACATAATAGAGTCTAATGAAAAAAGTTAACTTTTAGCATGGCAAAACAGAAATTTTTCCTGGTTAAATTCTGAGATATTGGTTATGAGATAATCTGCAGGTATTTTTATGCAAAATAATCTGTTGAACCTGTTCAGGACAGAGCTCAGTGGGAGAATATGGGTAGACCTGAATTTCTCAGAAGGAATTCAACCTCTAGTGGAAGTTAGACAGAACTTAAAATGAGAACACTGCTGCTGATGGATGCTTTCCATTTATCCTGTTTTATCTCAACTTTCAGAACCTATACTCTTTTATTAACTTTGGGATGTTGCAGAAATGGCAAAGTAATTATTCTTCTTATTTTAGTTAGAAAAGAACGTATTATGTGTTCAGTTTATGTTCCTCATGTAGTGTTAACTGACTAATTATCACCTCCAGAAGTGTTAGTGGTTGACATTAAAAACTTTTGACAATGGAAGTTTTCTCTTCTAAGCCTAGTGAAGAACAGTAATCATACAGTACTAGGTTAGCTTTTGGCATCTACAATTCTTAGTGTTGATCTCCTGCTATTTTAAGTCTTTTGCAACAAGAACACAACTGATCTCTTGAGGGGTATTACCATCTGCTTTTCTGCTAAAGTAATGAAGTGATGGTGATCATCCAAAAAGAAAATGAACAATTTATTCCAAAACCGTATTTCCAGCATTAATGTGTAGATATGGAACCATTGAACTTCTGATACTGAGATCTCTTTTTCATAAGCATTAACTTCTGTAGTTCTTGTTGATACAAAGCAACTATCCCCATCAGCGACTTTTTGATGTACTTTCTATCCTGCTCATAACCAGGGGCAAAACATGATAATCTTTCTTTTTTTTTTTTTTTCAAAAAAAGTTATTTCCTTTTCTAAGATGTGAAAATGAAAATGTGGGAAATCTGATGGTAATCCTGAATTCTAT
Source organism: Strix uralensis (assembly GCF_047716275.1). Taxonomy (NCBI): domain Eukaryota; kingdom Metazoa; phylum Chordata; class Aves; order Strigiformes; family Strigidae; genus Strix; species Strix uralensis. The sequence continues at coordinate 111,155,308 of NC_133972.1, forward strand.
AAAAGAATGTATTACAGGCAGTCCAATGACAATCACTGAAGTCTTTCCCATTGCTACCTAAGTACATAAGGTGGTCTTACTATTTGATTATCAAACAACTTCTTGGTGATAGATTCTTATGGCTTTTCCAGTTTTATTTTGTAAATAGCCAAATAAAAAAATTCAGAGCAACACTTTTTTACTTAAAGTGTCAAATAGCTGAAACAGGACAGGAGTCCAGAAAATTAGTACTTGTGGAAGTGGGATACCACCACCAATTCAGAAGTTCATAGTTTAATACTAGAAATATTATTTTGGAAGATTTTTTTTTGTGATAAACATTGAGTAAGTAATATATATACTGTATAAATTAGGACTTGTAGAGGTGCATTATTTTCAGAGTGAGGAATGACAAAATAGAAAAAAAAACCCCAGTTCTCTTAAAAAAGGGTTTTCTCATATGCATATTTTTGTTGTGCAATTAATTTTATTTCTGGAGAGTTATTGTCTTGGGGATTTTTTCTTCTCCAGACTTCGTGATTGATCAGGGCCAGTGCCATACTTACGAATGAGTCCTTTGGTCACATTAACTTTTTCTGCCATTTCAATTGGGCATGCAATCCTTGAAGAAAAAAGAGGCATCTTCAGGCAAGTCTGGAATGAGCAGAACAAACCATCCTGAAGGTATATATTTAAATTTTGTTACAGGGGTGAATTGTGGCATGTTCTTGGTATTCTTATGTTGTCAAAAAAATATTAAGGAGACTTTCTGGAACTGACACCTTCTTTAGCAGAGATTGAGATGTTCCTTCTTCATCTTTGAAGGAATTGTGACTTTAACATTTCAAAAATGGCTGTTCTCTTCCAGCATTTCCAATGTATCTGAACCTATGGGTTTCTCTCAATAATGATGATAAACACTGTCCTCCAGCTTCTTCCAAGAGCAAAGTTATAACTACCTTGAGTAAACCCAAATCACATAAAAATTCTGGCCTTCCTGTCTTTGCAGGCTGTCTGTCTTGTCCATTGAGGAGTGGTAGTGCCCTGAAAGAAATATGCAGAAAGGAAGCTGGGTGCTTAATCTGGTGCATGGGGTAAAGTGTGGCTGGAAAGCAGATATGCTTAAGGAGGAAATCATAGAATAGTTTCAGTTGGAAGGGACATCAAAGATCGTCTAGTTCCAACCCCCCTGCTATGGCAGGGACACCTCCCACTAGATCAGGTTGCTCAAGGCTCCATCCAACCTGGCTCTGAACACTTCCAGGGATGGAGCATTCACAACCTCCTTGAGCAACCTGTTCCAGTGCCTCGCCACCCTCACAGTAAAAAGCTTCTTTCTTGTATTTAATCTAAATCTCCTCTCCATCAGCTTCCACCCATTAGCCCTCATCCTATCATTACAGTCCCTTGTAAAAAGTCCCTCTCCAGCCTTCTTGTAGGTGCCCTTCAGGTACTGGAAGGCCGCTATAAGGTCTCCCCGGAGCCTTCCCTTTTCCAGGCTGAACAAGCCCAACTCTCTCAGCCTGTCCTCATAGGAGAAGTGTTCCATCCCTCTGATCACCTTGGTAGCCCTCCTCTGGACTTGTTCTAACAGTTCTATATCCTTCTTATATTGAGGGCTCCAGAGCTGGACACAGTATTCCAGGTGGGGTCTCACGAGGGCAGAGTAGAGGGGCAGAATCACCTCCCTTGACCTACTGACCACATTTCTTTTGATGCAGCCCAGAATCTGGTTGGCTTTTTGGGCTGAAAATGCACACTGTTGGCTCATGTTGATCTTATCATCCACCAACACACCCAAGTCCTTCTCCCCAGGACCTCAATCTCCCTCAATCTCCCTCAATCCACTCATTACCCAGCCTGTATCTGTGCTTGGGATTGGACCGGCCCAGGTGCAGGACCTTACACTTAGTCTTGTTAAACTTCATGAGGTTGTCCTGGGCCTACCTCTCCAGCCTGTCCAGGTCCCTCTGGGTGGCACATCCCTTCCCTCCAGCATATCAACCACACCACACAGCTTGGTGTCATCGGCAAACTTGCTGAGGATACACTCCATCCCACTATCCATATCGCCAACAAAGATATTAAACAGTACCGGTCCCAGTACTGATCCTCGAGGGACACCACTTGTTACCGGTCTCTACTTGGACATTGAACCATTAACCACAACCCTTTGAGTGTGGCCTTCCAACCAATTCTTTATCCACTGAGTGGTCCATCCATCAAATCCATGTCTTTCCAACTTGGAGACCAGGATGTCATGCAGGACAGTGTCAAAGGCCTTGCACAAGTCCAGGTAAATGACATCAGTTGCTCTTCTCTTCTCTATTGATGCTGTCACTCCATCATAAAAGGCCACCAAATTTGTCAGGCAGGATTTTCCCTTGGTGGAGCCATGTTGGTTGCCACCAATCACCTCCACATTATCCATGTGCCCTAGCACAGCCTTCAGGAGGATCTACTCCATGATCTTGCCAGGCACGGAGGTAAGACTGACTGGCCTGTGGTTGCCCGAATCTTCCTTTTTTCCTTTTTTAAAAATAGGGACAATGTTTCCCCTTTTCCAGGGTAGGAGCTTCTTGATATCTGGTAGCTGCAGAAGGGAGAAATTAAACTTGTGTCTAGGAAGCAAAATAAAGGCTTTATTTGTAATGTTGCAACTTCTGAGCATTAGAAAATGCTGAATCTTCAAGTCACAGGATGGTTCTAAAAATCTTGTTACTCTTTAGAGTAATACGCATTCTGACTTTCACATCTTAAGCTATACTCTTGTAGCAATTTGAAGTGTTTTTTTCAGCAATGAAGGCAGAGACTGTAGAAATCAATGAGGGTTGATGTTCTCATATAGTCACTTAACTCCTAGCAGACTGGGTCTCAGAGGAAGAAGTATAAAAGCATGCAGTGGAATGATTACACTACAAGGCAGTGACACTGTCAGGCTTTTTGCATTTTCATTGCCTTGATTTCATGACTTTATACAAGTGCCTTGTGTATATAGCAACTTTAGCTTTAAATTTCTTCTTTTTTGTTTGTTGGGGAAGTGAGCTCATTCTGTGTCACAGGTGTCTACATTTAGATGTTGTGGGAGGAATGCAATGAAGCCTTGCTGGAGATCAATTGAATTCAGGAAACACATAAGCCAAAGGCTGACCTAGTCAAGTTCTGTTACATGCACGTTATTCATGTTCTTGCCACTCTTTGCATATTGCAGAAGTTTTAATTGTAGATTCTGCTTCTGTGAGTGATTTTGGCATGGCAGACAAGTAACAAAATTAAAAACGGATGCTGTAGTATCTAAAATCATACAGCAATTAGTCAGCTGCAATCAGGAACTTTGGCATATGTCCAAATAATGCTATGCATACCAAGTCTCAATGTTTTATTTATATATAGGAAGTGGTAGCCTTGTTAAGAAATATGATACTTAATTGCTTGTGCAACCTTAGTACAAAATTCAAGCCGAGTTTCAAAGATGCATACAGTTTTGTATCAGGGAAGGATATGTCTGTCTGGAAAGCCTGCAGTTTTAAGGTTGCATCAAATAATTAGATACCTAATCTATTCCTAATTGTAGAGTGTTTTCTATTAATGGTGGATTCTTGTGGGAAAATAAGGAGAAAACATGTTTTGATGCATTGTTTTATTTGTTTAGCCTGGGTCAGATGCACCAAAAAGTACATTCTTCTCCACTGAATTAAAGAAATCATAAATAAAGCAATCAATTATTACAATGGGTATGCAGTTCTGTTGGGTTCCTGTTTTTATGTGAATATGAGATACTGACATCTAGGAGCTACATGACTGATTGTAAAAATGGTTAAAGACTCTACAATATAGATGGTACCTTGACCATTATATTTTGTTACCCCAGCAACACAGTTACTAATTCTGGGGACCAGCAACTGCTACAATTCAGTTTCTTTTGTACCTTTTTTTTAGAAGGAAGTGGGATACACTATCTCACTGGGTAGAATTTGAATTTCCACAGAAATACCTTCTGAAGTCAAGGGCTGGAAACAGTATTGCTATATCTTTGCTCAGTTTTTACACTTAGATGCTTACTGTTGATAATGATCAGAGACAGGAAAAGGTGGGTAAGACAGAGCTTGTTCTGGCCAAGCACGGCTTGTCTGATATAGCCGTGTTCTGTGCAAGTGTAGGTGTTGAACAGTGTGGGGCTCATGTCTGCAGAAGCAGAGGATATCACCTGGATTTTTCCCAGGGTGTAAGGACCTTTTCTATTTACAACTGGTTCACACCCTTTGCAACATGACTAAGGAGTAGATTTAGCTGAGAGGGTAAAGGAAAATTTACCTCTTAGTCTCCCAGTCCTCTGCCAGACCAGTGCCACTAATTTGAAGCCATCTCCTGGGACAAACTGCTTTGAGAACAGTACAAGAAAAGGAGAGACAAGTTTCACAGACCCAGCATGGCATCGTGTTTGGATAAATGATCGAGGAGAAAAGAAGGTGTTCAGCTCTTGCTATTTTAATGGGTGAGGAGAGGACTGTATTTTTCTTTGCTTCATAGAATTGCATCAAGTCCTACCCCTTTAACTGGTAGCAAAAGTCTCTTTGAATGTAGGTTAGCAGGAGATAGCTGTCTTGTTCTATGAATTTTTGAAATTTTTAAGATTTAAAATAGAAAAAAATAGAATAGTTCCAGTTGGAAGGGACCTACAACAATCATCTAGTCCAACTGCCAGACCATTTCGGGGCTTACCAAAAGTTAAAGCATGTTATTAAGGGCATTGTTCAAATGCCCCGTAAACGCAGACAGGTTTGGGGCATCAACCACCTCTCTAGGAAGCCTGTTCCAGTGTTTGACCACCTCCTCACTGAAGAAATGTTTCCTAATGTCATGTCTGAACCTCCTCTGACAAAGCTTTGAACCTTTCCCACACGTCCTGTCACTGGATACAAGAGAGATCAGCACCTCTGTCTCCACATCCCCTCCTCAGGAAGCTGTAGATAGCAATGAGGTTGTCCCTCAACCTCCTTTATTTCAAATCAAAGTCAGTGTCCTTGGCCTGCCTGGACATGCTTTCCAGTCCTTTCACCAGCTTTGTTGCCCTCCTCTGCATGCATTCAAGTACCTTAATGTGCTTTTTTAATTGTAGGGCCCAGAACTGAACACAATACTCAGGGTGAGGCTGGACCAACATTAAACAGAGCATCTCAAAATCCTCCCTTACTGGGGATAAATCATCTGGTTTTCAAGACAAGAAAACACCCCAACCATATAAATCGTTTTGTCAGTATCATGCCAGACATTTTTTGTTTTACTACTTCTAATCTAGTTTTAATATTCTGGGGGGGGCTGTCGGGGGAAAAAGTGATCTGATATCTGTTAACAAGGTACAGTTTGTGTGGCTGTAGCCTTCTTGTTGGCTCATTGAAATACTAAATGTATTGTGGACTATTTGATTTTGATTTTATAAAATTACGTACTTGCCCCTTACAATTCAAACAGACTGGCATGGTTCATTTTTGCCATTGCATAAAATACTGTTTCTCTGCTCTTGGTATCGTATTTGATATGAAACTCACAAAAGTTTAGCTATTCCTATATCCCTGAGACTAATGCAACCTCTTAGCCTTGTTAGAGACAGGTTAAGGCATGGAGAAAGAACCTCCAGACCATAAAATGTTCAAATACAATTGGAATAGCTCCTGGCATCTGTATTCAGAGGCCAAAAAGATTAAGCAACACAAGGCAAAATGAAAGAGAATGTAAAAAAGTGTTATGCTTAAGAGAAAAGTAAGGATAATTGCTTTAACATCTGATGAAGTAACATTTGTAAACTTTTCTGTGTTCTAGAAACTAGGTGTAAGTAACCAAGGATAAGCGCTACTTAAGGACTGGAGACCCAGACCTATTATCAGTTTATTAAATCCACACAGAATATTGATGCTATGACCTTTCCAATTCAGGTACTTTAAAAGTAATTGTGTCTTGGAAAGTTCAGAAGCTATTGTATGTTTTAGATTAGACTAATATTATAAAAAAAAAATCCTGCCTCAAAATAGTACACAATAGTACCTGAAAAAGTTTCATGAGAATTTTTTTTAAATAAGTCATTCTTTGGATTATCTTCAATAAATACTGAGGAGTTCAATTTAAAAGACTGTGATCTGAGTTCACCCTGGATGAAAATGAGTTGGCTTCAAAGGAATTACAGCAGGGAACAATCTGTTCCAGAATGCATTTTTACCTTAACTGTGTCATAGGGTGACGTAGCGCCATGGCTGCAGAGGACAGCCACTGCATGGAGAATAGGAATTAAATTGGTTATTAAACAGAAGTTAACCCCGTGAGGGTAGAATTATCAAGGATGCAGGTATGTCAGTAATGAGAAGTCCTATGATATAACTTGGAAATCACACAGGCTGACACTTTGAAAAGACCTAAAATTATTATTCAAGAAAAATGTACATTAAGAAAGGTTGTTCTAAAAACCTTACATGTGCATTTGAACAGAATGATGCCATCAGCTTTGCTGATTTTAAAAAACTCATCTGTGACTGAATTTTAAGGCTGCATAGAGTGAATTAGTGACATCTCTGCCTATCTTGTATTATGTCCATACAGAGACTAAAACAAACCTTAGGTATCAGTTCATGACCTATGGAAAATAAATAGTCTTTGTGGACAAGGATTATGTTATTCGAGGATAATAATTCAGATTTAGTCCGATTAGGTAGCTTGAACAAGCAAATTTCAAGTAAAACAATAGTGAAGAAGATCTCACACTTTGCCAAAGTTGTGATATTGTTATGATAGAATATCAAACTGTTTCTTCAGTCCTAATTATAATATTTGGGAAAAAATTGACAACAAAACTGGAAACCATGTATAACCAACCAGCTACCTAAAAACTTTTTAATTTTTTGTTTGAAACTTGAGGTAACTTTAAATTGTGTTTCTTTAATTTAATTCTCTGTTGTTTCCCCCCATAGTCTATTATGTCTGATTTTTCTTAGGAAAATATAAAGAAATACTGAAACAACAGGAGAGGCTGTGGTAATATTTCAATCCTTGTTAAAAACAAGTTACTGGAAATGTCAACAGATACCTGATTCTTATGAACTGTTCAGCTCATTAAGTTTGAAGGGATGTAAGGCCCTTCAGATGTTTTTCTGAAATAAACCTTGGAACCTTTTGAGATTTACTAGTTATTACTTATCCTGGGCTTGGATACAGCAAACTGTTAAGTAAAAAAGCCTTCAATTATGTGGAACTGGGAGGGAAAGGAGGAGGGCTTGTCAGCCCCAGGTGATGACTCAGGACTGAGATGCCAGGGCAGGCAAAGTGCCTCAGACTTCTGCAAGGTGAGAGACTGTCAGGATTTGGTCCCACTCTTTGACTTCTTTCCACCCTCAGGTGAACTCTAAATACTTTTTTCTAGTAGTTGTGCTCTGTCCCTGCTCTGAGTTAGTTGCTGGGAATCTAGGGGGATGAAGTTGGATTAAAAATGGTCATTTGCATGTAGAAATGTTAGTGCATCCAATGCAAGTATGCACAATGATCTCTTTCACTGACTTATGAAAAAAATTGATCTTTTCCTCCCTTTTTCTGCAGGAATATGAATACCCTCAGGAATGAGGAATGATGAGCAAATTTTGCAGGAAAGACCAGCCTTCATGTAGACTTTTAAGAGTTTGTTTTACTCTGATATTTTTCTCAGAACTGATGGAAGATATGGACTTCTCTTCATGCAGCATGCTTGATCTTACTGCCCTATGTTGCAACCTTGTTTGCTACAGGAGTGTTAGAGCCACTTCACTAAGGCTCCCCTTTTCTTTTCCTCTCTTCAGTTCCTCTTGCCACTGCCAATGATTGTTGCTGTGTGCTCTGGCTGGCACAGTGAGGTGGGCTGCTACTGTCAAGGGGGACACAATGGAGGAGCCAGTGGCAGCAGCCACTGCTGCCAAACCCCTGCTGTGCCACTGGCTGGGGGTCCGGGCTGTGGTGGCAGCCCCTTTTGCCTAGCTTGGCTTCTCAAGCAGTGTCCTCTAGGGAACTGGCAGCCAGGAGCATCCTGTGGGCGTTGGTCCCGCTCTTGTGTCGCCAGCTGGCCAGCACTGTGCCAGTCTAGCAAATAATTTGGTGCCAGCAATTCACTCCCTGGAGCCACAGTTGTAGCGCTTTGCAGGCATCAGTTGCACTAAGATGTCAGACAGCAATATTCTATGTGTGAGTTGTATTTTCCTAATGTAATGAAGGTTGAGCTGTTATTTTGGATAGCATTGGGGGCCATTCTGAATCAGACAGGGCTGCTTTATTAAAAGCTTTTCTTGCCTGATGTACAAAACTCCAGCTACGAGCAAAACTGCCTAGCTATTGAGTATTAACATGTATTTAGTATTAACATGTTGATAGTAATCAGCATCTTGGGACTGCTTTAAGCAATAGTTTTTTGATTACCTAGGTGTAAGTGCACTTTATCAAATGTATCTATAATAAATTTCCTAAATCATTCATTCACAAGTTGTTAATTGTTCATTTCTGAAGTACGTGAATGTATTTCAGAATTGGTTTTTGTAGTATACCTCTTCACACAACTAAAAAACAATGTTGCGGTTCCTTAATTTTTCTTCAATAGTTTCATGACACAGTTCTGGTGCATCAGTGTTCTATATCACTACTAATTAATGAAAAAATTAAAGCAAGTTTTAGACCAAAGAAAAAGGATTAATTGTTCTTAATAGAGAAAGATAAAACTTCTAGTCCTGCCAAGGCAAGCTGCATAATTAATATATGCTCTTCAGAAGTTCACTATTTTCAAAATAGATTTTCAAGCATGTGACTTTATGGTTTCTAACAACATCTGTAAACAGTTTGAGTGGGGGTAGTGTTTTCACTCTGAATGATGGGATTTATGCATAGAAACTGAAGAGAAAAAAGACTCACTCAATTATTCATGTCATGCATTAAGTGATACAACACAAATCTGTCCTTGGCTTTTTCTTCCTTTGAATGTGTAGTTACATTTTCTTTTTTGCTGAAGTTTATGCTGGATTGACAGGAAAAGAGCCCTGTTGCAGGGCAAAAAGTAGCAATATAGCTTTCACCTTTCTGCTACAGCAGGGAAAGGGGAAAATATATTTCCTAGTTTGCCACAATGCACTTGACCCAAATATTTTCAGACAACCTGACAGAAATGGCCATTTTACAATCTAATACATATATCAGGGGCAGAGGCAGTCTATATTTATTATGTGAGTGTATTTGTCAGATTCTGGCCTTAAAGATAAAATATTTCTGTGTCCAGAAATGCTAATAATAAGATAGGGCATTTTGCATTACTATGAGAAGGACAGTAATATTGAGGAGGTGAAACAAAAAGGTTATCTCAAATGCATGCCAAAAGTAGTTGAAAACCTTGTTTTCCAGTTCCAGTGTGCATTTAAAATAACCCATTAGATTTAGTTTAAGGCCTCATATGGCTATAGTAATTTTTTTATTGTCCTGATTCAGTGCAGCTGTCAATAAACCTTCAACAGAATTTCAGTGACTGAAAAAACATGCTTTTAACAGAAAGTTGTAATTTAATCTGTCATGAAAAGTAAATATGTTTTGGTTCTTATACATTATTCTGGTTGAGAATTTTGTGGAAGCTTTAATTCCAATACAGTTTAGCTACTCAGTAGGTTGGGATACTCAGATTTCAAGCAAGTTGGATGGAGTTTTCATTTAGATTCTGGTGCTTTTTCCCTCTAGGTCTCCAAGGGCTCATCTCAGATGTCATCCCTAGGTAAAAGACACATGGTAAAATAGCAACAGAATTTCTAATGCACACGCTTAATATGAAATTTCCTATTTGATTATTGGTTAAAAAGAAAAAAAGTAGTCATTGGTTCTGATACCTATTTTTAGAGGTGGGGACTTAGAAATGTAAAAGTTTACAATCTGACATTAAAACTTGTTTATTTTAAACTAGAAATTCAAGCATATGTTTTAAAGATTTGTGCTTTTTTTTTGCACATTACAACCAGGTGTTTGAGCAGAGAGGGTTGAACCAGTCAATGCTCTGAAGGAACTGGAAGTTTTGATTCAGAAACTAAGAAGCTGCTTTGAAGATAAGCATGATCAGGCCAGTATTCTCCATTTCTTTTATAGCTTTAACAATGTGGTACTCTGCTACTACAACATGGATTCTAAAGCAGAGCTGGATCCTGCTTAACCTGGAGGAAAGTATGTGTGAAGCAGATGTGTGCCTCAGTGCAAATATTCTCCTGAATGTACCCTAAAGCCTAACTCTAGAGATTCAGAATGGTTTCTGGTCTTTCTGTGTGTGAGAGGAACTTGTCCCAGCTGTAGCCCAGGGTTCAGAGGGGGGCAATCACAGGGGAAAAAAGAGTAACTGTGTGTTAAAACAGAAGTTTTGTTTCCTTGGTTTATGATGTTTTGAATGTTTTGGGTTAGTATTAATGTAAGAGATTTTAAGATTTTAAAAAAATTGGAGGAAAATATTAAAATCTATAACTCTGATATAATCCTCCTCCATTAAGTTTCTATTGTTTTCTTATAAAGATTTGAGCATCTAGGATTGATATGAGAGCAGCTAGGACTGAAAACAATGTTATTCTCACTTTGAAATGGATCCAACTTTTGTTATCACTTGTAATGTTTTGAGGGTTTGAAGGACAAGGGTGGATATGTGCTGGCAACAATTTTTAGGGGAAATTCCAAAAGATGCCTAAAACCAAATTTGCAGTTAATAATAATGCATAGCTTTCTGTTGTACTTGGAAATGTGTTTTAAAAATGAAATTACTGGCTGTTATACCAATATCCCTGTGGAATAATTTCTCAGTGGGAAATAATAAAGACAGAACAAAAAGGTTTTGTAAGGAGAGAGACCACGTGACAGGTTTCCTCAGTCAGTGATGAAATCTTCCATTTTTTTCTGTTCCTTCAATTTTTAAGCATGTAAAAAATTGATAAATATACCATATGGCAGAGTTCATGCAGAGGTAGTCGTGATGTCCCTCTTGGTAAAAGACTGTACTTTTGTCTTTGGTTTTAAACAGTGAGGAGAAAAAAAATGTGATGGGGCTACAGTAACTCTTTCCATTTTCAAGATCAAAATACAGTGTCAAATGTCAAAGTGAATAACAAAAGAGAACTGTTTTCTAGATTAGTCATTTTGCTCTATACAAGCTAATAATACACACTGTATTTTAATGACTAATCTTGAATTGTGAAGGTAGAGAATAGCTGTCTTTTAAAGATCTGCTTAAGCAGATATAAAATAGATGCACATATTATAAAATGTGTAAGCCAACAGTAACTCAGTTGGATGAAATGCTGCATTATTATTTTTGAAAGTTTGTCACTATAATTTCTAAGGTGAGACTGAAAGACATATAAAGGTACATTTCCCATATTTTGACATCTTCAGAGTAATATACTGTAAATTGAGGCATGCATGCTTTAAAAAAGGAAGAGGTCTTAAAAAGGAAGAGTCTCAGCAAAGCATGGTCATAAACTGCCAGATCTGTCTGCAGTAAAGAAGATATTGTCCAGTCAGTGATTGTCCAGGCAGTAATAAGAAACTAGGAATGCAGCAATGTTTAATAATTATTCTGTGTTTAAGGACAGTGTATATGTTGTTGATCTGAATTATTGTAAGCTATTGAATAAATATGTAATATTTAGTTTATTATTATTAGATTTGGGTTTTTTTTGGGGGGGGGATGTGTTTGGGTTTTTGAGGTTTTTTTGCTTTCACGACAATTTGAAGGAATATAAAGAAGCTGCTTACTGATTTTTGTGGAGGCTTTAGTTTAACTTTACTGGGTATAGACATGCGGATACTTTTTTTTCTTTTTCTGTTTGACTGGCAACAAGGATGTTATCTGAATGGAATTCATATTAAGTGTCACGTAGGAGATATATAAAAGGAGCTTTCATATACTGTCACTGTTTAGATATTTCAGGAGATAGGCAAGAACCTTTTTGAGCTGTCAGCTATTAAGGAGAGTAAAAGCAGATATTTTCTATTAAAACCATGCACAAAATTTTAAGCAGTTATAAGATTTAGGATTAGCCCTAGGGCAAGTCTATAGATATGCAAAACCCCATTGTAACCTCCAGTCTATTCATTTACTAAGGCACTAGTTTAGAGTACACAAACATGTACTCCCAAGATTTATTAGCTCACTGAAAGAAATTTGCTACCATAATATCATAAAGGAATTTTTTCACCTTTTTTAAACTGTCAGTTAATATACAATGCATATTCCTCACCTCTGTTTTGAGATCCTTTTCAATTTAAGGGTGAGGTTACATTTTAAAACAATTTAATCTTACCCTAAATTTACCTCAGTACAAATATATTTGAATAGGATTTGCATATATATAATGGTTGATCTGAGAGAAGCACATTTTGGTGACATTTTTCAGTTACTCTTTCTGCACATAATGCAACACAAAACTTACTGTGAAATTTTGCATATGCTTGGTACTTTACAGAGCCTTCTTAACATTCCACAATTCTCTTGAACTTTAGTTCAAATACTAAACAAATTTTGTAGAATAAGGTAATGATTCCTCTTAGTCATATTGCTTGCATTGTGTGTGTTATGATACTTACTTCTTTGCTTGTATTATAATTTATAATATAAATTACATGTATTCATCATATACTACAATAATATAACATGAACAGGCTAAAAATAGAATGGTAATACTAACTTAAATAAAATTGTTGTCCTTATAGTTCTCCTTTGTTAGAGATATTTGATTAAGTACAAAACAGAGTTGCAAAATATGCTTCATATACACAAATATTCCCATAACTGATATGGTACTAAACTTTTACTTTGTCTGTTGTTAGCTGTGAATTTCAAAATTTTCCTTACTTTTACTACTTAATTTCTTTCTGTGTCTTATGCTGTCTTTCTGCAATAATATTCATTACATTGTATGGATGGTGCTGGTGAAAACTGATTTTACAATTATGATGCCTGAATTACAGACATTAAGACCAAGATTTTGTCAATTAGAATTGCTTGGATTACTGTCAAAATACTTCTTTCTACTGATGGATGAAGTGAAAGACACTGAAATTCTATATCAGTATTTGCAAGGAAGAAGCTTTACTGGTGACATTTAGACCATTGAAAGGATGTTTATAACAGAGGGAAATGATTATTCAAGCTGTGAGTGGGAAATAAATGTGGAATGGTAACAATTTCTTTCTGTTAGATTTATCATAGCTGGACTTAGTCCATGTACATACAGAGTACATGGACTAAGGCCACAGTGCAAATTTGGGATTGAGAAGTCCATATCCTAAACCAGCTGTGGTGGGTTGACCTTGACTTGTTGTCAGATGGTCATCCAGTCTCTCTCCCACTCCCCCTCCTCAACAGCACAGAGGGAGAAAATAAGATGGAAAAGCTCATGGGTTGAGATAAAGACAGGAAGATCACTTACCAGTTACTGTCACGGGCAAAACAGGCTTGACTTGGGGAAACTCTAGGACAAGGGGAAATGGCTTCAAGTTGCACCAGGGGAGGTTTAGATTGGATATTATGAAAAATTTCTTCACTGAAAGAGTTGTCAAGCACTGGAACAGGCTGCCCAGGGAAGTGGTTGAGCCACCATCCCTGGAGGTATTTAAGAGACATGTAGATGTGGCACTTAGGGACATGGTTTAGTGGTGAACTTGGCAGTGCTAAATTGGTGGTTGGACTCAATGATCTTAAAGACCTTTTCCAACCTAAGTGATTCTATGATTCTAAAATTAATTTATTGTCAATTAAAACAGAGTTGTACCAAATACAAATTAAAACAACACCTCCAGCCCTCTGCCCTTTTCCCAGGCTCAACTTCACTCCTTCATTGCCAGCCTCGCCAAGCAGCTCAGGGGGATGGGGAATGGGGGTTGTGGTCCATCCATAACAGCTCTTCTCTGCCACACTTCACACCTTTCCCCTGCTCCAGGATGGGGTCCCTCCCAGGGAATACAGTCCTTCACGAACTGCTCCGGTGTGGGTCCTTCCCACAGGATGCAGTCCTTCAGGATAAACCTCTGTGGTCTCACCACAGGCTGCCGGGCAGCCTCTGCTTGGGTGCCTGTAGCACCTCCTTCCCCTCTTTCTTCTCTCACTTTTGTGTCTGCAGGGTTGTTTCTCTCACATTTTTCCTCACTCTCCCACAGCTGCTGTGCAGCGTTTTGCCCTTTCTTAAATGCGCTTTCCCAGTGGTGCCACCAGCTCAGCTAAGGGGCTGAGCTGTGCCCTGCAGTGGGTTGGTTGGAGCCGGCTGGAGACAGCTGGAATCGGCTGTGTCCTCACAGAGCCCACCCTGCAGCTGCCCTGCCAGCACCTGGGCACCTGCACCTGGTACATTCCACCCTACACCTCTTTGAAACACATATTTGTGAATTGTCATTAAAATATAAATTCATAACACACGTTTCACAAACTTTGTTTGCATCAGCAACAAAAATTCCCCACACCAAAATCAAAGTAACATTGTCACAACACCAACAAACACGGAAAATATAGATATACTCCCAGCCTATGGGTTTTTGGTGGTGTGGAGCTGGAGGGACAGCCCCGATGGTGTGCAAGCACTGTTCAGCAATAGCCAAAAAGTTGGTGTGGCACCGACACCGCTGTAGCCACAAAAGCAAAGCACAGCACTATACACGCTGCTGTGAAGAAAGTTAACTCCAGTCCAGGCAGACCTAGTAAAATATCACTCTTGTACCACCAGATAGATAAGCTTGTGAATTCATGGTGTACCTTGGTTGTTGATCTCTGATTTAAGCTAAGAACTAAATAAAAAATATAGTAGGAAAAGCTATGAAAAAAGTAACAAATGGGGCCATGTAAATGCACTGACAGGAACAGTCATTCTATCTGTACTCTTTGATGTACTTTATGAAGCTGATAACTAAGCCAAATTTTATTTTCCCTGTAGTATTCTTGCTACCTTGTTAGTGTGTTAATGATTTCTTATGTCTGAGCATAATGGCATGCTCTTTGGGAGTTGTGAATTTAAAGTATGGGCACGCTGTAATATTTTAATAGTTTCATATCAACAAATAGCAAGCATTTGTCTACCAAGAGCAAAGGGCTGCTAGCAATAAATTAGTCTCCAGCTGGTTTTCAGAGAGTCTTATTTGCTTCTTAGCCCAGTGAAAGGGACAGTTGATATGAGTGATGTTTAGGTTTTATTCAGTGTTGATACCTTTCTTATTTTTCCACTTTGGGATCATATGCCAGACAGAATGCAAGAGAGCTCCTCCAGGCAACCAAAGAGTTTTGTGATGCTTCAAAGAGTATTAGAGCTTATTCCTGTTGGGAACTGGTCAATGTGTATGAAAAATTATCAGTAATTTTGAGGTATTCATCATAAAAATAAAAGCATGATGGATGATCTGTAAATGATCTGTAAAGCAGTATTTCTAGTACAAACAAACCTGAAATAATGTTTTATTTTATATAAGTTTAACTGGACTATTTGCTTTCTGCAGTCTTCACCATCCTTTCATTGGAGAACTGCAAACCACATCTTTCTCTTGGCCAGTTTGGGATTTTTCCTTCACAATGCAATTTCTGTATTCTTGTATTCACAATGCCATTTCTTGTATTCTCTTGAAGTCTTTGAAATCTCAAAGTTAAAGGGGATAAAAAAGGTTGCAGGTAGACCTAGAACTGTTTTTAGCAAGTGATTTAAGAAATCACTGAAATCAAGTAGGTAGCCAAACAGAAAAGATTGTAATCACAAGTTGGTAGGATAGATCATGCGGAGATTAAAGCTGATAGAGGTTACTAGACATTTCCAATCTTTTTCTTACTAGAATTTCACTTGCTTGGCAGCTTAGTGTAAGCAGTCATATAAAATAAAAAAAAATCTCTTATTTGAATAGAGAATCAGAAATAGTAGTGGTCTACAGAGAAAGGTAGTCAAATATGGCTTTTGTCTGCTGTAAGAAACCGTTAGAGCTATCAGATAATCGTAAGTATTTATTGCGTAAACAATTTGGCAGAGCAAAGTCAGGAGACTTTACAGCAGCAAAGGTTTCAGAGACTGTGGGTCACCTTCATTAACAGAGCTCCATGGAGCTTCTGTGTGAATTCCCTTCCTGAAAACTTTCCACTTCATAAGGCATGAGATGTTGCACTGGGTGTCCCTTTCATTCACGAACACTTCATCTTTCTCCAGAGGTACTGACATTTCTCTTCATGATTTAGGGAGATGGTAACTGTTGGCTGGCTCAAGTCTTATGTCCTTTATTACATTGTGTTAATACTGCTAATCGATCCAAGACTCATGTTCCTTATCCAGGGAAAAGAAAATCTCATTTTCTCGTCTTACATATCAAAAACCACTTACTAAAACCAGGTATAAGAACAAATATATGAAACTTAATTTCTTTGCCACTCACATGATCGATAACCATGAGAAATATATTTTCCTTACAGGGGCTGTAACAGACTATGGGATTGGGATTCAAAGTGTTCTCTTCAGTTTTTTTTATTTTTCATTTTTCATGTTAAGAGTATTTGTGGTTCTTTATACTGGCTGAACGGCAAAAGCTGAAAGCCAGGAAAGCCTGCTGTTGTTACCATATTATTTTTTAGATACTGATTAAATGTGATATGAAGATGGGAAATTCAAATCCTGATTATTTCTTGTGTGAGAGAAATCTCATTAATGCAATCATTTTGTTGATACTTTTTACTGAGGAAACATAGACTATTATATTTAGAAACATAAGATCTATAGGAAAAGGATGTTAAGGTGTTGAGATTACGTATAATTTTCAGTTTGTATCATCAAGGACTATGAAGGACATTGAGTAATAGTCTAAATGATCTGATCTGGGTATCAGGAGACATAAAGAGTTTTTAAGAAATATAAATGTGGCAAGAGGAATAAAATTTACTATTGGACAGGCCCCAAACTGTCCTCTAACAGAAATCTTTTCCTTTTGGCATTGCACTCAAAACTCCTTTGTGGACTCATTTCGTATGCAACCACAATAGATTGGTTCATTAACAGACAAGAGGATATAAGGGTTTAAGGGACATGAAAATATTCCTACTAATACTGATATCTGGTGAGCGTATAAGTAGTTTGGCACAAGAGTGGTAAGGTAGTTAAGGATGGTGAGCTAGAAGTGGAAATATTAATCTTGAGGGAAATTAGTTAAAGAAAAAACCATTTTATTGGTGTCAAAGTGATTTATAAAGCATTATTGTTTGAAGCCTCACTGCTACAGGAAATTAATGTGTTGAAGATTTCAGCTTTAAGTACCTGTCTAAGAGTAAAAAAAACAAACTGTAAGTAAAACCAAAAAAAAATTTAACATTTTGGCATTTATTTAGGGGTACAATAGACAATAAAATGCATGCATTTTAAATTTTTGTCTAAAAATCTTGTCTTTTGATATTATTTCCATTCGTTGGAGAAATTTTAAAAATCTTGGCCTAACACTGATGGTAATTGAAAGCTGTATAAGAGTCATAAGAGGGGTCCAGCTTGTTCTAGAATTGCTGAGGTTGTAGAGCTCAAATGAAGATATTTTAAACTCAGCAACTTTTATTTCTCTAGGTACACAAAGCTAAGTATTTTTACTTCTGAGGAATTAGCAACTTGGGCTAAACCTGGTATTTTATATTTTAAATAGACTGACTTGTGTTACAAGTCAGTTATGACATGGATCAAGGGTTGTTGTGATTGAACTTACACTGATCAGTAAATGTGGTTTGCCTACACATTATTATTTGGTATCTATCACATTTGTTTTTGACAGCCTATAGTCATTAATTACAATGATTCTTTGTCTGAAAATGTAGCACCTCGAGATTTTGAATTGCAGGCAGAAACTCTTAGCAGACATCAAAAATCTGTGTAAAAAAATAGCTGGGATGTGATTCTGACAAAAGCAGAAAATAAGATAAATGCTCAATTTGAAATCTATTAATGAAAAATAAATAGTAGAAAAATATTTGTTAGCCTGATCAGTGTTAAGATGAAGAGGGATTTCTTTATCAGTTCAAATTAAAGACATGTGACTTGACCAAACTAGGATGATTTAAAATTCCATTTGTGTTGGTTCACCTCTCTCTTGAAACTAAGATTGTCAGTTTGGATGTCCTTTTTTCCACATGATCTTAAAATTTAACTTTTCTTGCAGTAATCATCCCTCTTAGCCCAGGCCTGTCCTTTTTCTTTTGAAAGTCTTGGATCTGCTTTTCTTGTGATGGCTTCTGCATGTGTGTACATTTTATAAATATCATCTTCGATTTGTTAAGAGATTACTTAACTACATCTCTTCTTTGCTGTCTTGACCTGTGTGGCACACTTTACATAACTTTGCTTAAGGAGTGATGACAGCAAAATGTACAAGGCCTGTTTTTTTATCAAGTTGATGTCAGGACATCAGAAGAGGAGAAAATCTGGGGATACAACTCATCAGTAGCTGGTCCCCATCAGCACACTGTTTGGGCTGTCAGACACACATGATCCTACGTTCTTGTAAGTTACCTGAGCTCTTCAAAATGTTTGTGTGCAATGCAGGAGGGAAATCATTAATCCCTCAGCAAATGAGCTTGTGGGAGCACAGTTGAGGCAGCCACTTCTGTAAGCAATCCCTGTGTTTAACATGGTTTACTACAGTTTTGCTTAAATTACTAAATACTACTGTAGTGGTGACTACTTCTATCAGTAGGAAGAACATGTTTCACTTAGAGGCTGTAAAAGCCTCTTCAGTTAGCTTTTTTTAGGTACTAAGTTGCTTTCTGGGGTGTCCTCTAACCAAGACAGGTCCTTGTCTAATTAAGAGAGGTCCTGTTTGCTTCCATGGTAAAATGTTCAGCCCAAATCCAAGCCTCTGTTTGTGTTCCAGCTCTTTCTTTGTTCTCACAGTTTGATTTTACATCAGAGCAGAGCAACAAAGGAAAAAAAAAGATTTAATACAAATCTCATACATACCACTGTTTTAAAGGAGAATCTGATGACCACCTGATGCAGCTGAGGAAAAAGCCAGTCATAGATCTAATTTGGGTGAGATAGCAGTGGCTTACAAATTTTGCTGGGATAAAGCCTGGAGTTCAAGCATTAGTCCTTCATTTAGTTTAGAAACATTTTCAAGAACAGTTTAAAACCTATTAGTAGTGATACTGACAATAGTTTTGCCTTAATCATAAGGAAGTAATCTGATAATTTCAGTATTATGACAGTAATGCACTTGATTGAAACAAACTGTTCACTTTCACTGAATCTCTTCACTTTCCCCGCACCCAAAAGAAACCTAATAAGCAATTAAATCAAGTAGAATGGGCCCTAATTCTTCTTGATTTTCCTTCTGCCCATGGCTAAACTTGAAAGGAACTAGTTCTGCGGCAAGCTGCCGCAAGAGGAAGAAATTATCAGATTTAGAATAAACATACACAAAATCTAGGAAAAAAACAGTGACATTTTTATACCAGTGTTACCCATCATGATTTCCATCAAGAATCTTCTGGAGTTACAGGAAAGGGAGTAAGACATCGGAGAATTTAGTCATCCCGGGGCTTTTTCTCAGACTTTTCTAGATATTGCTGTTCTTCGAATAAAGTTGTAGAGGTCAGTTTTCAGACAGTGGTTGCAACTCCCCAGCAATGCTGGGACATTGAGTAGGCTGGTTTACACAAATATGGACCCCCTTTACATCTCACAACCTAGTATCTTCTTTTCCAAGTTGTATACTTGTACTCTTGGGATGGGAATGGTGGGAGGAGAGAGATCCCTTCCCCTTTCTTTCTATAGATCTGTAAGATATAAGAAGGGAAATACCTTTGAAAAGGTATGTGGTGATACCAGCTGATTCACTTATGCTGGCTGCCTGTATCCTATGTTATGAAAAGCAGGGGGATAAGTTATATGCCATTCATTAATAGGAAGATACCTTCAGTAGGGTTTTTTGCTTCTGTCATCCTTAAATACCAGTGCTTGAGCCAGTTGCCAGGTAAGACTAAGATCCTGGAAGCCAAACTCTTACACTAAGCTGATTTTGGCATGGGTTAAATTTGGAGCTTTGGAGAATACAATGTCTGGATATTTGCAGTAGAAGACAAATGCCGTTTAGTTTGACATATACCTTGAAGAGATGGGAGCAGAATAAGAATAAATGGTAAATTGTTGATTTGTGGATTTGTGAGGTAATGATAGAGACAGGGTGGAAATCATTTTCATGTCGGTTGATGCTCTGCATCATGTCAGGTTTCCGTCTCCCTTTTACAAGCATATGGATATTGGGAGGGAGTTTACCACTGCCTGTTTGGACCCAGCAGTCAGGTGTGAGAGAAATCTTACTATCCTGAGTTCAGCTAGTGAGGAGCATCTCAGTCAGTCTACTCTATACAATCAATGAGACATGCAAATATGTAACTGAAGTGGACTTGGACCATTCCATGACAATCTTCCAAAATATCTGTGTCTTTCCATTGGCTTTTTGCTAGAAATTCCCAAAGTTTTAAAGGGTCTTCCTGGTTGAATATATGTTGAATATTAATTTGGCAGTTCCAGTTAGATAAATTCTCTAATGCCATATAGAAGCAAGGTATCATGTATATTACAGCAATGTGACCTGAAAAAATTGAAACTTAAATGTGTCACTATTTGATTTATTTTTATTTTTTTCTGACAGCTCGTTAATCCTATAGTGAGCTCCTTCAAAAAAAAAAGACATAGGTGATTTTTGGTCAGAACCAAAAGTATACAGATACCTTGGTAAGATACATGACATAGTGCTCCAGGTGTCATTGTTATTTTACACATAAAATGTGAACATCCATAGGAAGAGAAACAAAAGGTGAAACATTCCAAGCAGAAATCTCACATCTGTTGTGTGTGCACTAACTTGCTGTCTACTCCCAAAGATTTCTTTCATACTGTAAAAATAGTAAAAGCAAGCATTTCTTTCAATTTTAGTACAATTACATATGCAAAAAGGTACTCTGACAAGCCTTAAATGTGTCTTCTTTTTACATGGATTTTTGTCCTTTTCTCTCAATATGCATTTCCTTTGATGATGTTACAGCTATTTGTCTTGCTAATGAAATTAATTTCTAAACTTAATGTTCTATAAGAAAAAGGAAGGAGGTAATTTTTAGAGTGATATTTGACTGAACTGAAGTTAAAGGAGGAGTTTCTAATGGTTTCTGTAGGGTTTGAATTTTACCAAAAGTATCATTTTAAGACAAGATATGTAATAATTGCATTTTTGAAATATTTAGATTATGAAAAGTGAATTTCATAAAGGGAAAGCAAGTAATTAATTTGCATATTCTCTTTCTTTTATCTATCCAGAATTCATATTAAAGATAATGAAGATAATCAGAATTCTTTAATAAGGGAAAAGTATCTGCTTTTTCACTGTTATATGTATTCATTAGAATAATTCAATTATAGAGTGTTTGTGGCAAACTCATTCTGATTGAATGATTAAGAATGGAGCAGCTTTTCTATTATAACATTATTTTCATTCTCTTGAATGGAATCAAAATAAAGGGATATCTACTTTTGCTAAATATGTTCTTCTATAAATAACTGCAATATAACAGACAGCTCTCAGTTCTACAAGATCTTCTGCACCTCCCATCTGACTGAAGGGAAGAAGGCAGAGCCCCAGTGGTTATTTCTTTAGACTTATTGGGAGATTTTACACAGAATCATGGAATGGTTGAGGCTGGTAGTGACCTCTGGAGGTTATCTGATCCAATCCCCTTGCTCAAGCAGGGCCACCTGGAGCTGGTTCCCCAGGATCATGTCCAGATGGCTTTTGAATATCTCCAAGGATGGGGACTCCACAACCATGCTGGCCAACGTGTGGCAGTGATCAGTCACTCTCACAGTGATAAAGTGTTTCCTAATGTTCAGAGGAAACTCCTGTGCCTGAATTTATGTCCATTGCTTCTTGTCCTGTGACTGGGCTCCATCTTCTTTGCACCCTCCTTTCAGGTATCTACATACACTAATAAAAACCTCTCCTGAGCCTTCTTTTCTCTAGGCTAAACAGTCCCGGTTCTCTCAGCCTTCCCTCATATGTGAGGTGTTCCAGTCTCTTAATCATCTTTGTGGCCTGGACTCTCTCCAGCATGTCCATGTCTCTCTTGTAGTGGGGAGCCCAGAACTCGACCCAGCACTCCAGGTGTGACCTCAACAGTGCTGAGCAGAGGGAAAGGATCTCCTCCATCAACCTGTGGGCAACACTGCTCTTAATGAAGTCCAGAATACCATTAGCCTTCTTTTTTGCAGAGGCATGTGCTTTCTTGCAAAGTCTGGCTCATGCTCAGCTTGGTGTCCGCCAGGACCTCCAGGTCCTTTTCTGCAATGCTGCTTTCCAGCTGGGTGGCCCCCAGCATATTTTGGTGCCTGGGGTTTTTCCTCCCCAGGTGCAGGACTTTGGACTTCCCCTTGTTGAACTGCATGAGGTTCCTGTCAGCCCATTTCTCCAGCCTGTCAAGGTCCGTCTGGATGGTAGGGTGACCCTCTGGCAATCAGCCAGCTCTCCCAGTTTTGTAATATAAGCAAAATTGCTGAGGGTACACTCTGCCCCATCATCCACATCATTAATGTAGATATTCAAAATGACTGGACCCAGTATTGGCCCCTGGGGTACATTGTTAGTTACTGACCTCCAACAAGACTTCATGCCACTAACTACCACTCTCTGGGCCTGGCCATTCAGCTGTTTTTCTATCCACCTCACTGTCTGCTCATCCAGCTCATACATCAACAGCTTGTCTATGAGTATCTTATGGGAGATGGTGTCAAAGGCCTTTCTGGAGTCCAAGTAGACAATATCCACTGCTCTCTCCTCATCTACCAGGCCAGTCATTTCACTTAGAAGTTAATCAATTGGCTGACTGCTCCTCCTGATGACTTCATGTATCTAGAAATGGTTTCCAGGATTAGCTGCTGTTTTGCTGATCAGGGATATCAATTAAACTCAGACACCAGAGTGAAAAGAGCAGGCGTATTTTACTAGAAATAACTAAATAATATAACAGAATAATACAGAAAACATACAGTAAGAAAAGACAGAACAGTGCACTTAAACAAATAGAAAAATACAGGGTAATGCATCAAATCATTACTACCTGAGAGAGAGAATAGTGATTAAGAAAGATCCATCACCACTTGCATACTTTACCATCATCCAGATCCGCAGTCGCTGGGGAGCCCCGGTTACAGCGAGGATTTGGAGAACCTTTCCCTGCAAGTGGGAAATCCTACGCGGTGCGTCCACCCATAGGTGAGGCTTCCAAAGTCGCTGTGAGCGGGCCCAGCCTTATATACCTAAAAATCAGTAAGCCAGAATAGCTGACACCTTTGTTTTAAGCGGAAATATCTGGTTTTCATCTCAGTTAGGTTCCCCCCAGAGCCTGGCCAGGGCTTAAGGGAGAAGCTAAGGGAGTTTCCCTGCTTATCTAGTTAATTTATGAGCAAGGTCACAAGGCCAGACAACTGTTTCCGTGGCCTTGTTATCTTGCTCACACATAAAGAAAAAGATAAAGATACATTCAAGATAGACATGTTTTATGATGTTTAAGCTATATCTTCTATGCATATTTCACTAATGACTACATACAGAGTTAGCAGTTTCAGTTCAGGGCCTGTTGCTCAGGCTTCAGTATTCCCACCTTTTACATCAGAATAGTTGGTTTGCTATAACTTAGTATAATACCTATTAGCACAATGGTTATCAGTTATAAAATGTACAGGATTCATCTATAGGTCAACTCTGGCTTGGGCTTATTGTCCAAGCCTTAGCACTTCAGCTGCTCCATCAACTTTCCAGGGACTTAGATGAGGTTGACTGGCCTGTAGTTTCCTGGATCCTCCTTCTTGCCATTCTTAAAGATAGGAGTGCCACTGGCTTTCCTCCAGTCTGGGAACTTCTCCCAGTCACCATGATCATTCAGATTATTGAGAAGGGGCTTGCAACAACATCTGCCATCTTCCTCAGCCCTCATGGGTGCATCCTGTCATGACCCATGGACTTATGTATGTCCAGTTTATTTAAGTATTCCTGATCTGATCCTCTTCCAATACAAGAGCTATTAAGCTTGTGCCAGAAGAAATTAAGTTAACACCTACTATTTATTAAGCATATATTGTCCTTATCAGGAAACCTTAAAAAGAACTGTACAAATTATTTGTTTTCCTAACCTCCTCTGGGCTACTTCCTGAGGCCTGCAGATGTAGCTTGGAAAGCAACTTTGGAAAGGACTGCTAAGCCTCTGTCCTCACTGACCCTCTCTTGGCAGCCTCTGTACCCAGTCAGGGACACAATGCTGTTATTTACTACCCCTGTATTTGTCATAGGTACACTATGTGCATTTATACTTCTTTACTTCAGGGCATAGATAATTATCCTCAAAACATGCACTCTTGTAAACATACTAGAGAGATCTGGTGGTCCATGTTGGATATGAAATGTAGGTGTATGCATGTCTTGAAATGAGGCAATATGCACAGTTTTGCTGGGGTGGGAATACAGAAACAGAAGGAAGCTGACAGCTGTACCTGTATGACAATTTTTTTCTTTTTAGAAGTTCAACAATGGAAATGCTTGCAGTTAAAAAATAATGTGGAGTTTCTCTGAGAATTTAAGTCTTAGACAATCCACATCTTTAATAGAAGGTACAAGCTGCAAGAATCAAAGCAACAAAAAATAATTCTGTAAAAGGGAATATAGATATTACCCAGAAACTTGACTCCAGTAGTTACATATAAAACCTCTTGCTGATTCAGAGGTTTCTTATCTGAAACAGAAATTCAGGGAGCACCACAGCAGCAACCAGAGACTTTATCTTAAGTTTAGAGATGTTTGTTGTAAGGAAAAGCACTATTGACAGGAATGCTGCAGTGTGGGATCAATTTAGCATGAAGCAGAACTAAAGGCAGTGAGGCAAGAATTTTAACATATCCCCCTGGATCTGTGAGAAGTCACTCAGGAGAACTGAATGACGCTCTCATGGAAATGCTATTATCAACCAAACAACAACTCTGTGTTCATACTGACCTTACAAAGCCTGTGTGCTTGAAACACCTCAACCAAAAATAACTACTTGTTAATAACTTGTGACTAACCTTTCTAGGTGCTGCTGATTTTTTCAGTCACATACCCCCCCTAAATTGTGCTGAAAGCATGTTTGAAAAATACTATACAGAAACTTTGAAAATTGACCTTGTTTTACACACCATAGTAGACAACATATAGGCTTTGAAATTTTTTATTTATGTAATTTGGTGGGAAAAAGGGAGACATTTTGACTTCAATCAATTTATTCTTATTTAACTTTACAAGACAATTAAAAACCTGTTGTTTTAACATGATAGGCAAACAACTATGGGGTTTTATAGTAAAAATTTGTGTTATGCAATCTGATAGGTGCTGAGAGCTAAAAATATCTCAGTAAGACACTTTGGAAGCTGGGACACTTGGGCACTATTCCTACTGCCACTGAACTTGTAGCTTTTACAAAATGGATTAGCTTTCACTAGAGATTGAGCTCATCCCCCCTTAGCCAATGGTCAAGACACTCTTGGACAGTGAAAGGATGAGCTTTGAATCCTTCATCCCTCAGGCTGAGCAGTAAATAGGATCTTGGTCTTCCATAACCTGATGCAGAGCTATAATTTCTGAGCCATTAGTTGCTACTTCATTTGTCAAAACAATGCTAAAAGGTACATTTTTTTTTTTTCTAGCCTGAAACTCATGATGTATCTAGTGTAAAATAATGAGCCATTTCATGTTAACTGTACTTTTGACTAATTCACTGTACTGCTCCATTTTTTTTTTTTTCTGGGGGAGGGGCAAGTGGTTTGGTTTTTTTTGCCAACCTCTGTTATCAGTATCTTTCTGTACTAATGCTAGGCAAAAAATGACATACCACTTTTTTTAAGGGACTGGCGGACATCCAGATCTGAGTGGTACAGTTAGTGAGTCATGGGCTCAACAGTTTCTGTGGTTCCTTACCAAACACCTGTATTTCCTGTGAATCCATATGTGAAGAAAAGGCTACTGACATTTTTCTACTCCATTAAAATCAGATGAGGTGTCAAAGACATTTCGTATACTTGGATATTAGACTTTGTACAACATCTGATGTAATAAACCAGCATAGAAGCTTTATTTATGGCAAAGTTACTACACTTTTAACTCACATGGTAGTGAGTGTAGGGAGGCCTGTAGGCTATGAAGAGCTCAACCTCTGACCACCTGGGTCACTGTCCGCTGCCCATCATGGGCTGTAACTCAGTCTCTCTGTTGTTCTTCACAAACAATTTGTGCATCTTCAGAGATTTAGTTAAATGTTCTGAATGGATGTTTTGAGACTGATTAAAAAAAGAAAATTACAGCATCTGATTTAGTTGAATGGTCATCTGTTTTAAAAAAAACACATTTGTAAGGAAAAGTTTTCTATTTTCCATATTCATGGAAATTAGATGCAGAGCTCCTGTCATACTGATGAAAGTTCAGCTTCAATATTTTTCCTAGCTCACCTCTGAAGATGTATCTCTCTGTGTCTCTTTGTTACCGATCCTTCCTCCTCCCACAAATAGATCCAATTAGCAAAACTATCACGTTGATATAGTATGGGCAGACATAGATTTGCAATGACAACAAAAGTGCAAAAGAGATGCCACTATTTTCAACGTTCTTAAGAGGGAAAAACTGAAATCAGTGGATGTTATTTGTAAGACCAAAAATGTAGCCCTCTGACAATAATTGGTATCATTGGGATTCGACA
Source organism: Strix uralensis (assembly GCF_047716275.1). NCBI lineage: Eukaryota > Metazoa > Chordata > Aves > Strigiformes > Strigidae > Strix > Strix uralensis. The sequence continues at coordinate 111,182,060 of NC_133972.1, forward strand.
AGAAGATAGGGGGATTATCTGCTACTTTAGTTATTGCAGGTATGCTGCTGAGTACATCACTGAAAAACAGAAAAAAAGCATTATCATTAGTCCACAGCTCTCAGCAATCACCTCTTATCTGACTTTTGCTTAATGCTTTCCTTCTTTATTTGACTGTGCTGTGTATGCAGCAATCAAATGACTGCAACAGATGATATTTAAAAAGAAAAGTCAGGGTTATAGTAGAAGTTTGTCCTTGCTCTACCCCATGATGGAAAAATCTAGTCACGTATACAGAATATTCCTCTAATTGGCAAATACAGGATATGATTTACTAGACCTGTCCAAAATTATATGTAGTACATACTAGTATTCTTGCTAGAATGCATTGCTGCCTTTAGTGTTGGTTACATGGCTGCAGGATACGATACTAGGTAGACGATAGTGTGTGGTGTTTTGGTTAAAGGACATGTTTTGTGACTACCAGTTTTATTTAACACCTATTTCATAACTTCCTTTGATTTTTGAGAAAGTCAAAAGGATGCCTTTTGTCTGTAACAGGAATTTAATCACTAAGAAGTGATACTGTCTTCAGTAAGTGATTTTTATTTTTACAGCTATTAATATTTTATGGAATGTATTTAATGTATAGAGTTTGAGTCATTACAAATAAAAAAATAAATTGCAAGCTTAGCTGAGGGAGGGAGAAAGAATATTGGAGAGCTCTGAAAGATTTTTATCTGACATTATTTTTAGAATCAACACTGAAATGAGATGTACAGAAGGAGATTTCTGACTCATTAAGTATAAACTGCTGAAGAGATTATGAAACTTTTTTTGCAAGTTGAACTGCTTAATAAAATAGTTATATGTCTTCACTGCAGAAGGATGTGTTTCCTCCGAGAGAGCCAGTTGAACATAGTTATCCAAGTATAAAATCCTACTGAAGAAAACATGGAGGTGAATTTTCATTTTAGTCTCTTTTGTTAAGATCAGCATATGTCTCCTGCCTATTTTACCTTTACTAGTTGCACTGAAAAAATGTGACCTTGGTCCAATTAATGAGATTAAATAGTATGATTTGTATTATCCAAATGTGAGTACATATTTTGGAACATGTGTTGGAAATCATGAAATTGAAACCTTCCAGAAGTTATTTAGTAGTTACACAAATGTGTGACGTTATCTAAATGAAAAAAAAACCCACCAAACCTTGAGATACTCTTTATGATAAAAAATTAGGGAAAATACAGTTGAATTTCCGTAAAAATAACTTACTGAAAAATCTATTACAACTTAAAGTCAATCAACATTCAACTGCTGACAAAAATTAAACTATATTCCAACAATTAATGCTCTCATGTCACTTACAAACAAGATGTTTCATCAAGCTTTCTATTTAGGAGCTAGTTCTAAGATCAAATAGCTTATATTTCAGGGTTTCACCTTTATAGAGAAAAATTACTTATAAACATCCTCTGCTGGTTTTGGCTGGGATAGGGTTAGTTTTCTTCATAGTAGCTAGTATGTGGGGCTATGTTTTGGATTTGTGCTAGAAATAGTGTTGAAAACACAGGGATGTTTTCGTTACTGTTGAGCAGTGCTTACACAGAGTCAAGGATTTTTCTGCTCCTCACACCACCCCACCAGCAAGAAAGGTGGGGGTGCACAAGAAGCTGGGAGGGGCCACAGATGGGACAGCTGACCCCAACTGACCAAAGGGATATCCCTGACCATATTGACATTGTGCTCAGCAATAAAACTAAGGGGGAGGTTGGTTGGGGTGGTCACTGATTGAGGTTGGTGGTGAGCAATTGTTTTCATTTGCATAACTTGTCTATCTTGGGTTTTATTTCTCTCTCTCTGTTATTTTCCTTTTCCTTACAATTATCATTATTATTTATTATTATTTATTATTTTTATTATTGTTGTTATATTTTATTTTAATTATTAAACTGTCTTTATCTCAACACATTAATTTTCTCACTTTTACCCTTCCATTCTCTTCTTCCATCCCACTGCAGGGGAGTGAGCAAGTGGTTGTGTGGCATTTAGTTGCTGGCTGAGGTTAAACGACGACACATCCTTAAAACCTGTTTAAGAAACAAAATCTATGCAAGCTGATAAAGATGCCACTCCTGTGTATAATACTTTCCATAACTTGTCTTGATTATCTATGCATGTTTTTATGAAAAGCTTGGATTTGTAGCACACATTCTCCATGAGGGTTCACAGGAAGGCTACCTAGGGAGGGAAAGAGTGCTGAATGAAGTAATTTCATTTTATCATTTCCCCGTATGGAACAAATTATGGCATAGCTCTCTGGATTGGAATGGCTTACTAACAAGGAAAAGTCTTAGAATATTGTATTTTCTGTATGATTACAGTTTGAATATAAAGGACAACTATTGTCTTGGTAGAGTTCAGAATGGCCTGAGATGTAGAAATGAATGCTTTCCTCAATAGGGTGTAGTATTGAGATGTTCTTGATTTAAAATACTTTCATATTGCTGCTGCCTTTGAAACTCCCTTTTCTGTATTCCCCAACTTTGTTTCCCTTGGTTCATCTTTGACTTTATGACCTTAATGGCAAACTCACTGCTTGCTACTTTAACATATTATTTTCTGGGAAAAAGGGATTGATTTCCAGAAGAGGGGAGATGGGGTGAGCGAGGTGGAGATTCAAGGTTTTTACATCTAAATATTAGTATGCTTTTGACTTGTATACACCTACATTTATTTGTCTAGATCAGTTACAGAATTAACATATCCAATATTTAATCTAAATAAATTAATATCATTTGTTACTGAAGTAAATCTGTCCTATGTTGAGTTATTATTTTATTTACATTGCCCTTCCTTTGACTCAGTTGGTGCTTCTTAGCCATAATAAGGCCAGTTCATTTTACCTATTTAATCTTTTTTTCTCCAACTCCTTTTGTGGATTTTTTTATTTCAATTTTCTGACATTTTTTTTCTTTAGACATTCAGCTTCATTCAGGGATTAACAGTTCTTTTATTGTTATTACACCATTCACATTATTGCTGAAGTTCTGTCCATTTTGCTACTCTGTGGATAGTGCTAATGAGGAGTAAGGGGTAGCAGATGATGACGTTATTCCTGTTCTCCAATAGCATGTGCTTCTCATTTATGCAGCTAAGACCTCCATTGCCCCACATCCTCAGTAGACTATCCAGACATGCTGAATCTGGTCTTGAAGTTTTCCTGCATTATTCATAGCATCAAGTGGTTGGTTGTTCGGATTGTAATTTACTATAATCAATTTTCTGGGTCCTACAGATCAAAGTGATTTTTAATTATGAAATACAAGGTTATACATGGACTCATCTCTCAGAGGAATGTTAAACCTCCCTAACTTATTTAAATTCCCTTAGAAGCTATTAAACCTACGAACAGGATTAAGCAGTAGCTCTTCAATTACCATCATATATTACGAACATTTTTTTGCTGCTTTCTCCTGAGTAGTAATCGTTTCTCTAGCTATGCTTTTCCAAAAAGGCCAGAGGCTCTCTCACCCTTGCCTTTCTCTGTTAGGTTTGTGAAATGCCAGAGCAGACGTTTACTTGTGCTGCCACTGCCCTCATCACTGTGGTCCAAAGCTGTGTGATAATCCCCATATTTCTTTTGCAGCTTTAACTGCACAGTGCGTTTCTTGTAAGTATTTAAGTGTGACTGTTGGACTCTTGAACTCAAGACAGACACCATTTTTTTTCCTTTGTAAAAGGAGGTGGCTGGAATATGAATGCAATGCTTAGACTGAGGGTGAGTTTGCTTTCTTTGTAGCACTGGTCTGGCTTTCTGAACTTAACTAGGTGCCAGTATCTGAGAGGGAACCATTCTTGCTTGCCATTCATGATTTATTGCAGTGAAGCTAGTGGAAACACCAGCATTCACAATCAAAAATCATCCTTTGGCAGGTTGTTGTTGTTCCTTACTGACTTATGCTTATTCGCATTGATGCTTTCTTATTTCTTTTTCAGTCATTTGCTTTTTCCTTCACAGACTGTACCTGACATCCACTGCTTCTTCAATTCCTCTGCAGCTTCTCTCAGGCAGCCCCATCTTCAGCCCTGACAGCTGCATGTAAGACTGCTCAGCTCTGCTTGAAAGGTCATGTGCACAGCAGAGGGATACATGAAGCTTTTGAGACAGGGATGATCCTATTCGACCCCTGAGCTCTTCTGGCAGAGAAGAGTTCCCCATATTTGATTGCAAAAGGGAAAGTATCCTCAAATACAGCATAGTTGTCATATATGTTATCATTAAAATCTTTTGTGTAATCCACTGATGCTCTTAATTGAAACTATGCATTTGACAGACATGAGTATCACCAGTCACCCACTGTAAAGTAACACCACCAAAAACTGCAGTCAATTTTCCTGCAGTTGGAGAAGTCTAGCTGTGGTATTTTAAGACAAACTGCCCTCAGCTAACTACCATTTTTCTGGCAGGAGCAGCTGAAGTAATATGCACCGTTTTCAGCTGCTGCAATTTAGAGCCTGCAGTGGTTGCATGGTTGTGCTGACCTCATATCAGGTGGTAACATGATCTACATGCTGAGGTGACTGCGACATCCGTGTGACCCCTCCTGCACTTCTGCAAGGGACTGGTGGTAATTTCAAGAGAAGGAGCCATATGTTTTGAACAGCTGCGGCTGGAGCCTCCAGAACTTACAGTGAACAGTTTATAATTGGGACCTATCAAAGTAGGAGTCAGAGGTCAGTGCAGTATCCATCCAAGTCACTGCTGTCATTTTTATCTTGTGCTTTTAGGATGATTATAGATTAATGTATGTGACATGCTGAATAAAGTGTGAATATACTCAACTCAAATTCGACCTTCCTGTTATATATTATGGGATGCCTTGGCTATTTTAATATTCTTTGGATAAGCTTCTGAAACTGGCACTGTAGACTATTAACTGGGTTGTCTTTTCAGTCCTCATGCACATCAAATATATTTACTTATATACACACATACATATGTATGTGTAGATAAAGGCAGATGCAAATAATTGGTTAAAATATAAATGACATTGTAATTTGATTACAAAAGTAGAGTAACAGGCAGAATACTTGTAATTCCTTTTGCCTCCAGTGAAGATTATGTAAAATTGCTTTTCAGGGACTGATGGAGTGATTAGCAGCAAAGTACAGTGCAGAGGGAGGTCATAGAGGTTGAGTCCCCTCCCAGAAATCACTCAGTCTTGAAGGAAGTCTAAATATGTTGAGCACTAATGCTGCAAAATCTCTCGGCTGGCCACTTGTCTGAGAAAGGGTAAGAACTTGTACTTGTCTGAGATTGGCTTGAAAATGGAATTGAGAATCCAGTGTTATGCTCTTAAAAGGGAAAATAAATGTTGAATCAGGGGCAAGGCAGAATTAAATTTACTTGCCTAAAATTTCACTTCCTTTAAAATATGTTTTGGTTATGGAAAAAGGAAGATGGTAGTGGGAATTGATTAAAACAACAACACCCCACCAAACACCCACACATCTGTGAAGGAAAGGAATCAAAAGGAAAGAAACCCTTACAGAAGACATTGCAGTCATGGAGTATCAAATGTTGTAGCACCTACTTTGGCTTGGGTCCCAGTGAATTCCCTCATGGTTTGGTTACATCAGAAGCACAACACCAGGGCAAATACCTTGAAGTAGCTCTACTGAGGTCACTCAAAGAGCAGTGAGGTTCGATGTAAAAATGTATACTAGAGGAAAATAACTTCAAGAATCCTACAACAGGGTTTTTGAAAATACCTATGAGATTTATGGCGACAAATCTCGTGGATCTTTAATCTCTCATTTGCAGTCCTCTTGGCAGCCTCAGTAAATGTGGCTGAGATGTTTTCCTTGCCAGAGAAGAGTTCCTAAGGCAAAGCAGAATAAAAATGCTCCTGAAAGAATACTTTCAGAGAGAGACATAATGCACTATCTCCCTGCACCTACTCTGCTAGTTTACTGGCAACAAAAAAAATCTAAAATTAAAAATAATGTGGCAATATTCCATAAAGCATGGAGCAGAGAGGATGGCATGATGGTGTGTGCAGTTGAACTCAAGTAACAGCTTGCTGCCTTCAGAGGGAGGAGTCTTGCTCCTGTTTCTTCTCCCCCAGTTGTGGGGTCATGCACTTACACCTCAGTGGTCCCTTTTGGGACTTGATCTAGCTCATTAAGACAGTAACAAAGAGTTCAGTGTTTTTTTAGTAGTTTTCAGACATTCTAGTAAGTCAAACTGGCTCAGAGGAAGGAGGAGAGGGAAGTTTAGGGGTTGGACCAGATGACCTCCAGAGGTCCCTTCCAACCACTCTGTGATTCTGGGAGGGAGATGAGAATTCGATGCAGGACATGTGTTTGGACATAAGGATGGAAGGGAAAAACTATGGGGAGGAGTTCAAGAAGGACTTTCTTTCAGCAGCAGTGAACTGGTATTTGGGCTTCTTCTGTTTCTCAAAATGGTACTTAATGAAAATGTGTATCCTCACAACTATTCCACTTCCTTGTCCCTGTTTGTATAACTGTCCGCTGCGACTAGAGGCTCTTCACAACACAGATCTTGTTATTCAGTCTGTCTGTAAACTGCCTACTATGGTACTGGAGCTACAGAACTATTTATGAACAGTAATAATATACCTGTCACACACTCCAGTAAGTGCTCGCTTTATCTCCTGGCATGATTTGCTGCTTGTTTTTTGGGTTGTTTTTGTAGGGTGTTATTCAAATTTGCCTTTTTTGGCCAGCAGCTGCACTTTGAAAAAGATTTTGATACAATATTGTTTTAATCCTTGTTTATGTTGTAGCTACTAAATATTTCTTCATAGCTTCTGCATCTCCACATACAAAGAGAATGATTTGATCTCTGAGCCTTTTCCAGTTTGCAGTGGTTAGCAGAAAGCTGACCTCTATACACTGACCATGTTCTCTTGGGTATTTGAATTCAATAACATTGCATTTCAAAGGGAATTTTTTCACTTCCTTTCTCTTTCCCACTTTCAAACTTGTGCTGCCAGTGTTTTACCATAAACACCTTCAGATAGGCAAGGTGACCTGCCTCAATTGTCATCTTGTCATTGAACCAAATGACCCCCGGTTTACCCTTTGATAGATCTGACAATTGTAAGGTATTTGAGGAAAAGGGATGCTGCATAATACATAGCACACTTTCATGATCTGTTATCCCTGGCGTGCCCTAGAAACTTTGCTGAATTTGTGAGACTCTTTGTGCTGTCTTTATTGCAGTGAGCAGTGAGGTTCATTGCTTTCTGCCTTCAGTCATGTAGTAAGGAGAGTTCAGATTGTATTTTTCTGCCCCATAGTGAGGGATTTTAGGTACAGAGTTAATAACTACCCTAAAGCCTGCCTGGCCAGTATTTGCCCAGCACTGCCTTAAGTAATGAAAACTATTGTAGTGCAAATCAAGGCACATTCTTCTTGCCACCCATCCCCAACCCTTTCCACCAGGAGGCTGTAGAGGGAAGTAAGAATGACGTAATGGCTTCATCCTGTCCTTACATCCTTAAAGAATAAGGACCGTGGGGTATGAAAAGGAACATCAGCTAAGGTTGGCATCCTATCTGTGAACTCAGGGGATATGACTTACACTTTGGGTATGCTCAATGCACAAAAGTACATTTCCTATTTTTGTAGTAGTAAGGACAAAGCAACAGTAGTCCACCAAGCCTTTCCTACAGACAATACTAGTGGTGATGTGTTGCTGTATCCCATCCTTTTGCCTTTCTTTATGTCTCTCCTTTGGTGCTAGTATCCTAAAATCAGAACCAAGGTGATTTTTACTGCTGGTTCTTATAGAAAGAAAGAACAAGATAAAATACCCCTGGAGTACGAGTGGGTACAAGTTAGGTAACTGCTGACCTGATACAGCATGCACAGCACGAAATACTTTTTTTAAAGTATACTCACAACCATTCTTACCTTATATTTTTATAACAGTAACATCTGTAAAGGCTTATGAAAGCATTAAGAGCTGACTAGGAGAAAAAGCATAGGAAATTCTGCTTTCTCCTCCCTTCTCCATAGTCTACAGGACTGCATGAGTAGTGCCTAGGTTGAAGCCCTTACGACAGTAACAAAATAGCACCAGTGTGTACAACAAAATGCAGTTAATGCTGGAAATGCACTTTCTTTAACAAAGAAAAAGGTATCTATTTGTACAGTTACTTGCATATGAGCACTCAGTAGTGTTGTACATTTCATTAGTATGACTTTTTGTACAAATATTCCACACAAAGTCACGATCACATTACTGACTTGGGATTTGAACTGTGTATCAAGGCAGGAAAGGCTGGTATGGAGTTGTTGGACTCTTTCTCAGGTATTCCCTGAGCCAGAGGGCCTTGGCAAGAGGTGTAAATATGTTCCTTGCAGATGTGTCTGGCTGAATGCATGTACAAAAGAGCTCATTAGAGACTGGGTGTAAGATGCAGGTATCCAGGGTTACATGAGAGGAAAGTGAAATATCTAGTTGTGAAGAAAGAGGCAGAGAAACCACTCCCCATAACAGTCCTCCCAAAACATCCCGTTTAAATATTTATACTACCGAACAGCAAATCTATACTAGAGTGAAGAAGTGACTGTTATATGCATATCTTTGCAGCCAATAACTTTTTCTGGTTAAAGGGAATGATGATTGCAGTGGTAGCAGGATGGGCTTCTAAATATAAGCCTATGGAAATATTTGGATATATTGAAGGGAGAGACAGGAGAAAGCCCATGGGGCTGAATCCTCACTGAAGCTATTGTCTGAACAAACCAGTTCAAAATGAGCCTGGGTATAACCCCAGGTTGCAGTCAGAACTTCCAGTAGCTTCAACGTCTGATGGCACAAAACTCTTAAGCACGAGTGGCTAGTGAAACTGTCCAAAGGAATATAGTCCTTGTTAAGGGGAAAATTTAGATTCAAAAGTACAAATCAAGTTTAAACAAGAGAAGATTAATAAAGGAAAAAGTCCATCTACAAAATGGAACAAAAAACCACCAACGTATACAAGAGCAGTAATAGCTCTTATATGTCCTCATTTGTTGAAATGAAAAGGGCTATGCATCAGAACATGCTAGTAGCAGACAGGTAATTGTCTCCTGCCATAAGCTAATGCATATATAAGTAAAACTTGGAGGTTTTATAGTTGTTTGTTTTTAAATGACTTTGTTCCAGTCAATGAATAACGTGTACTGTTTGAGTGAAAATATACTGAATATGGTGGAATAATGGTAAGCCACAAATAATTTTTATGAAAGCAACAGTTCAGATTCCCAGTGTAAATTCCACCTCTGCCCCTAGGGCTGGGAATTTTGTTGGCTAGCCATGCCCAAACACCTCCTACCTACCCATAGGAAGCCCAAGGACAGGACCACAAGGGGAATGGCTGTTAACCAGTTCCAGCAGATCCCATACTTCCAGTCTTTATGCTATACTCTCTTTAAAACTTTGTATTGCTCATGAATATTTAGATGAGAAGTAATTTATGTTGCTAACAAGTGTATTTCTATAATGAAAAATAACTGAAAGTATTTTTTAATCTGGTGTAAATGTTAATTTGATTTAGAAAATGGTAGCTGGTAACAGGATAAAGGTGTTTTTAGCAGCTTGGAGCACTTCCTAGAAATGCTTGTAAACACATCTTCAGGAGGCATGCAGCCTTCTTAGAATTGACATCAGAGCTCTGATGAATTAACATTGTCTTTTACTCTGACAGAAAGACTCTTGTAAATGGTATTCAGAAGAATGATAAGTGTAATAGAAGTAGGTCAGCTTGGCAAATAAATAGCCTGACTTACCCACAGGCCTTGATTTGCTGGCATTTTGAGATACTGGGCCAGCTTTGTACCAAATCTGCTCATCCCATATCATATTTAATCCATACCCTTTTTTGTAGCTTGTCAAAGATTCATTTGATATACTGTGCATATAAAAACTAATATTCCAGTGCTGAATTTTTTTAGTAGCTAGTTTAACTTGATTCACTGTGACATTCCCATGTGTAATGACATCTTAGCTACCAGTTTTATAACATTAATTATGATATTGCTCTGTACTGTGACAAGAGGCCTAAATTAAAACTTGTTTTAAAATGTATAAACTGACATTTCTCAGGGTCATTTATTTCATGAAGTAATAGATATTGCAGGCATGAATGAAATATCACTCCAACTTCTGTGTTTTGCTAACAATCCTTTTGGAGCAATAGCTCTTGGATAAAAAGAAACAAAATAGATGTGAGGACCTCTTTTTCTTTTTCCTGTCCACCCAAACCAACGTTTAAAAGCATCAAGAGTTGTGAAAAGATTTTTTATCTTTCATTGAAGAATTCTACTGAATGTGACTTTATATCATCCACTTAAGCATATGGCTATAAAGTGTGTTCCAAAAGTCTTTCCACAGGAATTTGAACAGACGCAGGCTTAGGAATTAATCTAAATTGTTTAAGATTAACTACAAAAAATAATCACAATCATTTTATCCAGTGAATAATGGATTTCCTTAATCTGATTTGAAAACTGGATGCAACAGCAGTTCTTGATGTATTTTTACATACTACAAAAATGGACTGTAAGAAAAAGTGCTCTAATTGTGATTTCACCTTTGCTATGTTGGTTTCACAGTTTACCGTATTACTTTGGGCATACATTTGTTTGAGAGAAACAACCATTTCCATCTCCCTTTATATTTCAGCACCTTGCTCCTTTTTTTTTTTTTTTTTTTTTTTTTTTTAATGGGACATGCATTTGGTTTGTTAGCAGATGGTCTTTTTTCTCTACAGTGCTAATCAAACTTTGATACATTTGGATTTGCACAAGGGAAAAGCTGACAAGGCTGACTGAGCGCATCTGCTTAGCTGTTTCTTGCAGTTCCTGAGAAGTGACTCAATATTCACTTAAGGCTGAAATGCTAGAACAGGAGAGTCAATATGGTGGCAAAAACATCAGCTTCTGTAATCAAGTAGAGCAGAGCGGCTGTTCACGCATCTCAAAATAACACTCAGGTTGACGGCACCAAGTCCTTTTAATTGACGATTGCAACATTGCTGTTTAGCAGCATCTGAACAACATCCTGTTTGTGAAAAACCCATGTAACCAAGGAATTCCACTTGGCTTTTCTGAAGTGGGCTATTTTATAAACAAGGCAGTCTCAAGTCTTGTTCTTCAAACCTTGTGTATCTCTTCAAACCATGTTTTGATAGCTTGGAAGCTCTGTGTATAGAGAGGACCTTAAGAATTAAGGGTCAAATACAGCTATTGGTACCAGATTTGATTCAGCAAGAGTGAGCAGGAAGGCTGCTCCAATAGTCTTTCCATGTGAATAAATGCTGGGTTTTTTGGTTATGTTTTGTTTGGTGTTTTTTTTTTTTTTTTTTTTTTTAAATTATTATTATTATTTTTAAACTTCTCCCTGGAAGGGGAAAAAAAAGTATATCTTAGCTTTCTGCTAGGCTCTCCTTTGTGCCCAGGTCAGTAACATATATGATACCTGAGCTGCTACCAGCAACTCTCTCTTTGCTGGCTAGACTCCTCACTGCATCCTGATATTGTGCTTTCTGGTTACTGATACTGAAGAAAACCAATCTTTTACCTTTTTTTAACCAACCATTTTAACTTTTCTATCCTATGTATCAACATGTGAGGGTCTATGAGTTCCAACTATTTATATTAAGTGTACAGGAAAGTGTTATGCAGCTCTTTTCACTTGTGGAAACAGAAATTCAGATTCATCTGTGGTGAAATGGCATGAATGATCTCTCCAGTGGCCATGTTCTTACCTAGAACTACTTGATATAAATGCATATCCTTGCACAGGGGAAGGTCAACACTGCAATCGGGAAGTTCAGTTCAGTTTAGCATTGAAAAATAGTTTGAAAACACAATGTTGAAAACCGTTCCTTTAGTCTCTGAAGGGCATCCATCATTTTGGGGCTTCCTTGGCATATCTTTTCTGACTGTTCCAGAAAAGAGGCTTATAGGAGGACATATATTAATTAATAATACCTCTTATTTTGTTAACTGAAAGCTCTCATATGATTTCCAAGAGCATTTCTGGCTCATTCTAAATCTCTAAATTCTGCCCTACAAAGTTCTTTATGACCAAGGAATGTTTTAATACTCTAATGATTAGAGAGTACATATGAAGAATCTGAACAGAAGAGGCAAAATATGAAAAGAGTGAAGGGGATGATAAGAAAAGACAACATCTGAGTGTACAATGGATATAATGGTTCTCTTCTTTCCAGTGAAAGGAGCTCAAAGTCATTCATGTGCTTCAGAATGGGCTCATCCTATAATAAATATTTCAGTGTGTTCAAACTGATCTCTCTAAATTAGAAATTTAAAAATAAATTTATATGGGCAACACTGGATAATAAAAGTCTGATTTTTAGATCAGGGAAGTTAACTGGATAATGCTGGAATGTACTGTTTGTTGGATTTAGGAAAATGGAATTTGGTTGGTTTACTTGGTGCTTTTTATTCCTTCTTAATTTACGTTCCCTACTAATGGGTAACTAATCAACTACATGAAAAAGAGGATGTATTTTGCAGGACAGAAAAATTTCAATGAGGGTCATCAACATATTGCAAAGCATTCTTGAAATAATGATATTAAAGAAGGACTGTAACAGGACTGGCTTGGTGTTTCTCTGTATGACTATGTAGACCATACTTAAGCAACAGTCTCAAAACTGCAGTTTTACCTGAAGTTTCTAGAATATGAGAGAAGGCAAGGAAGACAGACTTTTGAGATAATTTTTGTTTTCCTTACTCAACTAGTTTTTTAGAGCAAGGTGTGAAGAACATTTAGTTACTTTGAGTTGCAGTAAAAGTCCACATGTCAGGACTTGTGTGCTGCCATTAGAGTTAGTGTCTCAAGTGAGCTGTGCCACAGTGTTTTGCTTTATCCTGGAAAATAAAACATATCCAAGATACTAACAGTATGATTAGTTTTTTGTTTGGTTTTTTTTGAGTTTGTTTGTTTGTTTGGTTTTATTTCAGTGCAGCATTCATAACTCCAATTGTTATTTGGATGATTTTGGTCCACCATTTACTCTGGTTTCAATGCAGTAGTATTACAAGTAAGTATTATTGTAATATTCTATATATATCACTTTAACAAGATGGCTATACTTATACTGATAAGTGAAAACAAAGCATGATAAAGTTTTAGTCAGGAATTTTATTTCCCTTTCAATATCAAGTCCTCCTAACATACTAAAATTCATTTAATGTATTGTATTCTTTGTTTGGTAGAGACTGATTCTACAACAACTTAAATAAGAGGTTCTTCACTACTTAGTATATATACATTTCAATAATATATTTTTATTAGATTGGTACAGTTTACCTGATATTCAAATATTTATTTTTTACTTGAAGTGGTATGGAGAAAATCAGTTAAATGAAGAAACTGTTACTGCTTCAGGCAATATATTATCTTTATTGCACAGTGGTACCATTACTTAAGCTGGTATTTTTTGGAAGATAGTGTACTTTAATCCCTCATCAGTAATGAGAGATTCAGGAGCTCTGTATCTGCAAGGGAGAATAATCCGTTCTGTACATCGTATTTGTGATGTTTCTCTTTTATCACTTACGACATATCACTTTGTGTCTCATATAATGTCATGATAAAATCCAACTTTCCTTATAGCAATTGTACACATTGTTGGATCTAAAGCTACAGGATTTGGGTTATGGAATAGCCCAATAGTATCAGTGGAAAAATAAAACTAAATACTTTTAGTTTTTTGCTAGCATGAAATATAAAAAATGAAGTTAAGGGACAGAGGTGAAGCAGCTGTGTTATCTAGAACCTATGGCAAACCAGCATTCCCTTGCTGCCTGAATTCAAGCATTTCATCATTTGGCTGTTATACATCAATGATGACGCATCATTTTCCATGATATACTGTTTTTTTAATATAAGCCATAATATCTGTGTTGGGCTGTCAGATATGAGCTAATTTTATGATGTATGTATCTCTCTCCTTCCTTATGAATGTCCAGACTGATCCATATTTCCACAGTAGAGAAAACTGGAAAGTTCACAGATCAAAAAACAATTAAAGTTTGAGCAAAGTGGACTTTACTTGAAGTAGAGCAGACAATGGTAAGTTTTGTCATATTACTGTAAATTGTGCTATAGAGTGAGAGTCCCTTAGATGATGTAAACTGATGTTATTATCTTCTTAGGGCATTATTTATAGATAATGGCGTCATGCATAACTGATTCTCTCTGCAACTGCAGTTTGTTCTAGAGATTTTCTTTATCTTAGACTAAGTTCATGTGCAGAGATATACTGTGTATCGTCTAAACAGCTATTGTTTGATCTCAGAGGTGACTGCCTATCGCCTGGGAAATGATTTAGCTTTTTCTTAGTCTTTTGCACACAAAAGTATAGGAAGGACAATGAGAGTGCAAAACTTGCAGGTGGATTTCTTATGAGTAGTAACACTGTTACGGAGGCTTCCAAATAATCAACCCACCACCAATTTGAAAAAATAAATAGATTTATTTTTTTCATAAAACCACCAGTCAGCTCTCCGTAGATTACAGATCCGAATGTCCGCAAGAGGAGAACAGAATAACTTTCTGAGGTTTAACAATAACCGAAATACTTCACAAAGCTTCACTCCCCAGGGGTTTAACGACAACCCCAAATGCAAACTTCACTTCCTGGGGTTTAACGGGAACCCGAAATGTAAAACAAAGCCTCACACCCCAGGGGTTTAACGACAACCCCAAACGTAAAAACAAAGCTTCACTACCTAGGGTTTAACGACAACCCCAAACGTAAACAAAGCTTCACTACCTAGGGTTTAACGACAACCCAAAACGCTCTATCACTCACCTAGAAAGTGAGGGCTCTCAACCTCGAGGACCTGCTCAGGGCAGCGTCCCAACCCAAGGCACCTCGAGGAGTTTCCCTGGGTGGCGTCCCGAACCCAAGGGGAGAGTCCTGACCGCAGCGTGCAGCTCCAGGGGACGAGCTCAAAATGGCTCCCCCAGGGGACTCCGTTTATACCCAGACCGAATCTGACCTGTAGTCAATAGCAGCTCCCATTGGTCAAAGGTCTCAGCTACCGCGAGACCTTGAAAACAAAGACAGCCAAAAGCTGCCACGTTTCAGCAGCCAGGAAGCTCTGTTTTCACTGGACGGATGCACCTGCCACAAACACTATAAGCAGTAACTTCAACCAAATATTGAAAGAAAGATGTCAAACATCTAAGGGATGTGGTCTTTAAACAGTAAAGGAGAAATGGGATGGGAAGGAAGATCATTGAGTCTCCTCCTTTATAGCAGCTTAACATGGATGTTTTGTATCGTACAAGCTTGTGCAGTAAATACTGGGTGTGAATGATGCCTTTCTTTAGCAAAGCAAATCCTGTTGTAAGACATGATTACTCCTACTATGGGTTAGTAGAGTTTTCATTGGTTAACTTTAGATTTGGACCATAGTTTTGCTTGTTTTCTGCAGGGGTGGAAGCCTGGCATAGTCCTGTAGCAAATGTCTGATTGTGATCTATTATAAATTTTATGTTTGTTTTTGGGTGATGGAAAGTGTTATGGAAATCAAACAGGTTCTCCATAGCCTCTCAGTACTCAAAATCAGTTCCATGCATGTGATTTTGGAGGACTGAGCTTGATGGCCCAGGTCCTTCTTCTCTGATGTTCCTTTGCTATGGATTAATGGACACCATAACAAATAGAAGGGTTATACATGGATAGCTCGGATGTGAATCTGCTACAGAAACTGTGTATGTTTATAATGTCCCTCTATAAAGAGAAGAAAGACTTGAGAAGTACATTTTTGAATGCTTATCTTTAAATAATGTTGCTGGGACTTTTGAAATGTAAGATTAAACCTGTGATGTGTTACTTGGTCATGTTTCACTAGCTGAAGATCTCTTTAGCTCACAATCAGTATGTAAGCTGGAAAGTAATGAACTCAGAATCACCTGCACTGTCACAGTTTTCCCTCACAGTTCCAGCTGATGTCAAAATCTGAAATGAAGCTATGTCCTTGCTTCTCACCCACTGGGACAATCTGGGACAAAACCATGATTTGTGTGTGTATATTATACACATATATACCTTTGACATATCTGTAAACTCTGTGTATGTGTATATATGAACTCATATTTGTAGATGTGGCAAAGGTACTAGTCCAAATGCAGTCCAGATTCATACGTGTTCTAAGAACATGTCACATCCAACATTTCAGTGCTAAAATTCTGCAGTCTAATAGAATACTAGGATTTTAAGAACTTTAGAGGACACTCTGAGATAGCACGAGAACGAATGAGCCTTAAAAGAGCACCTACTCATAGCTTTTCAAAGGACATTGGCATAATAGTCTGAAGACTCATGTTCCTTCTTGGAAATGGAGACCACATTGGTTTATGAAGAAATTATGAGACCATATTTGTTAGAATCTAGTTATCTATGCAACAATGGTCTTCTGAATACAAGTGGGGTGCAGTAGTCTTAAAGGGCATGGAAATAACCCATATACCCTCAACTTTGCTAAAGAAAAATGAAATGACCGTATAAATAAGAACTAGCCGTAAAAAAAATTGCCCTTGTAACTCTCTGTAAAGAAATCACGTCACCTCCATTTAGCAGATTAGGGGAACTGATATGAAGCCTCATGCAGGAAAATGCTAAAGCAAGTACCTATCTTTAAGCAGCTTTCTGAGCTTATCTTTCAAGAGCTTAGACTACAATTGACTGAAAATCTATAGCATTGTTGCCTGTTGAAGCACATTTCCTGATCACGTTCATACACTATCATCACAGGACTTTCCTATCTTAGTAGAAAGTAGATTGTCTCCATATCTGCAATTACTTAACATAACCTGACTAATCCTGAGGCATATGGAGCCAAAAGTGAAGTGGGTATGAAGATCAACAAATAAAACATTTATGAAGTGTAATTCAGCAGCATGTGCCATTGTATCTGTAGCACCTACAGTATTTGAATGGAACCTTAGATCAGAATTTTGGAGATTGTGTAAGAAAAGTCCAGGAGGATAAAGACAAGATGTGTTCTTCTGTATCAAATATCTTTTCAGGCCAGCATGGAAAGCAAATCTTTTTGATTGCAACATCAACCTATCCAGCAACTTTGAGGGTCAGGAAAATGTTGCCTTATCTGGACTATGGCAGCTGTGTATATGTTTTATTGTTTCTGATACTAAATTAAAAGCTATGCGGAAGGATAAAAGTGGTCTTATGTAAAAGGGTCAGGGCCTGTGGTCTGCTCAATGAACTTGTTTTTTGCAGTAATACCTCTCATAAATTTGCAAAAAGGCAAATGATGTAAATTATCTGTAGTATAGCGTAAGTGGATTTATAACAAAACATTTTAAAACTTTGAGGAACACGCTACAACTAAAACCACAATGAATATATTTATGATCATGAATATGCAATCAGCAGCTGAAATGGGACTTCAGGAGTACTGTCGTGAATATTTAAAATCATTGGTGTCACCAATATAAAAATAGATACATATAAAAATATATGTATCTTTCTGTACTAATCTTTCGTTCCAATGTGCAACTTTGAAGTGCTGGGGGCTGGAGGGAAGGCAGCAGTTGTGTATGACTGGCAATGGAGCCTGCTATTGCCCAGAGGCATAGTGTGAAGAAAGAGTGGACCTGAAAAGCAACAACTAAGAACTCATTAGCAATAAGGTTCAGCTCCCTAAAACACTTTTTCTTACCGCTCTTCACATAAATGATTGGGACAGTGGGATGGCTTTCCTCCACTAACTAGAGGTTGTCAAGACCCTGTGTCTTAGGAACTTCACGGCCCTTAAAGCAGTGAAGCTGGAATGCAAACCAAGGCTCTCAGACTTATGCGCACAGACCCACAATGACATTTCTATTTAACAAGGGACACTTGATGCTCAGGTCAGATGTATCCCGCTTTTAATTTCTTACCCTGATTTTATTCAGTTCATGCTTTGGGGTATTAAGCAGTTAATCATATCTTAATGCCTCAAGATGGACATCCATAGAATAATGTTCTCTTCTTGACCATGTGGGAAAACCCCAGAATAAATGACCTCTCTATTTGCTCCATCATAAATTCAAGGATAGAATCCAGTCCTTCCCTGCGCTGTCTCACCTTGGGATTGCCACCTTTATCTGCAACACCTTTCCTTACTGTCTCCGTACCTCTACATAACAGTAGGATGAAAGTCCTGTAGATGAAAGCCTCCAACAATTTGTGATATTGATTCATATTCAAAACTGAGCAGGAAAAACACTCTTGTAATCACATGGTTAAAGACTGATAAGTTAGTACAGAATGGATTTTTCAGCCAGTCAAATATAGGAGAAAGCATAGCTGGGGGATGTGTTGGCTTAGTGTGGGAGAGGAATTCAGGAGCACTTCTAAACTCCAGATTTGGAGGGTGGTTCAACCACAGTAAACTTCACGAGGGCTGAAGTGCTCCAGCATGTGTTTTTCTCAATCCACTGGCAAAACTTTCATCTTGTCCTTCAAATGGGTGTCTTTTGTCCATGACTTGATCTGACCATGCCATGACTTGGCACCGATAGTGCTGCATGAGGCGGAATAGTGGGGAACTATATGTGAATACTGCAGGATCTAAAGTCTCTGCCATCTGGGCCATTTCCCTTGTGGTAATGTGTAAGTCTGCTTGTACTTTGCAAGGCCATTCTGCATTTTATGTCCCATTCCCGTATACACCTTTCTCATACAAAGAGTTTCTCACTGTAGCAGGAACAACTTATTTTAGATTGAATAATTTGATTACCTCCCTGCAGCTGTCACAGGCCATTTGGAGCATGACTTTTAAGAGGAGCAATGGCAGGATAATCCTTAATGCAGCTTTCTTAGGTGATTCCACTCCCTTGTTCAGTGGTTTGAGTTTGTGCATTCTCCACTTGGCTGCATGCATGCATGGGTTTTAATATCCATAGGTGTTATTTCAACAAGATGTGTCTAGTTTTTGATATATGAAATGTTTATGTATGTATACTTTGTGCTGAAATCCTGCTTAATTCTCTGTAATGATTTTAACAGAATGACAGGAAAGTGCTTCCAGCTTTCAATTCAAGAGAACATTTTAGCATTTGATAAGGTCTGTGTACATGCTTACGTGCTGGCATGAACAGGAATGAAAACAAGCAGTTTCATAAAATAGAAACATGCAAGAAAATAGCAGTGGTGTGAGTGGTGCTATGTTCAGCTAATTCCTGTGTGCTTTGCTATTGGTACAGAATGAAATACTGCCCCACTGATGTATGTAAAAATATAGACATGCTGGGGTCTGGGCTTTAACTCATTCAGGTGAGTTACTTGGAATGATGTTTTTTATCTTCAAACTCTACATCTATGTGTTTCTTTATCTGTTTGTTCAGCAAGTGTTCCAACTGTGTTCCTGTGTACTTGATAATATTAGCTTATAAGTATCTCTCTGATCTATGTAATACTTTAGATTATAACATTTATATTCTTAGAGCTCTAGATTCCTTGCACAGTTCTCAGGGAAAATCTTTTCTTGGTTACAAGACTTTTACATAGTAATGACACTGAATATCTATATTTTAAATGTTTTTATTAATTCAATCTTATCTAAGAGATTTTAGGATTTCCATGTCTTGCTTCTAAAAAGAGGAAAAAAAAAGCATTGTGTTTTAGAAAGGATCCTTAAATTGAACTAAAAGAGCTTCAACTCTAATGGTATTCATACTACTACATTTTAATGTTTTAAAATTTTCAGTT
This sequence comes from Strix uralensis, assembly GCF_047716275.1. NCBI lineage: Eukaryota > Metazoa > Chordata > Aves > Strigiformes > Strigidae > Strix > Strix uralensis. The sequence continues at coordinate 111,201,823 of NC_133972.1, forward strand.
TTCCTTTGCTTATTTTTCCAAACACACTGTTACATTCTATATTACACAAATAACTGTGTATCTTTTACATTTTATTCATTTTGGTTTACTCCTAAAATGAGTTTTATTTTAAAATCTCATCTGTCTTGGTTGTTGTTCCCTTTTCCTGTGAGGAAAGAACTTGCAGTATTAGGCTGTGGAACAGCCCCCTGGAATTAGCTCCATAAACATCAATATATCTGTGGCTTTAACTGGTGAGTGTGTTTATCCTGAATGAGAGCTTTGAGGAAGAGTTAACATTTTGTTTTATAAAGTATCATTCCTCCTGTTTTGAACCTGAACTTGTTCGAGGAATTTTACTTTCAAGTATCTAAGGCTTAATACATAGGAATCACCTGTCTCACTCTGAGTACTGTGGGGCTTACTCAGTGTAGAGGGGGAGACACAGAGCATGTGTCCCAGTCCATTATAAAGAGGGAGCTTAATGGTGTAAGGTAGTTTTTACTCCTTATTTCAGTAGCTGTGATCCACCAAGCTCCTAGTGTGTTCTGAGCTAAATGCAAAGTAGTAGCCAGTGCATTTTCCTGTTTTACAAAGCAAGGACAAGGGCATAACCTGCAAGCTCTCGCCTATCTGGGGGCAGCAGCAATGATTGCCTTTGTAACTGTTCTAGAAGAGCTTCTAGAAGCTCTTTGGGCTTGATTTGATTTACTGCTTTTTCTTTATTTCTCTATGTAAAGGTTCTTTAAGATGAATGAAAAGGCCCTTAGAAAACACATTCTCTGCAAGAGTTATTGCTGGTGAGTTCACTGCTAGATGAAGTACAGCTGAGCTAAGCTAATGCCTCTGCTGCCAAAAGGGGCAATCGCGCTCCCTCCCCAGTGACAATTCATTGACAACTCTTCTCTGAACCAGTTCAGTTTGCTGTCCCAGTAGGACACGGTTTCCTTTTCCTTTGGGTAGACAAGTTTTCTGCTGCTTTAGTTAATTGAATCAACTTGGCGCTGGTAAGTATGTTCAATGAGTGCTTGAAATGTCACAAGAAAAGTGGCAGCAGCACATGATCCAGGGAAGGGCACGTATCAGGTAATGGGGAAATCATGTTTTGGAAAGCTGTCTGGGAAGCCATTGGTTTATAGTAGGAGCATACTGAGTCCTGAACGGGCCTACTGAATGTAATAGAGAGCTGACTTAAAGCTCTTCTATTCCTTTCCTTACTCAGCCTCCTCTGTAGTGGTAGAGCATAAGAGAATCAACTGTATGAAGTTATTTTACGATCTTAGTCAGGGCTGATTCAGAAAAACCCATCTGTTTCTTTAACCTCATCTTTTCCACAGGAGGATCCAACCTTCATTTTTAAACCCTCTTCCTCATAAAAAAATGCTCTTTTAATCTCTTCCGTGGATTAGGGCTTTGGCCATGGGGTGTGATAGAGGTCACAGTTTGCTGCCACTCTTGGGTCACAGAAGCAGCAGTAAGTATTTTGGTTTTCTTAGAGCTAGAATTCACAGTGGCTGTTTTGTTTCATTCTCATTCAGCTCTATTTTATGCTTTTCTTTCCTGTTTTCCGATGCACATTATTGGGCCTTACTGGCATGACTTCCGTTCACATCAGTGGGAATTACAAAATTCAACCTGAATCCCGGAAAGTGCTTATAGAAATTACTTTTCTTATTGCATGCTATATGAAATATAATGATACTGCCTTTTAAAGAGAATTCTTTGACCTAGGGACTGGGTCTTTGCAAAGAAATAACATTGTCTTATTTTCCTTCTCTGCTCCCCCTATTTCTTGCAGATATTTGAGAGAAATCAAGACTTTGAAAGAACCAGATAAATTTGAACTTGCCAGGTCAGTCATTTTGTGTCATCTTGGCTTCAGTTCACTTGACTGAACAAGTAAAGAATGTAAAATCAAAACAAGAAATCCAGTATTATCTATATATCCTATTACATTTTTCATCATAGCAAAAACTGTCACAGCTAGTGGGAGTTGATGGGAAGATACACTACTGCTTGTGTTTCTCCCCTTTTTTGTTAGTATCTGCTTTCTCAGTGGTACACAAACATCCTGATAGAAATTGCACAAAACATAATTTGTCAAAATAAAAGCTTTAAAGGTGGAGTCCTTTATCTTCCTCAGAATCACAAGGTCACAGAACCATTGTTAGCATCATTCACAGATTAAATAGAGAAGGATCTAATTAAAGAAGTTTCCTATTATGCACAGTACTCATATCCCCTCTAAAGATAACCAGAGATGTTTGCCTTTATACTATAAAACATCAGAGAAAGAATATCATTAAAACAGGGTTTGTGTAATTGTGAACCATACAATTTAGAAACAGAAAAGCTGTTTGGACTACACCTAGATCTTGCCAAGATTGAATTTTCTGATTGGATTGTTTTCCTCAAGGAACATACTATGAACAGTTCTGAAATTTATACTGTACTACTATTAAGCACCTATTGTATCCATTTTCTTCTCTAATCAAACTACTTTTAATTACCTGTGATCTAGGAAATTTATTTGATTCTCTAACATATGTTCCTGTAATTGTAAGCAAGTGATTTTCTCCTTGATCGTTACACCTCAAAAACAAGCACTTATCTTAATGTTCTCTATTGATTTGGATCTTTTTTGTTAATTCTTTTTGTTTGCCTATAGTTCAGAGTCTTTACATTATGCATGGTAACGAATACCTAAGGACTTTGCTCACTGCTGGAATATTAATTAACTGGGCAATCTGGGTCTCCCTTGCTGGTGCATCCTTGATGAGATATGAAAACAGGAGCTTCTCCCAGCCAGGCTAGAACCTTCTTTCAAGAAGTAATGTCAAACACAAGTTCAACAGGTGGCAGCAAGTTTGCTGGGTGATGGAGGAAGGAAAAGAAACGGGTTAACAGCAGGAGACCTTCCTCTACCAGTAACAATGTGTTACTATTTTCCTAACTGGCTTGATTGCATCATCTTCTTGGGCAATATTTATTGGTAGCTATTAAAAGATCCTTTTCCCCTTTCATTCTGATATGCAATGTCTTTTAGATAACAGTCTATACCTGCTTTTCCTTCCTCTAGCTTCCTCATTGTGTTGAGTTCTAAGTGTGTGTAAATTACTGTCAATGTTATTTCTTCCCAGCATTTCTTCTCCTTTCACTATACAAATAATTTTGCATTGACTTTAATTTCCCAGTGAAATTTCACTTGACTATATCCTCAGTACACTTCTGCCATTCTAACTTTTCCAGTTTTCTTCATATTAATATCTGCATTCTCTCTTATATTTATAACAGTGTTCCATCTAGCATGAACTAAATGCATACAATTAAGGTGGCAGTTTCACACCTGTCAGATAATGAAATTAGCTCTGCTTAGAAATAAGAAATCTGCTGGATTCTGATTTCATAAACTGATGTGTTTTGAATGCAGTTTGTCAGTCAGTTTCTGAGGCTGATATGTCAATATCAGGTTAATATGAAATTTTTTCATTTAAACAAAACGAACATAAATGCTCTTCTCTTTTCTAGTGTGCTTTCTTACCCCTTGTCCTTTCCTTTTCAGGAAGAGAAAGCAATTTGTAGCCTACAGATTAATTTCTTTTCATACACCCAGGAGTTGTTTGTATCTGAGAAAATAGTAATATCAGGTTTAGGATGAACTCTGGGGTTTAAAGAGTATTGTGAGAATGGGTCAGAACTATTTGCTGTCAGTTTGCTTTTCACACGCAGCTTGAAAATAACCATCCCACTGGCATGTGAAAGCCTCCAGGAGTGTCTCAGCAGACAGGCAACTGGACTGTCTCAGCTTCACAGGCATCCTGGGGGTTGCTTAGCACATCAGAGAAGATACAGCTGTTGCCTGTGATGGAGGGAGGCAATAGTAGTGCCACAAACTAGAATCTGTGGTTTTTTGTAGTCAGTATTCACGTGTCTGAATGCTGGCAAAGCTTCTCTTGCTGGTAGTGTGATGGCACTGTGGGTGCTGTGAGCTATGATAGTTTTAGTAGTTGCAAATCTGGCTAATTTTATAAACAAATGAACAAAAGAATGGATATAGATGATGGTCTAATGATGAACCATACAGGCAATAGTTCTATTTGTATGCTAAACTAAATTAAATTAGATTTATTATTCCCCTCTAAGTTATGTTTGTCATGGAAATAAAAACATGATCATCTTGATGTCCCTAGTTATCTTACAAATAACACAGCACTAAAATAGAAGGGAGAAGGGGGAAAGTGGAAAACATTGTTTACAAATATATGAACAGCTATTTTGCAAGCAGAGAATGCTGCAGATTCCTGCCATTAGTTCTATATTCTCTTGCAGAGTGAATGCTTGACAATTGCGTTTTCCTAACATTACAGTCATCAATATGATTCTCCTGCTGATCAGTTTATAGCTCAACTTACTGATACTGGAGACTGTTTTGACAGGATAACATGCCTCAGGCAGGACAGATTTGGTAATATTTGAAAAGTTGGATTTAGTCAGGTAGCATCAGCTGTTTATAAATGGAGATTTAAAGACAATAGGACAGTTCTTTGTTTCCCTCTTTAGCTGGATGAATGCTGTCTATACGCTGCAGACATTTTAGTAAGTTCACTATAACTGTTTGTTACAAAAAGGCATCAGAATCTCCAGAGAGGCAAAATTATCATGGATATTATTTGCAGTGTAGTGGTTGTCCAGTTCTATCAGTTCTTACTTTCATTTTATGACTGATGAACCTTTCAATCCTTTGCATGCTAAGGAGGGCTAACGTACTTCATTACGCAAGAAAATGTGAATGACTTTCATCTACAGATAGTCTTAAGACCTTGCTAGCTGATGGGAATACAAAATAAATGAGGAATGAGAGACTTGGAGACAACAGAAGCTGCTCTTTACTATGCTAGGAACTAGAATTTTAAAAATGGCCTAAAATGCCAATGAGTTAGACATTGCCCACACTTAAGATACTGTTTCCTGAAAGACAAAGAAGAACAGGAACCCAGACTCACAAGCAGTACTATGGTATTTGAATGGCTCAGAAAAGCAAGTAGAAAACCTTGAATGTTGGACAAAATGCTAGAGAAAAAAACCAAAGCATAAGAGTACGTCTCAGATCTTACTCCTGTTCAGATGTCAGAAACTTACGTGCTTCCAGGTATGGGGTCTAAAAGCCTTTCCGAGGCATGTACAAGTTGGCATTTATTTTGAAAGAATGGAACAGATATTTCTTCTTTCCATCAAGACAGAGGTAGACAATATATCAGTTCTGCTGAGTAACATGTTTTATCAAATTATCTGCAGTAAGTGAATCATAGAATCATAGAATCATTCAGGTTGGAAAAGACCCTTGGGATCATCGAGTCCAACCATCAGCCCTACTCTACAAAGTTCTCCCCTACACCATATCCCCCAGCATCTCATCTAAACGACCCTTAAACACATCCAGGGATGGTGACTCCACCACCTCCCTGGGCAGCCTATTCCACTGTCTGACCACTCTTTCTGTGAAAAATTTTTTCCTAATGTCCAGTCTGAACCTCCCCTGTTGCAGTTTAAAGCCATTCCCTCTTGTTCTATCGCTAATTACCTGTGAGAAGAGACCAGCACCAACCTCTCTATAATGTCCTTTCAGGTAGCTGTAGAGAGTGATGAGGTCTCCCCTCAGCCTTGTCTTCCTCAAACTAAACAGTCCCAGCTCCCTCAGTCTCTCCTCATAGGATCTGTTCTCCAGGCCCTTCACCAGCTTCGTTGCCCTCCTCTGCACTCGCCCCAGCACCTCGATATCCCTCTCGTATTGAGGTGCCCAAAACTGGACACAATACTGCAGGTGTGACCTCACCAGTGCAGAGTACAGGGGGACTATCACCTCCCTACTTCTGCTGGTCACACTATTTCTAATACAAGCCAGGATGCCATTGGTTTTCTTGGCCACCTGGGCACACTGCTGGCTCATGTTCAGCTGTTTGTCAGTTAGAACCCCCAGATCCTTCTCTTCCAGACAGCTCTCCAGCCACACCTCCCCAAGCCTGTAGCGATGCATGGGGTTGTTGTGGCCCAAGTGCAGGACCTGGCACTTGGCCTTGTTGAAGCTCATCCCGTTAACGTTGGCCCACCGATCCAATCTATCCAAGTCTCTCTGTAGAGCCTCCCTATCTTCATGCAGATCGACACTTCAGCTTAACTTGGTGTCATCTGCGAATTTACTGATAATGGAGGAGGGTAAGCAAGGCTGTGTAGTCCAGCAATTAGGACGTTTACTTGGGGGGGTGGGGTGGGGAGCAAGGAAGGGGAATCTTGTCTTCCAGTCCTTCTTTCACAAATATTTATGGATTTGAGGTTCAGTGGCAATTGAGAAGAACCTGGAGACTGTCCTATAAGAGTCTGGGTTTCCTCATCCTATGTTGGTGTCCCAACCGTGAGAACATGGAGACAGATTACTCCTCCTACTTTCTTTCTGTTAGGGTTATTCTTCTTCTACTTTTTTCTTTCTCTTCAAGAGGCACAGTTCAAAATGTCAAGCAAATTCACCTAGCTTAAACTAATGACCTGGTGGTTGGTGAGTTTTTTCTAAGAGATGGAAGATAAGTAGGACATGAAACTTTATCATTCCTGGGCAAGTATTTGAATGACCAAGGTATTATCTACAAGGCAGGCATCATTTAAAAATAAATAAACAAATAAAGCATTTTCTGAAATACCTGTCTTTTTGACCTGTGTAAGGGACATATCAGATCAGTCACCACGCCCCACTCTGCTTGGCTCTCATTGTCAGTCATGTCCTGGCCCTGTGGCCACCATTGCCCTGACCTCCTGGACACTGCCTGGCAACACCCTCCCACAGCTCCCCAGCAGGACCCCCAAACATATGTCACCACAGAGGTTCAAATGCTGCAGCAGCTGATGGGTGTCTGAGCAGAAATCCCACCCACAAGGTGCTAGGCCAGAAAGGAGCAGTTGTGGGCAATGGAGAGAGTTGTGTTGGCTGGAGGACATCTTTAAAACTGCAAAGGAGGGTTATCTTACTGCCTTCAGGAGGGTCCTGGGTATAGATCAAGTCAGGAGACAAAAGGGTCTCAGTGAGTCTGTTCTTGTAATGTAAAAGGTATGATTTAGTTTTATAACTGACAACTGTTTGTTTCATGTGTAGGTATTTTGTATATATTATGTTATGCACATACAGTGATAACAGCAGAATTTCCATGTCAGACTATGAAAATGTGAGTAAGTGAGCTGATGTCCTTCTGCTCACCCTGTTTCCAGAAAGATACTAGTGTGAGTATTTGAAAGTGCACCTATGGTTTTCTGGGATGTGTACCATTCTCTGTGCAACACATTTTTCTATGTACCATTGTCTTTTCAGACATGGTATCTTTACTTGCTTCAATTTGTCCAGTCACTTGCTCTACCTGAATCATTTAACTCAGTCTGATTTCTTTACAACTTCTAAAGACTTTTTGGTGATGGGATGACACTTAGGGCTACCTTGTAAAGCATATTTAAGTACTTTGCTGAATCTAGAGCCTGATCCCTTTATTAGTATGTACATTAGATTAATTATCTCTCCTTAGTCTTTTTACATAATAATACTACTTGTAACCATGCTACTCTGATTGCCCGAGTTCCTCAAGAGTTTCAATAAGTTAATTTGGTTTATTTTTAAAAAATTGTGCTTTAGTCATGAAAGAAAAAAATAACAGTGAACAAGGTGCTTTAAGGTTATACAGTCATTATTGTTAGAACTTTTCTCAGGGCTTAATAGTTCAAATAAAAGCATTGAGCTGTAAAAAGTGAAAAATAACAAGGAGGTCAGCACACAACCAGAAAACACTCATCTCAAAATAAGATTTTGTCAGTTCAATCAGGCTCAGACTGATTCAAAGAGTTAAATTGTCCAGCTCAAATGTTTCTTCTCCTTCTGCAACACACAGATTTCCTGCCTGCAAAATGATGATTTCTAGCATAGTATTGATATTGGGGTTTAATCGATTGAATTTCATTTTCTTTTATTTTGTCAACTGAGCTATGCTCAGCTCATTAAAGAGTTGTTATACCTTGCCAACCTCTACTTTACTTGGACAGTCTAAAATATCTTAGCATTTGACAAGAGCTTAATTTTTTGCAATTGGTTGAACCACTGTTTCTCCAGTTCTCGATTCTTTTTCAATGAATAATTTATCTGCCTTAGGTTCCTCTGAGGAGAAATTCATCTTTGATTTGGCTTTGTTGATACATTTGGAACCACAATGTATAATATGCTTCTAAGGGCACATGGTAGAGATTTCTATAAACCTGGAAGTACTTTTGTATTTGTATGCCCAAAATGTAAGCAGAGGAAGTCTGTCTTATTCCCATGCAAGTCAGCATAGACTTGCACAAATAAATGATTTCTAAGTTTTGATAAACAAGAATAATAAGGAAATATCAGTGAGATTGCTCAGGGAAAAAAGAGAAAGCCCAGAGAGTATATTATCAGAAATATGCATCCAGAAACAGAAATTTCCAGACGCTGCAAATGAAAAACTTGAGAGCATGTGAGAAGAAGCTCTTCAGCCACTTCTTTGCCAGCACACTTCCCTATTATCTGTCACTGCTGATTTAATTTTTCTGGAGCCTGTCAGGTTCTAACATCCCTGTTTCAGTGGCACACATGGCAGAGTGTATTTACATCTGAAGATCAAAAGACTTTAATCAGAATTTCCAGATGTTTTTTTTAGTCTCACAACTGACTTTCTCTGTTTATACATACTAAATTTTGTTTCTGCCAACTAGCTAATCAAACTCAACCTTGATAATGTAGCAAACAAAACAAGAATAGTTACTAACCAGATTGAGTTGTCCTTCTGATTGCACTCACAGCTGATAAGCAGGAACCTTATACCTGGGAGCACCAGTTTCTTTGACAGAGATGAGAGGGCTCAGCTGCAGAAGTTCATAAAATCTCTTGCTGGAGTGGACCCATGAAATTTAGTCTTTATTGCTGAATTTCAGAGACAGGTCAGTAATATGTTAATGCTACGCAGTGTCATCTCCTTGCTCTATGTAACATTCCTGTCATTTATACATTAAAACCTCATTTAGATTTAGCCTCTTAGCTACAGCCTTATACTGGGGGCTTGTTTTCCCTTGTTTTTGTAGCATTATGCTTCAATCTGATCTCATTATCTACCACTTCTTTGTATTACATCTGTACTGTAGATTTCTACAACTGCACTGTATAACTGTAACTTATTGTTCATTTCATGGTGCCTAGCTTTGTATTTTGGGAGTTCTGAAGAGCATATTGTTCAGGTAAGCCCATCTTGCAGGGTATCCAGGCTGGCTAGTTTGAGTATCACCAGCTATAGTGTTCTCAGCATTATTAGTTTTACAGTGAGCTTTGGCATCATTTGCAGAATTTATCTAGTATTGTCTTTTTATATTTTCTTCAGAAAATCAGTGACTACAATTGGTTTTAATATAAGTTTTAATTAAATTGTCTTATCTGGGTTTTGAGGTTTTTTTGTTTGTTTGTTTAATAGGACCAGTGTGGTGTTTAGCATACAGGATGAATGGTGTTCACCATTCATGACCAATTATTTAATTTTTCACTTTTATCTTCTTCATTCAGTATTTGGCCTTATATTGTATTTATTTCAAATTATAAGAACATCCACTGAAGCTGGAATTATTAATTTCCTCATGGACTTTACTGCAGTACTCAGTATAGTGTGTCATGCTTTTCTCAGTGCTTCTGAGGCATTTATTTGAATACATTTCCAACAAAGTTTACCAAGGTACAATGTTATGAATATTCCTGTTTTACTGAGAAGGAACTGAGATACATGGAAGCTAAGACTGCAGTTCACAAGAATCTAAGCTGATGTACTGGTTTGTTTGTTAGGTCATTTCATGAGTCAATTTGGTTTGCTATGTAGAAAACTGTATTTTTTTTCTTGCCCCTGGGGTAAACTTCCTGCTATATTAGTGTTGTACAGGCTCATGGAGTAGTTTCAGGAGAAGTGATGATGAGAGTGGGGTTCTCTACCTGTCAAGAAAGGTGTGCAGTTAGATTTGTTTACCTGTATCTCTTCCAACCTTATCACAAGATTAAATGCAGCATGGAAGGAACTGTGTTTATAGCCGTCACTGAGTTTAAAGGCCAGTTGTTTCCATAAGCTGTTGCTACGTTTCAACGATTAAGAGTGCATATAGACATATGGTGCTGTTTAAACATCTTGGTACATTATGTTACCTCACGTAGTTGTCATGTTGCTATGTACTTACCTGTGTTGTGTTTTGAATTACTTTTTTGAATTTTCACATTTCAAACTTTTGAATAATGCTTTTGAAATGTTTTTCTTTTTTTTCATAGGCCTCTGCAGCAGTTGAAGATAATAAGATGAACAGGGAGCAGTACAAGTACTAAGGAGCATGTGGACTCTTCATTAGCATGCAGAGCACATATTAGAGTTAAGAAAGGCTTCTTTTCAGCAGTTTGAATCTTTCCTAGTTACCATCTGAGAGATCTAGTTTCAGCTACCTCATCCGAAAGTCCTAAGAACATAAGTTTTTAACATAGGACAGGTGTTTTTTGATAAAAAGAGAGAATCATGCAATGTTTCAACTGAGATACTGCCAAGACAGAAAATGCTGATCAGAGAGTATTGATGAACCCCAAATCCTCATCTCTCCCTGTGATGTATTCTTGTTATAGCTTGCTCTTGTATCATCTGAAGATACTCAACTTGTTTTCTTAGTGGTAAGCAAGTGAGTATAATGTTAGATATTTTCTATCGGTAACTTAGTGCCTTTGTTTGCTGGTAATCTATTTGGTAAAGTAGAGAAGAATCTCTTACTGTCCTTTTGACTGAAGGTTCATGCCTGACCTGGTACTGATGTTGCCTTGACTGATGGTGAGATATGTACATGTAGGCAGATGGTGGATTTGGGGCCCCCAAACCCTGTGACAAACACAGAAGAGTCTTGAGTGTTTCTAGACTCTATATTTGGTTTCTAGACTCTACATTTTTTATTACTGGCTGTTGTTAGTGATGAAGGGGAGAAGCTGAGTCTTCTGTGACAGCAAGATTTCTCTGAGGACCACAATTTACTTCTGCTCCTATCAGGTGGGAGAACTAGTTCAGGTGTCTCTTGTGTGAGACTGAGCATGGTGACATTGCTAATGATATTTTCACAGCTCTCTAAGGAGCCGTGCTGTGCTGTTGAGTGTGCAACTAGAACAGCCTGATCTTCTGTCTTCCAAAACATAGCAACTCTCTACGCTGTGTGCTCTTCACAGTACACAGTGGGTACTCTTCACGCACAAAATCAGTTAACAGTATGCTCTAACTGTGGATGACTTCTTTGACATACGTCAACTGTGACTATCACAACTGTGTGAAGAATGCATGGTTAATTGCCACTAGTGAAAAGTGAAATTGCCACTAATGAAAGGTGAAATCAGCTTAAGTGATTTGCTCAGCACCACCCTGGATCTGTCTAGCAGACGCTAGGATGGGATTTACTTCTCCAGAGGGCACAAAGTTACAGGAACTGTATGTTAATTCTTCCAATTTCTCCTTGTTCACTTTTAAACTTTCTAATTCTTACAAAAAAACAGGAGCTCTAAAGATGGAAGCTTTTTGTGTGATCCTTACTTACTCTTTCAAAGTACTTATGCTCAGAGTGAGAGGGTCCTTTGGAGAAAAATAGCCTGCAATCATAATGAAAGCTGTATTTGTTATTGTCCCTATCCTGCTGAGGTAGGTAGATGTTATCTTGAGTGCTTGGTTTATGGCATCTCATTCTGAACAGTGAAAAAGGACAGTTTCTAAGGGAGTTGCCAGCCAACCAGAAAATTTCTTTATAAAAGATCCTGGACAACCCAATGGATTCCTATACAGTGAAAGTCCAGTTATTTATTTCCTTCATGAATAAAACTTAATGAAAGTGAAAATTTTTTAGATAGTATCTGTCATTTTTAAATGGTTGTAAGGTCTAGCTTTATATAAAAAATACTTGCACTGCTTCAAAAAAGCTGGTGATAGCTGCTCTCAGATGGGAAAGAGGAACTTCTTAGCTTTGTGCGAATGGTAAATAAAATTTTTGGCAGCTTCTGTTTCACAGGAGCACAGAATCATCTAGGTTGTAAAAGACCTTGAAGATCATCTAGTCCAATCATTAACCTAACACTGACCATTCTCAACTACACCACATCCCTCAGTGCTATGTCAACCCGACTCTTAAACACCTCCAGGGATGGAGACTCCACCACTGCCCTGGGCAGCCCATTCCAACACCTAACAACCCATTCTGTAAAGAAATGCTTCCTAATATCCAGTCTAAAGCTTCCCTGGTGCAACTTGAGGCCATTACCTCTTTGTTACTTGGTTAAAGAGACTCATCCCCAGTTCTCTGCAACCTCCTTTCAGGTAGTCTCCCCTCAGCCTCCTCTTCTCCAGACTAAACAACCCCAGTTCCCTCAGCCGCTCCTCGGACGACATGTGCTCCAGACCCTTCACCAGCTTCGTTGCCCTTCTCTGAACATGCTCGAGTAATTCAATGTCCTTTTTGTAGTGAGGGGCCCAAAACTGAACACAGTAATCGAGGTGCGGCCTCACCAGTGCCGAGTACAGGGGTAAGATCACTTCCCTGTCCCTACTGGCCATGCTATTTCTGATACAAGGCAGAATACCATTGGCCTTCTTGGCCACCTGGGCACACTGCTGGCATTGTAATTTTTCTGTTGCATCATGGCTTCAATCTCCTCCTGTTTGTTACCCATACTGTGTGCACTGGTGTACCTGCACTTCAGATGGGCTGATGTCCCCAGCAGCTTTTTGCATTTAGAGGTCCTAAGTCCGGCCTGAGTTTTCACAGGTGTTACCACAGTTACTGATTGTGGTGGTTTGACCTTGGCTAAATGCCAGGTACCCACCAAGTGGCTCTATCACTTCCCCTCTTTCCCCCTTTTTTCTCAACAGGGCAAAAAGGGGAAAGAAAATAAGATAGGAAAAAAAACCCAACCCTTGTGGGTAAAACAAAAGCAGCTTTAATGTAAGCAAAGCAAATCAAAGGTCTGTGCGTAGAAGCAAAAAAAAAGAAAACATTTATTCTCTACTTCCCATTAACAGGTGATGTCGGGTCTTCTCAGGAAGCAGGGCTCCAATATGCGTAGTGGTTGCCTCAGAGGACCAAGGGTGACCCTGCCCCCTTCCTCCTTTTTCCCAGTTTTATACTTGAGCAGATGTCATATGGTCTGGAATATCCCTTTGGTCAGCTGTCCTGGTTGTGTCCCCTTCTAAGATCTTGCCCATCCTGTCCCCGTGGGGCGGGGGGAATATTTTGGAAAGAGCCTTGGTGCTCTGTAAGCACTACTCAGCAGTAGCCACGACACCAGTGTGCTATCAACATCCTTCCAGCTCCCAACATAAAACACAGCACTATGAGGGCTGCTGTAGGGGAAAACCAATTCCGGCTCAGCCAGGCCCAGTACACTGATCCATCAACATCCCTTGCATCTTTCTTGTGCTGCATTCTCCATCCCTTGTCTCCACTGGGATAGCAGGGTGAGGGGCATCGCTGGCATACCAGCCCACAAACTCTGGTAATCTTCCCTGGGGCTTATATCTGGGAGTTCCAGTTTTGTCCCCTTCCCTCTTCAAATCTAGTTTAAAGCTTTCTCTATGAGCCCAGCTAACTCCTGCCCCAAGATCCTCTTCCCTCTCTGGGACAGGTGCATCCCATCTGATGCCAGAAGGTCTGGCATCCTGTATACTAACCCGTGATTGAAAAATCTGAAGCCCTGACGGTAACACAAGTCTCGGAGCCACAAGTTCATCTGTTGACTTCTCCTGTAATCTTCCTCATCCATCCCTTCTTTAGTGTTCAGGAACCAAAAGCAAGACTTCCAAAACATGTAACAGACAAATCTGCTTAACCCATGGCACAAAAATTGCATAAACATGGCTGCACCCCCAAGTCCTTTCTCTTCATGCTGTATCCTTTTTTTAGTCTGAGTTTCCCAGCACAGTGTTTGGGAATACCAACAGAGTTGCCTCTATTGTGCTCAACACAAGCAGACATGACTAAGAAATTATTTTTTCTCTAGTAAGGTCAATTTGACTAACTAATGATAGGAAATGAAGTGGATATCTTTTGTTAAATCCCTATCGCCCTATGTCCTCCCTAGTCATGAAGGATCCTTTTTACCAGTGGTGTCTGCAATGATTTTTAGTTGGTGGAGATCTCAACAAAAAATTTTGTAGTAGTCATGTGCAGCAGAGTTTTAAGAGGACAACATCGTACAGGATAAGAACAGTATAAGTTATTCATTGTCAAAATAATATGAACAAGATGGAAATGTTTTTTTGGTGCCCATTGGAAACAAAAAAGTTGGCTATTAGCTTGTGAATGACCTTTTAATTTTCTCTTAAGCTCCCTTACTTGTGCTCATCCTGTGTTGTCACTTGCTCCTCTCTGTGAACTTGTGGACAGCCAGGGAACTCTCTATGGAGGGCCACTGTGAAGGCATAATATGCTTCTCGTACTTGAGTCTTGGGTTGCCAGGCTTGCTAGCACATATGCCATCCTTGCCTATTGTGAGAGGGGAAAAAAGTCTCAAAGATTTTACCAAGGGTTATTAAGTTTTGGTGGGAATGGACCTCCAGTGTACCCAAGGTAAGAGCTGCCTAGAGGTTTTACAGTTAGAGACTTAGCTGCAGAGAGAAGAGAAATGAATTATGTGCTTAAATAAGGAAAACCAAAGACAGTTCTCTTTGCAAGCCTTTTAGGGTTTTGTTTTTGAGATTGTTTAGGTTTGCCTTTCCTTAAGGAATACAGCCATTTCTGGTAAAATAGTTTTATGTTCTCCTTAATATTCTCTAATATTCTCTGGGGTGCATGTTTAGTAATAGTATTTTTTAATGCCTACTTTTTATTTCTAGTGTTAGTAATACACCTGCTTTCATAGAGGAGAACTTAATGCTGTAAATGGTTGTCTCCATGAAAGCAGAACCTGGGAAATAATGTCTTTTTCAGTAATATGCTAATTTGACATAATGTCTTTCTCTTTTAACTTAAGTTTTATTGATTTTTTTTCTCCATGCCTTTATAATAACCTCCTGTCTAAACAAAGATGAGTCTCTGTTGGTTTTTTTCACAGTTTATGTTAGCACTAGATATGGCTTAGATTCTTTCCACAGGAGATGAACAAGATCACTGTAAGAGCAGTTTACACAAAGTGCTCACCCTTTGTTCTTTTAACTTAAAATTGTTCACATGCACGGTATATATATACATGCATTTTCTACTGTAAAACTTTTTGTTGAGATTATCACCAGCTAAAAGTCATCAGAGCCAATGTTGACTAAAAGGATACATGATGACTGGAGAGGACATTTGGGTCTTATTTATTTAATGTGAGTATACGTATACACGTATATATGTATACACCAAATATACACCACACACAGGGTTGTTACTTGCTCCTTGCCCCCCAGCCCCCAGTATATATCCTTATATGTTTCTCTGAACTGTGCAAAAGCCTTCCAGTAGTACATTACTAGTGCAACTTCTATCTGTCATATGTTGTTTACTCTTTTCTTATCTTCTTCATGGAAGGATAATTTCATTTGTAGTAGGTTTTTTTTGATACAAGTCCTTTAGAAAAAAAAATGCACTGCCCTGCCTGTCAGGGAGAACACATCAAAGATGAAACTTTGCATTTAAAAGACAATGAAGTTTGAAAAAGTTCTTAATTCTCTTCAGATTTAATTCCAGAAGTTTGAATCTGCCCTGGTGAAAGCTCAGAAATGCAAAAATTATTTAGCTTTGTGGTAAAAAGTGCCCTTTCACCTGGAGAGTATAAAATTAAAAATAACAAAAAGGATCATAATTTAAGTGATCAGCTTTCTCTTCTGGCTATCGATGTAATTTCATATTGTTATCTATTTTTTACTAAGTACGCCACACTACACTTTTTAGAAAGTTGAGAAGACATGAATAGTAGTTTGAAAAAATTGCAAGTCAAACATACATGACCCTTGCTAGGAAGCTTTACGTACACTTTCAGGACATTCAGACCAATTCTTAAAAGGGAGATTTCTGTAAAGATTCAGATTAAGTAAATAAACTCAAATCAATTCATTTGATTAGTGCAAAATGTTTGTAGAGTTGGGGCCTGTAAATTAACAGAGTTGGGAAAAAAACAAAGAATGGAGGAGTGATGTAGAAGCCACATGTTTTAGATTAAGTGTGAATTTTTTTATTTGTGTTTGGTAACTAAATTTAGACTCACCTATAAAATTGGCCTGTAGATTGGAATTTTATTGGCTGCAGTAGGTGTGAGGACTCCACAAATGACAAAATTAGACATACACTGCAATCATATGCATACACAGAAAGAGAGGCTGCATTTTAATTTATAAAACACTGAGGAGCAGCTCTCATGCATTAACAGTATTGGGTAAAGAGGATGAACGCAAAACTGCAAAATTTCTTTTGGCCTATCTGACCATTAAAATGGTACAGATGTTGTTTTTCTGCTATGTAGTTTAGTGGGATTGTGAAAAGAGGAAATGCATACTCCTGCACATTTATCGCATTGCTAATATTTTTTTTTTATTGCAAAGGACTTGATGTACTACCACTAAATTTTATTCCAAGAAGTAATGATGTAACTTTCTTGCTATGATGAAGACTTGTTCTCTGTTAGGAGACTGTAGTGACTGCTGCTAATCTTTAGCCACTCCACTTTTATCAAAGCTGCAAATACAGGGAACAGTATCTCCTTAAGTTTTGAACTGATAAATTAATCTCTTACAACTTTCAGTGTTGGCGATCATATTTGTAGTTGAACTTTATTTATTGCTCTGTTTGCCATCTTAATTTCTTCTCTGTGTGTGTCTCTCTTTCTATGTCTTTCTGTTGCTGTATCTTCTCCCTTACATACACCCAGACACATCCCCCAACCCCCAAATTCAAGTGCCAGTTTTTGGTACTGATTCTTTGATTGTTGTAGTGTGTAAAGACTTATTAATTATGAGTCAGATTTTTGTGTGACTCATTAAATGGCCAGAATTTCAGAGTGCTCCTGTTCATTCACCTAGTCCCCATATGCAATACATCATGCTGTACAATGTCTGCCAAATGGACTAGATTAAATCCCTAGGTTTTCATTTAATTTCCCACTATCACTGGGCTTTCTTTATAGCCATTAGACATTTTTTTGGTTCTCATCTCCAATTAAAAAGTGTGTGTCTTCTATTCTTTCTGTTTAGCTTGTAAGCCAGCAAAATATTTATAGATAAAAAACTTTTCTGAAAATTAGTATTTGCAATTATTCCAAAAGAAAGCACCCTAGCCTTATGCATCAAACTTAAGATAACTTTGTTAGTAATGCTGTGTTAGTAATGGTGGATCTGAAAAGTAGTGATCAGACTGTCATATTCATAAGTCATTCAACAGATATACATGCTGGAAGATACTGATCTAAAAAAGCGCTTAAGCTCCTTTACTACAGAGGATATAGACTTTAGTTCTGCTGCCTTTAGCAGAGCACGTGCTCAGAATTAAACATATGTTTGTGCTCCTTGTTCAGTGAAAACTGATTTCAGTATGTGTCTAAGTGTAATGAGAGGTTTAACAGACGCAAAATATGGTCTGTTCAGTCATAACTGGACTATACTTCAGTACTGTCAGTGGTCATTGCAAGTTCAGAAGGGTCGCTTTCATGAATTACCAGCTTTTCCTTTCCATCTATTTTCTACTTCCTTTTAAACTAATGATCTGTGTTGAAGCATTAATGTTACTGTTAGTAAAGTAGTACTACGACTATTTGAAGACTCCTGTTTCTAGGCTCTTTATTAAACAAAATAATGGCATTGATTGACTCGGTGCTGTTTTACAGAGAGAAACCTTGTCTTTTCAGGCATTGCATAGATTCTGTGGGATAGTGGTGAAGGGTTGTTCATTTTTTATTTCTTCTAGCTATTCCTAAGGAAAGGATGTTGGTCTCTTCTCCAGTGGAAAACTCTGGAGGAACGTTCACTAAGGTATTCATGCAGCTATGTATGCTATACATCTCAGTTAAGGTCTGATATATAAATGCAAGGTAAGTGCTCTCAGTAATATGGCTTTTCAGAGTTCCCTTCTTTGAATATTTTCCACATTCTCTCTAACTCTATTTTTCCCAAGTGTATTTTTGTATTTCCCCCTCTATTTATGTGACTTTAATTTAGGTTTAAGTTTCCCCATTCTTCCTTGTTTCCAAATTTATGGGTTTTTGGGGGGTTTACTTAGTGATTGGTTTGGTTTGTTTTTTTGGTTTGGGTTTTTTGGTTTTTGTTTTGTTTTGGGGGTTTTTTTTGGTGGTTTTTTAAATCTTTTTTGAACAAAAGCAAAGGGTGCTGGAGCATAATCAAAAGAGCATTATCTTTGCCACCTCCTCTGAATATGTGCATGGCTTTGACAAGTAGGAAGGAAAACCTACTGAATGGCCATGGCATGTAAAATGATGTAGCATAGAATGAATCATTTTCAGCAGCCTTGACAAAGTGGGAGATGTTCTGATTCGAACTGGAACAATCCACCTACTTCTGTTCATTACATCAGTGCTACTCTGTTCTCTACTCTGAACTCTGAGAGTTACTTATCCACCCACATGGTTAATCTACAGAAACCATTCTGAAAGGTTTGTTCCTTACCCTATAATTTTTGGTACTTTCTAACCATTTTATGTCATCAGCAAATTTAGATTTTTTTTTTTAATGAAGTAAATTATGTTAAATCATATCAATATATGGTTTGGCTTGAAACGGCAAAATTCTAAAAATTCAGATTTAAGTAAACCTCCACTTTAAAATATTTATTTTATATAATTTCATTTCAGAGACTATAATTAGGTTTTAAATAGCACATTTCATATTTCAATTATTTGACAAATTGTCTTCTTACTATATATTTATTATGAAAATGATTTAATTCATTTTAGAAACAAATAGTTAATAGACTTTAATCATCTTTTCCCTAGGGTCTTCCCATTTTCTAAAGGCAATGACATGAAGTGTTATTAGCAATTTCAGAACAGAAGAATATGAAATATGCTTTTGAGAAACAAGTGTGAAATCTGCTGTATGTGACCTTTTTTGTATTGACTTTTTGGTGAGTGAGTATCCATAGATCTCTCTCATAACATTTTCCCTGCTCTCTCTTCATTTTTTTAAGCAACTTTCCACTTAGAAAAGATTGCAGCCTGTAACACGTTCACACATTCTCTCTTGCAGCAAATCTGGTAGTCGCAGCCTTCACAGCTGACAATTCCTGGGAATTACATGTGTTACCCATCTCTGCTGTACTCTGAGGCTGTGTCTGTCCCTGCTGTCCATCCAGATAATGCATCCATTCCCTGGGGCCTGCTCATTCTACCTGGAGCTGGTTCATCACAGCAGGCAGTTCAATGTGTTGTAAACCCAACACCCACCCCCCACCAAAAAACCTAATTAAAACAAGCCTGCCCTAGTAGTAAGAGAGGAAGCTTATCCTGAACTCCATGCTGTGATGGTTATACTGCTTATATTCCTTATTTAGCAAATAGGGTGCTTCTTCATGAACACAGTCAGAGCAGTTACTGAAATGCAGACAGTTCTCAACATAGGATGTGATAGAGGTTAAAAGCCTCTGGCATAACTTAGCCATTGACGTCCTGTGTACATTGCTTGCAAAGGGCCCCTTGAACATCAGCTTTCCCAGGTGCCTGGGCCAAAGGACATATTTTACTCAGATGGACACAGATCTTTTAGAGCACTTTTACGTTATTTCATTCATTTCACATGGTGTGAAAGGGTGAGAGTACGGATGACTATATACTCCCTGCTTTCTAATTCACTGGCTTTTCAGAGAGAAAATGTACCTAGATGAGTTCCCCCCAGGCATCTAAATAAGCAGTTTGGCAATAAAAGTTGTGGACTGCTGAGCACATCTGGAAGATAAGTGTATGAATTGTAAAACCAATCCTACAACTGCATTTAATCTGTCCTACATACGTGCCAAAGTCTTCCCTCTTCCCATGCTAATACTTTCATAATTCAGGGTTGTAATTCACCTGGGGGTCGCTGGTGCTCTGTCAACGTTTAATTGTTCTAATTACTTAATTATCTGCTCTGGTGAAGTGGTAAAGCCTTGACATTTCACAGTTTCCCTAGAAATACGTGTCTGTGGGATATATCAATCTCCGTATTTGGTAAATGCAGGGAAAAAATAATTCAGTTAATCCAGTCTTTCAGTGGCAATGTCTACATTGTTGCTGATTACCTATATCGGGCCTCTGGGTCACTTGTTTCCTTAGCCTATAGATCTTTCTGAGAGGTTTCCTCTTTAAAATTAATCTACTTAGTTTTGAATTTGCTGGTGAAACAGGAAGGCTAAAAAGGATGTGTTGAGCAATATCTTTACAGGCTAATCCAACTAAACTGGAAAGTTGCTTTACAGTGGGTTCCTTTGAATGACAGGTGAGAAGCATGGCCTTATCAAGCAAGAAAGCTATCTTGTATCCAGACTATTAATTTGATGTTTAGAGATCATAGTAGTCACTGGTGAGTGACACTTTAGGAAGGGCTGTAATAGATGATGTGATTAAATCTTTGTATTTCAATAAATTGGCAAAAAATGTATTTTTCTGCAATAAGTAAGCTTTTGTTTGCATGTTATGGATTTTCATTGAAGAAGCAGGGAAAGTAAGTTTCAGTCAGGTTAAGGTTTTGTGTAGTAAACGTTTTTGTGGTAAAGAAAAATGGAAAAGATGAGGATCCTAAATGCTATTTACTGTTAAAATTATTTCTTAAATGTAACTTTTGTTTTACTTCTCTGAGACTGGGAAAAAAGATGTTCAATGTTTGCTTAGATGTTTTTCATGGCTGGGGGATGCCAGTTGTTAAGTAGTAGGTACTGAAGAAAAATGTTTTATGAGATAGTTATTCCTTCAGTTTTTTGAAATTAAAATTACTCTTGAAAAGCTACAGAAGACTTTGTGTTAGATTTGACTGTAGAAACAAAAAGACAGGTAGAAGATAGTACAGTTCCACTAATAGTGGTAAAGTAATGCCTGTGCACTTACTGTAATGGGGACAGTCATTGCTTATTTTCTGTTTTCTTTCACTGGAGGCAAAGGAAGAGGATCATTTTATTTCATCAAGAATATTTACTTGGATTATAGCATAAAGGGGAGTGGGTGCAAAAAGCATTGCTTTATAAGAAGAAAAATAATGTACAAGTTCTGTTCAGTTCCTTGGAGAATTTCAGTAGTTCTAGTCATAATTACCAGCATTTATGAAACCAAGTCAATAAGTTCCTGAAGATCTATGTCCTGCTCTCCCTCTCTTTTTCTGTCCCTCCTCCCCTCTCTCTGTATGTAAATAGACAGTGTGCCTGTTGAAATGGTAATCATATACTTTTGCCTCATGTTAGCACCCTGAGTCATCAGAGAGAAGTAATTCTTTTATTGATGACCGGTGTACAGTAATAAAGCTACAGGAGCAGCAAGAAAGCTTCTTATTGTAAATAAGTGTAAAAAGGCTTAGTGTAAAAAATCTGCTGATTATTTGGACAAGGGAAATCAAAGAGAATAGGTAATGCCAGAGAAGAAGCTGGAAAACACCAAATCCTTCAGCCTTCACCTGTACTGATGCAATTTAGGCCTAAGGAGCATTTTTCTTGATGTCAGTCTTAGTTTTATAACTCTCACTAAGCAAGTGTGCTTTCATTATAAAGCTCTGGACTGGGATTGGTAACCGTGAGCCTGTAGTTTATCTAAGTCACTGAGAGATTTGCTGAGGGGTCCTCACCTATCCAGTCTATGCCATATTTTTTTTTCAATTTATTAGGACATAATGTATTGATGTGCAAATTACCTTCTAAAGATAGTCAATATTTACAGATGAAGAGTCTATATTAAGATGTAGATATTGTTATTTCCGCAATGTATTACATTTTAAAGAGTATTTTTTTTTTTAAAATTAAGCTATTGCAAATTCTACAGGCTAGCTATCTTCCTGATATAAAGCTGGGATTTGTTGTGAGACAGAGAGGATAAAGAGTTACTTTTGGTGTTATTACTTCTAGGCTGGTGAACCTAGAAATGCTTTTGAGCTCTCAAGCCTGACTACAGTTTGATCAGGGCAAGTCTTACTGCAGCCCCCATCTTCTCTGCACTTTTATTTGTGTGGGGAGATGTCTCATGTGCTTCCTTCCCAGCTTCCTACTTAGAGTAGACATGGCTGGAGGTTGTGGTTTTGTGACACAGTCAAGTCAATGAGACTCCTTGTGACTTCTGAAGGAGGTGGTCTTACCTTACTGACCTCCTATTACAGCCATTGTGCAAATACAGATTCTTGTCTGATCCCATAATAAGTCAGTTCAGGGAGTTACACCAGCATAAAACTACTCATGTCTTCTTACATGGTTACTTTTTTTCCTGGTTTATCTTCTCAAACTGGCTTATTCTTGGAATCCATTACAAATTGATTCCTGCCAAGAAAAAAATACAGAGAAAAGCAGTGAGCTCCATTTCTACATTCATCTGTAACAGAGAATAATAGTAATTAAAAATACCCCTAAGAAGATATGGAATACTGTGTTGTTTTTTTTTTTTAAAAAAAAGGAAAAAGAAAAGTTTGCACAATTTATTTTTTTGTGTGTGTACTTGCCCTTTAAAGTGAAACCTATGTAAGAACATATTTTTAAATAACCTAAAGTGAAATTGTAGATTAAGAAAAATGTTATTGAGAGTATAGTATGCCATGTACAAGCTTTAGAAGGCATTTTTCCAACAAAGTTATTTAATTAAGGCACTTTTGAGATGCCTTAATTTAGTCTTCTCATTTCACTGTCTGGAAATGGCTTACAAGGATCCAAAGCTATTGGTTCTTCCTGATGCTGTGTTTCAGTAGGTAAACTGAGTAATGTGAACACATGTATCTGCATCTGATGAAGCAGTGGCATTAATGACACTAACAACAGCATTTTGTTCTTTGCATCCTTCCCGTCTGCCAGCTGTGGGAGAGGAGGAGGAGGAGATGGCCTGTCACAGGTGGGTTTCTGCAAAAGAAGAGACCGAGAGAAAAACGGTAGGCTTCCTACACAATCTGATCCATTTTCTCAGGGTTCCTACTCCCACACCTCCTGGTGTGTTCTTATTAGGAGCTGTCTGCTTTTTTCCATTATGTGTCTAATTCCTTAGGCGGCCCTATTAAGATGCATGGATCATGCAAGGGTAAAATTTAGTAATACTCTAAAAATAGGATGTGTGCTAGAGGGAATGATCCTACTCATATACTGTATACTGGATAAACTCAAACTACTGCATAGCAGAATACTTTTTTGAAATTATCAGAAATAGTTTTCTCTGAGCCTAGTAACACTATACTCCCTGAGAGGGTGTCAGCAAAATCCACAAAATTATTTTTATTTATTTATGTTTTTTTTTTTTAAAAAGATATAAAGTCCTTCATTGCTACTTACCAGCACAGTTTAATAGACTCCATCCTCTCCCTTGCCCCAGCTTTGTTTTAATTTGTGTTTTACATTAAAAATAATTCCCTGAGTTTTCTTGCAATAGTTTGCACTAATAAACTAGCCAACCAAAAAATGATACTTGATAACAGGATTAACTTTAGAAAAATATGAATATTTTAAAATGCTGTGATTTATTGAACTGTGTGAATGATTGTCAATGGGTATATTTTTTCTTCTCTTGTGCTGAGTGCAGTGATAATTCATCTCACCGTTGGTTAAAAGTCGATTTTATACATCTCTAAGATATTTATATATGAACTGCCAGGATTCAACATAATATCTTGGATATAGTTGTGATTTAAGAGTTTGTTTTACAAATTATGAAGTGTGTCAGCCTTCAGTTGTATGTACTCTAGCAAGGCCACTCTAGCAAATGGGTCAAAGGAAAATTCCATTTTAGGGGACCTTGTCTCTCTGCTGTACAGATTCTGAATGTGAGTAGCGCAAGTGGATTCTAGTTTTAAAAAGAGGAAGAAAACAAACTGAATCCCCAAATCAGTAGTATGCTCTTATACCACTGCTTTTAACTTTCATGATTTAAAATGTTTGAATTAATGCTACAAAGCTAGCTTGTTGATGAAAACTCTATTATATTTAGAAGATGATGTTTAATGAAACACCAAAAGAGCTTAAACATAGTCCACACTGGCCTTTACAGCTAGAAGTGCTGTCATTTATATTGTGCTGGTGACTTTTGTAGCAGTGCTGATTTTTATTAAGTGTGTAGTTGAAGTTTAGTAGACTAGAAGGAAATTATTTCAATAAACAGGCTGTTTTGTTATGAGTTTTCCTGCTTTCCATTGACATGCCTAGTTATTTGGGTTTCTTTGGAGAAAGGACAATTGTTCTGTTAGTTTTCATCCAAATCGGTTATCTTCCCAATTCCTTTGACTATGCCAAAAAAAAAAAAAAAAAAAGGTTGAATTGTCATTATAGATGCAAACAAATCTGTGAGAAAAAAAATGCTTTGGAATAAAGTCTAATTGTTATGGCTTCATCTTGCAAATGAAAGATGTGACATAAACTCTTCTTTCAAAGCTGAGACTGGCACAGAAGTTGTACTCTGAGCAACTGCTTAAATTTCTGGGCTTTTGGGAAAAAGGCTCCCCTTTCTTTTGGTCTTGCAGATAAAAGTAGTTGATGCTGCCGAACACAGAGCTGTTGAGCCCACTCAGCGTGTGTGCAGATAGGGAATTTTGCAGTGCTGTCACACAGTTTGATTTCCTCATGGTAGTGGCTGGTGAGCAAACAGTGATATGTGTGTCCCTCTGGCAAGGTGACAGCACTTCCAGGAAGAGACACTAGTGGCTCTTTGAGTGACCCTTTATCAGGAAAGAAAGCAGCTGCGGAAGATCTCTTAGGCAATGTGACAAGAGGGAACATAATTTTCTCAGATTTATACAGGCAAACTCTGGTTAGGCTTCATTTTAGGTACTTTGTGTGCTGTTCTTGAGCCCTGATGTGGTAGTCTGTGATTTGTAGCTAGAGATCTGTTCCTGATTAGAAAACATGAAAGAACTTTTATAAGGCAAAAGGGTTTGTTTTTGGTATTGTAAAAAGAATCTAATACCTTCTTTCTCTGCCTCTGATACTTGATCAGACTAATTAAATTAATTCCACTTTGCAGCTTCTGATAATGTTTAGAAGGATTTCATTTGCTTGTCTCCTATTTTTTTTTAAGTTACACTGTCACTGTTGAATACTTCTTGCATTGGTTTCAGTTATAGAACTTAATATTTAGCAAACCTGTGGCAAGAATCTTAATGAATAATTACACTTTTCTACCCCCACATTTTTAATGATTTTTTTTTGAGAATTGTTCCTTTTTTTTTTTTTTAATAAAGAAAAGCAAAGCAGATTCTTAGCTAGATGTTTTTCTCTGTTCCATTTTAATAGATCACCTCTGCTGAATTTCTTTAACTGATCCAAATGAAAGCTCTTAATATGGTATTGAAAGCAAGGAGGTGTGAGAGGGAATTAAAGGATTGTTAGCATACAGCAAGTCACTGGAACTGAAGGTACTTTGCAATAATTTCCTTGATTGTCCCTTTGGGAAAGAATCATATCTGTTTGTTTACCTAGCATGCTCTTAGCTCAGACCTCTTAGGATTTAGTGGATATTGAAAACAGCAGTGTGTGGAGGCCAGATATATGCTAGAAGGATAAGAATGCCTGCATTTTGCCATCAGAAGTAGAATTATATCTCAATCCCGTGCACAACAAGCTATTTATCATACTCAGAAAACAGCAGTAGGTAACAAACTTGAAACCTTTGCAGCTAGTAGACTGTTTATATTTCTCCAAATGTTGGTTTTGTGAAGAAATGGTTCTCACCATCATGTCATGTTGTGTGTTGCAGTTTACTGTGGAGTGCCTCAGTGATTTCATATTATATCTTGTTCCATTTAGTCTAGGGTAAGTGTTGTATAATAATTTGGTGTGCCAAATAAAATGATACAGGTCTCAACTCTTAAGTTTCTGTTTCCTTTAGCCTGTTTAAGATGGTTTCATGTTTGTTATGAAATTGCTCTCCCTTTTAGGGGAAAGAGATCCAGCCTGACTGGGGAACCAGTGATTTTTTTTTTTTAAAGGCTCAGAAATAGATCAGCCATATGGAGTGTGAGTAAGGGGAGAGGGCTGGGGATTTCTGGCCAGCCAGGTATGAAGCAGTTATTGGAAGCTGTTCTGACTCAAAGTAAAGGGATTCTGGTTTAAAATACATGTGAGAAACTCTGAAAAAAGGTATGTCTTTCTAGCAAAAGTATCCAGATTGAATTCTTACTGTGGAGATATTTGGACTTTTGAAGATCACAGGTCAGGTATGCACTGTTTTGGTCTAGTATGACAGAATTAAATGCAAAGTTCTGGGTAAAGGGCTTGAATCCAACTCTGTGTATGATGCCACATTAAGTTCTGGGCTGCTAAAAAAGACCAGGTACTATAAGGTCACTTAACATAATGCTGCCAATATATTTAAAAAGCAAAGTAGTTTCTTCCACAGGAGGGGTTGTTTCTATTTTAAAAATAATGATTTAGAAGATGGCATGAAATATGTAATTAAATTTGCTATTTATATTAAACAGAGAATGCCAAGATAAACACTGATGGGAACAGAACTAAAGGGAGTCTTGAGAGATCTGAAGTACGGGCAGGAAACCAATGAGATTCAACATGGAAAAATGTAGTCTATTGCACCTATGACATAATAATTCATAATCCACACACTGATTATTTTAAAAAAAAAAAAAAGGAAAAAACATCAAACCCTTTAAAGGACAGTAGTAGTCCCAACAATTTTAGTTGAAATGTGACAGTATTGAATGAGAAAGGAAAACAGCATTATGCAAGAATTGATGCCAATGATGTCTTTCTTGTCATGAGGAAACCTTAAGATTTTAATCACTGATACAGTTGTAGCATATGGGCACAGAAGAGGAATATATCTTTAGATGACAAAGGTTTTCTTGCCTGAAGAAAGTATTAAAGGCGTTAGATTAGTTAGATGATAGTTCAGGGATCAATACATTTCTAAAAATATTGAAATATTAGTATCTTTTGGTTTGTCTGGGTTCTATAGAGGATGTTAAAGTTGCATTTAAGCTGACCATTAAGAAGAGGTTTCTAACTGTAGATTTCATTAGTGTTTGGAATGATCTACAGAAGCAAGTCAGTTATTTAAAAAGAACCCTATGGTAGCCTGGACAAGACTGTGGACAATAGGGCATATAAAACTGTATTTTATTTGAGGAATTAGGAAATGCATATCTTGCATTTTACGGAGTTGTAGAATAACTTAGATTGGAAGGGGTCTCTGAAGGTCTAGTTCAACTTCAACTCAGGGCAACTGAAAAATTGATCAATCCTTTAAAAAATGGATGACTCCTCCCCCAACCCCTTCTTCAGAAAATCTCCAAGGATGACATTTCCATAACATTTCTGGGAAAGTAATTCTATTGCATAACCATGCATTCTGAAAATGCCCCTAAAACCATGCTTTAACTTTTGTTCAGGCCTAAAGTGATGAGGCAGTTGGACTAGGTGATCATAGTAGGTCCCTTCCAATTGAAATATACCATTATATTCTAAAATTTATTTGCCTTATACCTAGCTGAAATTTTCCTTGTTGTTATGTGTATTCATCACATCTTGTCCTATTGTTGTGTGTATTTGATCATGAGTTGTAAGAAGCTAACTCTCTAATAACCAAATAGGTAGCTGAAGGCCACAACTGTTTCCCCATTCAGTCTTATCTCCTTGGGGGTAGTCTCACCAGACAGTTGTATGCACCAGCCTTCTAAGCATCTGTCAGACTATTCCAGTGTGGCCTCAGAAGTGCTATGAGGAGGAAATAGTTATTTCCTTTAACCAATTGGTTACATTCTTGCTAATTTAGCCCAATATGCAGTTAGCCTTCATTGCTGAAAGACTGAAGATATGGTGTTGCCCACTGAGACCCTCACTTTCTCTTTCTCTCTGTTTGTTTTTTTCCCTCCTGAGAGCTGCTGCCTAGTCACCACCCACATTGTACTGTTGCTTGGGGTTCTTTCATCCTAAGTGCAGGGCTTTGTTGAACTTTATGAGGTTTTTATGGGCCTGTACTTCCAGCTTATCATTGTCCCTCTGAATAAAGACCCTGACCTCCAGTGTATCAACTGCTCCCCCAGTTTGGTGTCATCCACAGACTTGACAAACCTCATTGTGGAAACACAAATATGCTATAGTTTATAAACAGAGCTAGAGGAGCTTACCTTCCAGCCACTTATACAGATTCCGTACTAAGATAGTATCTAGTTTCTGATGCTGAACTGCAAGAGTTTATTCATATGTCATTCTTTGTTTGGACTCTGATTAATCAGTGATGCTAGATTTTAGAACAGAAGAGAACAGTTCAGTTGAAAGGACCTACAATGATCATCTAGTCCAACTGCTTGACCACTTCAGGGCTGACCAAAAGTTAAAGCATATTATTAAGGACTTTGTCCAAATACCCCTTAAACACAGACAAGTTTGGGGCATCAACCATATCTCTAGGAAGCCTGTTCCAGTGTTTGACTACCTCCTTAGCGAAGAAATGTTTCCTAATGTCAAGTCTGAACCTCCTCTGACAAAGCTTTGAACCATTCCCACATGTCCTCAGGAAGCTGTAGAAAGCAATGAGGTCACCCCTCATCTTCCTTTTCTTCAAGCTAGACAAGCCCAAAGTCCTTAGCCGCTCCTCATAGGACATGCCTTCCAGCCCTTTCACCAGCTTTGTTGCCCTCCTCTGGACACATTCAAGTACCTTCACATCCTTCTTAAATTGTGGGGCCCAGAACTGCACACAGTACTCAAGGTGAGTCTGCACCAATGCTGAATACAGCAGGATAATCTCTTTTGACTGGCTGATTATGCTGTGTTTGATGCACCTCAGAATGCAGTTTGCTCTCTTGGCTGCCAGGGCACACTGCTGACTCACATTGAGCCTGCTATTGACCAGATACCAGAATACTTTCTTAGAAACATCCAGCCACTTCTTTTGAAGTTCTCTTTTGCTTCTTACTTTGTTATTCCATAAGTAGAGTATTACTATGCGTCTAAAATATAGGATTTTGCATCTGCTATTTCCTGCAAAAAGCCAGTAAAAGTATCTTGCTGTGTAATATTATCATCTTACAGAAACTGGTTGCTTCACTGTTCTGAGTTGCTGAATGTAGTAACTTCTTGCTTTCCTTTTAGTATTGCATTTTCAGAGCAAGATTGCTGTTCCATGATGGATTATATCAGATAATAATGCTGTGATCAAAGTACATAAGAAATTAAAGGAAGTATTTGGCATAAACGTGAGTCATATAAATTATTTAAAGTTTGTGTAGCATGTGTCAGCATTATTTTTGATAATTGCCCTCTACAGAATTATCTTTGTATTCTTATCACTGTTTTTCATATCATAAAATTTTTGATGTTTCTGTCTCTAAATTGTACATATATTGGATACATTTCAAAACAACACTGTCAATGGGCAGGGGAATTGTAAAGAAGTCCAAAGTACTTTGTTGGTTCACCTCAGTCAGAAGCACAAGGCTTATGTTTTGTGGAACGAGATATTTTTAATGAAAACTATATCTTATTATTTTTAACTGTTTGTGAAAGCAATCTAGTTAATAGTAATGAAGAAGTCCTTTTTCTTATATGTATTTACAGTGGCTAATGTGTTTTGAATAAGTGCTTCTGGAAGCTGCTAAAAGGGCTTCTCGTACAAGCTGAAAATAGTTCCCATTATCCTATGTCTGTCTTCAAAGAACTGGCTTTGCGTATGGCAAGTTTTTAGCTATTTTTAGTAGTAGTGCACATTCAGTAATAACACATTTAGTGCATGTTTTCTCTAATAATTTGCCTGCAGGAGACTGCAGTTACACATCATTTGTTAGGATTAAATCTTACTGTGTCTCCATCCACAGAATTGGCTGTAGCTGTGCTAATAGAGTACTGTCTTCTAGCAACTTTTTAGTGGAGGCACTGGTAGCTCTATTTGAAGTGAGTAAAAGAAAGAACAAATGGGTCCATTTTTTTCCTGACATAGTTCTCTTGGCCAACTCAAGAGACAGGAAGATTTATTAGGCAATACAAAATCTGGTTCTGGCAAGTCAAGAAAATTCCCATTGGTTTTGATTCATCATTAGTTTATATTATTCTTTTAATCATTGATTTATTGTAGTAGAGATTTCAGTCAAAACTCCTAATTGTCTTTCTTGAAGACAATTACTTTTTACAGTGTTATGTAACTTTTTGTGAACATCTAAAAGTTTAAATTTCTGTGTGTGTATTGTTCTTTTCTTTTTAAAGGTGTGCTTTGTACTCCAGTAACCTCATTCTTTCCATCCAGCTCTATCTTTACTTGACAACTGCAGGAATGATGTTCCAAGAATGAAGAAAAATGGAACGTTAGTTGGATTTTGACAAGAATGGACCAACCAATAGCAAAAATAATTTAATTTCTTTTGACATAAATGTGTCAAATTTTGAAAAGTATTTGACTGCTGCCAAAGCTAGACTGGTGTTAAAAACTTTATATTAACTTGCACTTTCAGAAAGAAGTTCAAGTGAACTTTTATTCTAAGTTTGTCTAAACAGTGCTTTCTTTCTAGATTTTATATTAATGTATTATTTTATACCATTTTTACAGTTGGTTGTAATTTTTCTTCAAAACCAGTTTTATGTCAAATTTAAGATTAAGTTTCCCTACTTGAGTTCTATTTTTATATATATATATATTTTTTACCTTTCCTTTTCCATTTCTTTTCTAGGGATTTTTTTCAGACCCAGGAAAAAAAGAATTAAATACTGGTTTTCATGTCAAAGTTTGATTAATTTGCTTTAATGTGAACAGTTCCCTTTCAGCTCCACTTCTGGAATCTAAGATTGAAAAAATAAAAAGACTCCATAGCTCTTCCAGATTAGGTTCATAAATGCATTGGAAGATTATGATCTGTGGTGTGCCTCCCATTTTTTCTGCTTCCACTTAAAGTGTTCAGAGAGCGAGCACTACTGTGGATTCCCTACAGAAACATTTATGCAGATGGGTAAAATCTGTCTAAAATCTTTCAGCTACATATTTCTCTATATTTCTTTCTACAGTTTTTAGCTGTAGTTTCACATATAATTATAAAGAATGTCAATTAGACTCATCATGGGCCAAATTATATTTTATTTACCTGAACTGATGTAAATAGGCCAAGTTTTAAATAGGTAGATGGTTCACTATCTTTTGAAATATGTCTGCAATGTATGTTTTAACATAGTCTCAGTGCACATACACAAACAACTTTGGAAGGAATTCAGATGAAAAAAAAAATCACTAACTTTTCTAATATTTATATTGTAAGGCTGAAGTCTTCTGAATG
This sequence comes from Strix uralensis, assembly GCF_047716275.1. Lineage (NCBI taxonomy): Eukaryota > Metazoa > Chordata > Aves > Strigiformes > Strigidae > Strix > Strix uralensis. The sequence goes on from NC_133972.1 coordinate 111,233,223, forward strand.
CTTAAAGTAAATCAAAGTTTGGTCAGGATCCAAAAAGTTAATTCTGTGATTTCTATCAGTTTTCTTCTTCATGAAGTTGCATAGAGAATTATATCAAGGAGTACAAGAAAGAGTTTGACCATAACAGGAAAAGATGTTGGGTTTTGATCAGCTGAATGTGTTATCTTACCTGACCTATAATTGTGTAAAGTGCAGAGGATGGAGAGTAAAGCTGGGGGGAAAAAGCAGAGCGGGGTCAGTGGGACTTTTCTATTTGTCAGCACTCAAGTAGGTTTAAAATGATCCTGAAACTACAGCCTTATCCTTGGATGCTTTTTACAACATATGTTACCCCCTATGCTGGAGTTACCTTTTTGTTTGTTCGATTATGCTGGAATGATGCTTCAATAGGGAATGTACCTTCATTTCTCTTTCCTTGTTTGTGTTTCTTGAAAAATATAACTGCATTTTTGACAGTAGCAGCAAAGATTATTGGAGACTGATTTGGACTGATATATCCATATGGTGGTATAGCCTTCCACAGTAAATGAAATAGCACTGCATTTGGGGAATGCTGTGGCTCAGGGAAAGATTGTCAGGTGTTATTTAGGCAACAGGAATTCTTTGTTTGTGTTAAAATTAGGTTAACATTGGAACCTGATTCCATAAAATGTGAGAGACACAGTAATGTGTCAAAATAAAATATTCTGTAGAGCAATCCCATGATTACTGAAACAATCTTTTGATACTTTTGCTTCTTGTTTTTAAAGGAAAGGTTTTTTTGTGTTTTGTTTGGATATTTTTTAATATATATAGACAAACTTTTATTTTGCTACCTTAAATAGAAATGTCATAATCTGTAATAATCCTCAATATACTCAACATAAACATACCAGAAGATATAGTGCTAAAAGACTATCCTACAGAATAGTCACTTTTGTCAGAGGTGCCTTACCATTTACTGAAAGACAGCCAGGAATCCATAAAGTCAGAACAGACCATTACTGACAGAAGCAAAGTGCTGACAATATCTGCGAGCAATGAGCAGGAATCTGTTGATACAGCTGCCCTGCATACTTCATACAACAGTGAGTTTGATTACCTTTTGCTGTCCTTTCCTACTCCACAATCAACTTCACATTTCTTCTTTTTTTTTTTTCTTTTTTTCTATCAGTAGTAATTTATATTAAAATTTCACTTTTACTAAACACTCAGAAAGCCTTTGGAGAAATTTTCTGTTTCTTCTGAAGCAAGACCATATCCCTAACATGTTGTAAGGCCAAGAAGGTATAGAGAAGCCATGCAAAGGCATGCAAAGCTAGTGTACCAGCTGTCAAGTTAGAATTCTAACTTCCAAGTTTAAGCCACACACTGCACTGTGTCCCTACTTTCAGTCCCTTTTTCAACAATTCATTCTTGTGGAGCAGACTTGCTAACTTTCCCAGAGTGGTATGATTAGTGGGTTTTGACAGCTGATCTTTTAAAAGCTGCTATGAAGCTGACCACTCTGCTTCTGGCTTCATATGTGTCTGTTGTTGGTCAAAAAGGTCAAGCTAAGCATATGGAGAACTTTCTTAATGTACTTTAATAACTGGCACTAATTAGCTCTTTCCAGTACAGCTGATCAAATACACACATGCACACACCCTCAGTTATTCCTAATTTTAATTAACATTTTGTGAGTGATAGGTCATTGAATTTCTGTTATTAATTAGTTGAAGAGCATCTGTTGTGAATGCTGCTATGTGTTTGGCAAAAGGAGGAAGATGTGCAGAGAGGGACATTCATGAGCAAAATCTAGGTAAAGAGTGCATCAAGACAACAAACCAAGTTTTTTTAAAGTTTAATCTTTGGTGAATTTACCTGAGATACAAAAAAATATCCATTGATTGTGGATTTATTGACTGTACACAATAGTATTAGGTATTTTTTGGATGAGTATATAGGTGAAAGAAAACTGTTTTCATAAAAATGAATAGATTTATGGGTCTTGATTCTTCTTGTGTAAGCAGAATACCTTTTTGACTGATAGATTAATGTTGGTGGTGTTGATCAGACCATCCAAAATCACAGTGGCTGAGCTGAAGGTACAATGGATGGGGGAGTTCCTGGTGGATAAAACCCTTCCCCAAACAGTTCCCGTGTTCTCAGCTTTCTGCTGCTGCTATCCTCTTTCTTCTGACATTTAAAAAAATTTGAGAAGCTGGTACATCAACATGTCTTGTTACATTTTGTATTGAAGAGAACAGTAAAATGTGATAAGAAACAAATACTCCTTTAAAATTCTTAAACTCCCCTCAACAGTTTGTGCCATTTTCTGTGACTAGCAATTGCAATGTGCAGTGGCGGAGCACAGGGCACGTGGTGCCTTGAGTAGTCTGCTTGTGTTCTTGTGCTATGAAATCTGTATTCAGGTAATTGTCTTATCCCTAGGGTAAAAAGGGAGAGGGTGAGTGAGAAGCCTTGCCCTGTAAGGGACTGGTTCCCAAAGTACAGGAAAATGACCATATATTAGGAAAAAATATTACCCTTACATGCAGTTTGCTAGAGTTTTTCTGTTTGGTTTGGTTTGTTTTAGTGAACTGATCTGCCCTTGATCCGAAGAAGACTATAAGAATGGGTTTCACAAGTCATAATTTGAGTACACAACCTATATTCTATTTAAATCTCTTATTTAATCTTTCTCTTTTTTAGAAGTCTTTCTATGTAAATGTAAGGATTTGAGACTTAATGAAACTATGCTTGTATATTTAGTTTATATTTTTTTCTTTTTTAAGTCTTGAAAAAGTTTGCTTTGTGTTTCTGATTGATTCTTATATGAGAAGGTTAAATATTCAGAGGAAGATGTAGAAAATGTGGCCATAAGTGTTATTTTTCTTTTTGCCAGGGATTGATTTTTATTGAGAAATAATCCTTCTGTTTTTCCTCCATATATATCAGGGCTTACTTCTAATCCTAGAATCCAAAGCCTCTAAAATTGCTTTAGATTTATTTTTTAATTTTCTTTTGCAGATTGGCATGGCTTTCTAACATCTGATTCAATATTACTTGAACTGTAGTTTTAACATTAAACGTCTGAGAAAGATGAGATGTTCAGAGTAATACTTTTTTAAAAAAAATGATAATGACAGTATTTTCATTCTCTGAATTGATTGCTTTGTCCTTATTTGCAGGTTTTGTTATTATCATTGGGTAAGGAGAAGGGAACAAGGATAAGCTGTATTACATAAAAGGGTAGATAACTAACATTTTTGCAGTGTTTGTGTACTGTATTAATCTGTGAATGAGCCTAGTTAAAACCACAGAATTGTAATGGATACAAATTAAGAAGGGATCTCTGAATGAAATCCAAGTTTGTGATCCTTAAAACCATAACAGTAGACTTAGCTGTAGGCTTCCTTCTGTCTGAGACTCAGCAAACTCCTCTTACTCTGCATTTCCTTCTCTGTTCTGTCACAGCTGAAACATTGACACCTTCCTGCTTCTCATCTGGGATGTGCACTAATTTACGTGCCCAAACTAAAGGACTTTCTCTTGTTCTGTTATTTTGTTGTTTTGTTGTTTCCTTCTCTTCCATGAAATACAGGAGCATCTCTGAGTACTGAGTGGCAACCCAGAGCTGCAGTTTACATCACGTAATTCTTTTACAGCTTCCAAACAGGGTTGCAACAACACTGCACCCAAAGCTGTCTGGCTGTGTAGAGTCTGAGTGTACTTCAAGTTGAGTAGAATCTTCCTTATTGAGCAAGATGATATATTGTCTACCCAACTTTGATAGAAAGGTGCAAATACTACTAAACTGCAGTGAATGTGCTGCTGCACGGTTTTGACATCTTTTCCTTTGACGTAACCGTTTCCAATTATGAATTAAATTGTCTGCTTAGTATTCACTGAGAATATTTTTTTTTTTTTTTGAAAGGAGAGTTTAGGGACACAGTCCCAGTGATGTAAAATGTTTGCCAACAGGAGAACTGGCTAGATCCTGAATGGCCCTAAATTCAAACACAAGGAAGCCTATTTAGAAAAAATGCTATGGAAAAGGAAGATATTTGAATCTTTATTCCAGCTTAATCTTAGTGCATTTTGTAAAACAACCTCAGAACTTTCTTAGCCTCTTCAGCAACCTGTTAAATAATCTCAAATTTTTCTTTGTTTCTGGAATTACTTGAAATACTTGAAGTCCAAGCTCATGTATCTTCTTTTCCCAGCATCATGAAAGAACAAGATAAGAGCAGACAAGCAGAAAAAAAAAAATGTAATATTTAGTGTCCCACTTTGTGCTCCATTTCGTGAGCAAGTTCATAAATTAGCTACTCTTTTGCATGGCCATAAAGCTAGGAAAGAATTAAAGATTAAATGATATGCTCATAGGACATTACACTAAATAATCTTTGAGTAACAAAGGTTTACAAAGAAATCATTACATCTTTGGAGGATTGTCTCTTCTATTCTGTCTATATTCTTGCTACATTCATGTTAGTGTTTTTAAATTTTTGGTAACCATGTAGACTTTAAGTCTAGAAGAGACTATAAAAATCATCTAATCAATAATATGATCAATATGCTTTGCTTCCTTCGGAAGAAGGAAAAGACAACCAACTTGTCTAGTAAAAGTCAGTATCTGTTTTCTAATTTCTTTTTATTAGGGATTTCTCTGCTAAGAAAGAAGGGGCAGGGAGGAGAAAAAAATTCATATATTTGAAAAATCCTTTTTCATATATTTGAAAAATGCTCTTTGGAGGTCTTGGCACAGGGTCATAATTAGGATGAACACATTCTTTTATTCCTTTATAAGATATCTGTTATGTTTGACTTTCTTCCCAGATAGTTTTTGGTAGGTAACAGGTTCCATAATTTCTTGTCAGGATTTCCTTGGCTATATTCAGCCATGTGTCAGAGTGAGCTAAAAGTGCTTCCCTTAAAAACCTGGGATCAATAGCTGGTTTCAGAGCTGATTAGGTGAATCTACCAACCTGATAAATTTGCTTATAAAATTTGACTAATAGAAAATATGTGAGTGTTAATGATGGGGAAAATATCTTGCTGGCTTTGGCTGCAAACAACTAATAAAAGGTTCTTGTGTATTTTTCATGTTTTCTTTGAAGTTTGTTACCTGAATTTTGGCAAATAACTTCCATCCTCTCTGGTTCTTGCTAGCCCTTTTGCTGGCTCATGTAGGCAAACTGATCAGCTCAGGCAGGGCATGCTCTCTCTCTCTCCCTTCTAATCGCTCTGTCTAATGAATTATTGTTATGTTTGTTTTTGTAGCATGAGGAAAATAAGCGTAAAGCTGTGAACTTGCTATCCTTGGAACTGTACAATAACTTCCTTAAAATAGGTATAGACCTTACAGTATGGATTTCTCTCACCTTATCACACAGACTTCTACTGTTGTGTTACTCGGGTTAAACAGATGTGATGTCCACATGGCTATGGCATGAAGCTTTCATACTTGCTCGTTGTCTTTCAAATCACTAAATTAATATCCATCCTCTTCAGCTTTTGAATGTTTGTCACTCTACAACAGACAGTTTTCTCTAGCTAGAGATAATTAGATACCTAGTTAATGTGCTCTGTGTATTTATGCATTACTAGGTTTTAATCCCAAAGTGACAATACTGTCTCTGCTGATAAACAGGATGAAATCTCCATACGTATTCTGCTCCATTAACTTTCCTAATCATTTTAAGCCAATTGCTCTCAAGACTTCTGGGTGTAATTCCCTTAAAATTCACCATTCCCTGTCCTCTTCCCCCCTTTAAAAAGTGTGGGTTTTATATTTATTTTGCAATCTTGGGCACTACTGCCTTTTCCACTCTGTATAGAGTTTACACTGTGGGAGACTAACTGGAAAGTTTCCAGTTTCCTTGGTCAACCACAGGTGATATGCATGCCAGAGTAAGGAGAATAAATGTGCTGCTGGTCCCCAGAGACACTGTAGCACCATCTGTGAAGAAATGTTATGGAAGAGGTTAGTGTTTGCATTTTTGAGTTCTGCTTTGGTTGGATAGATAAGGAGAAAGTGTCAATATTTGTAAAGCTAGAGAAGATCAAAGACAGTCAGCAGGCCTCTGGAAATTCTTCAGAAACAAAGGTAAGGTTTGGGTTAGTTTCAGGTCAGAGAAAGTACACAAAGAATTCTGGAAATACTTTGTTAATGTAAACATGGCTTGACCATTGGCTGGCATGTGAATAGAACATTATCAGGAGATGCTTTTAGTCACATCATTAGTTATACTTTTTAAATATCTCTATCTATCTCTTTTTTTGTGTGGTAGAAAATGGTGTGCCAAGAAACTGATGTTTTGTATTGGCTCAGTATTTCCAGAGAGTTCAAAAAAGGACTTAGAGACATTTCAGTGTGAAATTAAGAGTATTTTTGAGTATGCTTCAGAGAGGGAGACACATTAGTCATATAGATGTTGTCCAAATTTCTTTGATATCCTTGTAAAGTTTACATTTTAAATACTTACATGCTACACATTGTTGGGATGCTATTACACTTGTTCTTTTCAAAACCTGATTCCACTTTATTTCTAGCCACATGCAGTCATTAGTTTCACCTCTAAATGGAGTTTTGCTAAAAAGTTAGAGAGTTAAATTTAAAGTAAATTAAAATTAAATAAAAGATATTAAAAGTGAAATAAAAAAGTTAAAGCTGCAAGCCTGACAACTGGTAAATCTATTTCAAATTTGCTACAGAGATGTTTTCAGACCTTAAAGAAGCAATAAGTGCTTATTCATCAGAGTCCCTTATATGTGAAAACTTTCATACCATTCATTAATTTGCCCTCTAAATCATGCCTGTTAGCCTCCTGTAAACACAGCCTTGTGATGCCATGTTTGGCCTCTCTCAGTTGTTAACATCGCATATCCTGAATTTGATTCAGTTTTGCGATAAAAAGTAATATTATAAAGCAATAATTTTTGGGACAAAGCCACTCTGGAAATAAGTGCTTAGTTTAGAAATATTTCTAACTTCATAAAATGCTGTGAAATGCATTTTATATTCTGCATTGCTTTTGTTCAAGAGCCTTTTGTAAAAATGGTTTATCAGAAAATTGTTGCTCCATACAGGAAGTATACTGTGTGATGGTTTTTATGAAGAAGTTTATGAAAGTTCCATTAGGTGCTGTAAATGTAGCATTTTCTTTCTTTTTTTATGATTCATGCCAAATATACCAATCATTTCAGTGTGAAAGCTTCAGTGGTGTTTATAGTTAAAATGGTGCATTTTGTTACCCAAAACACTTCAACATTAACTAACGGAAGTATGTCATTAACAGAGGTGGTGTTTGTGTGTAAAGTCTTTTTTTCTTCTTTTCTTGCTTTAACTCAATACTGTGAGGGAGACATACAAGCATAATTGTCTTATTAAAATATGACTTTTGCAGTTATCAAGAGTATAGTAATTTTTAAACCTTGCATCACAAATGCTAAAATAGTGCAGAGGCTTGTACTTACAGGCAGAAAATTATTATCCCTCTGACAGAAACTTTTTTTGTGAAGAGATTTACAATTATGAAGTATCAGAGTTTAAGAAACTTTAGTAGACATTGTCTCTAAATATTTTTTTAAGCTCTTAAACAAGGTTCATCATGGGAAAAACTTGATAGAAAGGAAGAATTGATAATTTGAGAGAGGTGCAAATTAACCAGGAAAGTGATTTTTTTGGTGCACGTATTGATTTAAGTATAAAGGTATAGTAACTCAGAAAAAGACTTTCCTTCTTCTGAGAATCAAATCTGAATCTGTGTCTAGTACTGTCAGAAACATTTTTGAAGAGATTTTTGCTATAGCAACGCTTTCTCTTCCCTTCACAGAAGAAATTATTTTTTGAGCTTTAGAGCCTTTAGATCTGAGTTTGCAGAATATAAGCTAGGAAACTTACTGCCTGGTGTATTTGATATCAATTATTCCTTTGTCTAATATAGATATGCACTTTTTGGATGAAATAATGAAATAATAGAAGCTTATACGACAGGCCATGAACTTTACTGGAAAATTGTTTTTCCCAACAGAATATTGTTTATTCCTCTGTCTGAAAGTTAAATTCCTCTGACCTATTTTCCTCAAATATTTTTTCAATTCTAGAAAAGCTAATTACAAAGTCTATTTAAAACATTCTCTTCTTACTTGCAGTAAACTGATGTTGAACCAGTGGCTTCAAGCTGAAATGCTCTTCTGTTTTATTTTGTGGTTTTAATTTAAATTTTTTAAAGTACTACAATAAATATTATATTTTTGTATGCCAAAATAGCAGAAGAGGTAGCAAATATGTGAAATTCAGTCCCGAATTAACACTCTGAAGTTACTCAAATAATGATAAACAACCATCTACCTTCTTGTCTTGCAATGCAGTTCAAGTTCATGGTCAAGATGTGCTGATATTACACTTTCTAGGGAACTTTGAGAACTGGAAAGTCATGAGCAATTAATGACTATGAGAGGATGGAAGAACTGCAGATATTGCTGGAAATTCTTCCAACAGAAGCTCTTACTAGGATATTCAGAGTGACATGTAATATATCATTTTTAGTAAAAGAACATTCTGGCTTGGCCGTCTGAGGAAGCCATGAGAAAGAAGTTCTGAAGAGAAACATGCTGATGAGACAGAAGTCAACCATTAATCTATGAACTAAAATTGAATAATTTTCAAACCCAAAACATTTAGTTTGAGTTCCAAATAACAAATCTATCCCTAATTTCATTTCCAGTGTTCCTAAAGTTGCACAAAGTTTGATATGATTTCTCCAAAACTTAAAAGTTTTGATGTTTTTCTTTTGGTGATCTAAACCACAGATTAACTCTTTTGGTGATAGACTGTTCTGTAGAAGGTGAATATTGCCATGATTTACAAATATTCTGTGTTAATTTACAAGAATGACAGATAAAACATCTTGCCCTATAGGAACCTCGCACTACTGATAAAAAGCAACATTTGGCAAGTCAGTGCAGCTTCCTGTGATGTGGTTTTGGAAAAGGTGGCAGGGTATGTTGGTATGACTGTTGTCACTATGTCTGCTTGAACTCTGACCATGATTTTCTGTTAGCTGTTCAGTCAGTACAGTATTTGCTCTGCAGTATTGAAGAACAAGATATCTTCCAACTGTGCGGCAAAAATACACAATGGATGATATTGCAAAACATTAAGTAAAATCAAATTATTTTAAAGTGACTTCTTTGATATATATTTCTTTTTAAGAATCAGTTGGGTGTCTTGTACAAAAGTCTTAAATTGGAGATTCACTGGTAGATTAATAGTGTTTTATTTTCTTCTTTCATCACTTTCTCCAGTTTGCAATGGGTAAAGGAAAAAAGTGAAGAGAGGAAATGTTAAAAGGAATCAGTCAAGAGAAAGAAAAAAATTTCTTCCTCAAACATTCACCTAATTGTTTGCTAAGCAACAATGTGCAAAGATTAATACTGTCAGTATTTAGTTCAGAAATACTGAGCATTTTGAAAAAGGGCGTGTGCTGTGGCTCAGTGAAACTATGAACCTCCGAGCTAGTGGACAGCCAAAACCTCTCTATTTACTGTTTCTTGCGCTTTGGATCCATTTGCAGGTTTTAAGCTCAGCAAAGCAGCATGTGCTTATGTTCAGTTTCCAGAAATGCTGTCGTGCTTCAGAGATCTTGCTGAACTGTAGCTGGGCTTGAGATGACAATGCAAGTTGTAAAATGTGAAATGTGGAACCTAACAGGCTGTCATAAATGTATTGGTGAGCTTCTTTCTTCTAAGACCTGTATTTAAATATAACACAGATAAGATATTTAAGGTGTACTCTAAAAGGAGAGAGGGAGTCAAATGTTCCTACTGCTTTATTACAGCAGCAGGTAGGTTTTGATCAATATCGCCCATTGTAAGGCCACTGAATTTCAAGGGTAAAGGACTTCAAATTTCAGCAGTAATATTTACCTTGGTTCATATCCCATGAGAAGACCCAAGACTTATGAGAGAAATATTCTATTGAGAACTATGATAAAAGCTTTAAAACACTTTTCCTCAATGTTGAAATTACAATAACTTTGATTCTAGTCAAATGATTTTCCTTTTTCAGTTATTTCCAAACATTTAATTTTCGTTTTGTCCATTATAAAAATAAAAACACCTGACAATGTTGCATTTTAATTTATCTATCTGGTTAAGCAATGTAGTTTTAGTTTTATCTTCCTTTTAATTCTCCAAACCCAATTCTGAAAAGGCTTTCATAGTCTCATGAAACTGAAAGTAATGGTTCTATGGAGGACTGTCACTGAAGAAAGGAAGCAGAATTGCTAACTGCTGCCTAAATTGTCTTTGGTTGTTAATCTGATGTCTGTCTATGGCTTTTCTGGTTTGGCTTCAGATACTTTAGGAATTCAACTGTTTCCAGTGTAGCACCGAAGGTTTCTTCCAAGCATCTAGCAATTTTTCTTTTCTGATGCATTGTGTTTTGAAAAAACAGGAGTTTCAGAAAGCCAGGTCCATTTAAGATATTTCAAGTTTGAAGAGACAACTGAAGCTGCAAAACATAAATCTTGCTTGAATGTTTGGGAATGAATATACTTGACAAATGGAAGCAAACCTTAATTTTTGCTCCCTTCACTGTAGAAGAGTTGAAGAAGTACATACAGATCACTTAGTGATGTAAGAGGCTCTTCTCATTCAGGTCGTTTTTTGACTGCATGTAGATTAAAGCAAGGGGAAAATTGAATTTTTACTGCACTTCGACCACACACATTTTATCATGGATAGTGTTTTTTCAAAGGCATAAGGAACAGAAGAATTCCTCTAGTCATTAGTCAGTCCACTGGTTTATTAGGAAGCAACTTTCATGACTAACTGGAGCTGGCAAGACATTTTGTTATGCACCTGTCTTAGACAATGCTGATTCATCAAGTCTAAAACTTATTACAGAAGGAGTTGGGTTTGAGAAATGATTATTTTAGAACAAGTTTTAAGTTTCACATTTTCTTTGAAATGAGAAAATAATTCTAGTGATTGTTTCAGAATAAAAATTTATACTATTTGAAATTAAACATTGGAAAATAATGAAAGCAAAATTATTGGTTTGGATTGAAATAAATTGAGATTTAGGTTTAAAAAGTTGTTTTGACCTATTACAGAATGAGTTTTTTCAAAGCTTCAGGATTTTCAGTTTTATAGAAAAGAGATTTCCTTCTCTCACCCCTCTGTGCCATCCTTCCTACCTCTAAAACTCTTTATTATTTTTATTGTTTCCAGATTATGAAGTTAGTGTTCTCCAAATTTAGTTTAGGAGTGTCTCATTGGTTTGACACAGTTTTTTACTTAGAGGTCTAAGATGAACTAATGAGGGAGAAACCCACCCAGAAAAGGATAGTGCCCTTTCTGGGTCTTTGACAAATCTACACACTCTTAAATGCATGGGTTTTTTTCCTCATCTTTTGCCTTTGTATTTACTAGATCAAACCAAGTTTAATAGATCAGGCAAAGTAGGAAGCTCAGGTAAATGGTAAACTTTCACTCAGATGTTGCCTCTGCTAAAGAGTTGAAGATCAGAAATTAGTGAAAAAAAGAGAAAACTATCAATAACACTACTTGCAACTGCTATAGCTGATGTCCTAATTCCAAACTGTTAATGAAACATCTATTTTTCTGATCTTCCCCTGTTGTTTTTTTTCTGTTTTATTTTACTTTTTGCATACTTATTTCTTCTGAGAAAATGTTCTTCCTCCATAAATTTTCTGGGAAAACTCCTGAATGCAAAGAAATCAATGGCATAACTTTCACTGATGTCCCTCCTGACCTTCTGTCCACTCTTGCTTGCAATTTCCTACTTCTTTGGTTCAGCCTATTTGTATCTATATCAAAAAGACCTGTTTCTCATGCTGTCTATATCAGGATGATCATCTCATGTTTGGGCTTGGATTTCAGTCTCACGGTCACTTCCTGTATAATGGAAACTCTTCCACTTTATTTAATAGCTCTTCAAAGTAACTGTGCATATTTATTTACCAACTATTGAAATGTTATCTGTAATTTTATGAAAAATGAAATGTATATGAGTAATTCTTTAAAGTGATTCTGAGATTTTACTGGTAGCATCTTTGCACAAATCTGATGCTGAGAACTTCAGAAAGCTTATATGGGGCATTGTTTTTCTCTCAACATAGCAATGTTGCAGTCTTTCTCTGCACCAAAGATATGGTATTGGGGATTTACTGAGTGGAGAAATACTCAAGAGAGACTCGTGTTTTCAAAAGAGCACTTGCCTGACTTCAGCTGAAAATAAAGGTCATAGCTGAGAAATAGTTTTTCTGATATTTGAGTCACCTTGTTATTGTCTAACTGTGCTTAGTGTCTTACAGCTCTAGAGAGAAGTCTGTTTGTTCCAGGAAAAGTCTTTAATGCTGAAAGCCTTTCTACCAGTGCTCTGATATAATAATTAGAAATTAGACTTTTCTAGTAATTTAAAAAGTACCTTGTACATTACAGTTCTGTTACATTTCCTGTATGAGCAGGGAGTAATTTTTAATAGTCTCTGATAATACAGTGTTGGTAAGTGATCAGATAAATACATTTTGCATAACAAGTCTACAAACTACTGTTGAGAATATACAGCAATAAAAGGCAGGGCTACATAATCTTGTTTCTAAACTAGATGACACAAGTGCTGTGGTGTGGTTATGGTGGCACTGGGGTGAGTACGGCTGTGTAGTCACTAAACTTAAGTGATAAAATAGTCTAGTTCCTGGCCTAGGTACATGAAACTTCATCAGATGGGCTACTTTTATCAAACCATCAGGCGCATATATTGCATGTGCACAACACCCTTCTAATCCAACTGCAGCATATTGTCATATTACATATGGAGTGGTAATTCTACATCCTGAAGAAGAAGGAGAAAAACTGATGATAGCGACAGCAGTCACCTTCACATTTCTGTCACTCTGCAGAAGTGAACCACTGGCTACAGCATCTGAGTCATGAGGACTCACTGTATGCAGAGCACTGCATTATGCTGGAGCTTCTAGCATCCCAATACATGAGATGTCTCAGTGGTTATCAGGACCGATGTTGGAGTTGTTCATCAGACCATTGGGCCAAACTTCCCTCCTTCACATAGAACAGCATCTCTATATGCACTTTTCTCTGTTTAAAGCAGTCATCCAAAATTTTACTGTAGCTTGCGACACTGGCAGGAAGAGAAAGGGGGCACTGATGCAGGAGGTTATTTGTATAAAATCTTTGGCTTCTAATCAACATTCACTTTTATACCTAGAACATTACTTACAGCTCCTGACTATATTCAGGATCACAAAACTGAAAGCAAAGCTGGTTTATTTAGCCTTTGGGGCTTTTGTGCCCCCATGCTACTCACAAAACAGTCACGATTTGGTCCATAAATTGCTCAGTGCTTTGCACTTTCAGAGGAATGATTAAGGACACTCTGTCTATGAATAAGTTATTTGTACTCCATGGTCATCAGCAAAATATTGTTAATAGATGTTATAGTGTTTGGCTTTGACTTATCCTTTGCAAAATTCATATAGTCTGCTATCTGAATCATAGACAGCAGATGCACTAATGTTTGATCTCCCTGTTATTTGCCAAAACTGAAAAGATATTAAACATAGGGCAACAGCATAGACATTCCTGACACTTCTGAGGGTAGTCCATGTCATTTAGATTTGCTTCTCAAAGATTATATTTTTGTACATGACTTGTGAGGATGAGATATTATATGACTATGTTTTAAAGAACAAAACATATCAAGCCATGAATGTTCATGAGCCTCTTCTGCACGTTTTATCTTCACGCTCTATCAAATGCTTTTTGTCAAACTGATAAATATCAAATATTGATTTGTGTTGTTTTCTTGGCACTCCTCTTGAATTTGTCAAGTTTAATGGATCTTTCCCGTGATGTTTCATTTATCATGGAATCCATAGTCATTTTCAAGTGAAATGACAGCTCTTATGATTGAATAGCAGCTTCAGCATTAGTCTGGATAAAATTTGCCTGCTATTGATTAAAGTCAGGTGTCTCTATAATTATGGAAGTGTGATCTATCACCCTTCCTTTTTAAATGATTTGTCAATAGTAATCTCAAAGAATAGTTTGTTCATCCTGTACTGGGGATTCAATTTACACAGCTTGATATTGGTGTACGTAACCACTTACTTCTTGGATATTAGTACCTCTTGGCACAAGGTTAATAAATACTTTTAAGGAAATTATGCAAAAGGATTTTGTAGTTTCATTCAATGGAAGTTCTTCAGGAGAAAAAGACTGCATTTGGCACTGCTTAGCAGCCAGATCACAGCCTTCATGGTTAGACTGAATAAGCAGGAGGAGCTCCTTCACATACTGAGGAGTAACTCTCATCTTATAATTTCTGATATCAGGGGTGAAATATTTCTCTAAAGATTCACTTTTTTTAAATGCAGGTCTGGTTTTTTTTTTTTTTTTGACAGTTGTCAGTGCAGTACACTTAATGAACCACAATTTCAGGGCAAATACCTTAAGCGTACTTACCTAATAATTCCAAAATGAACCAGAATGTCATAATAGTGGTATTTTTGAGCAGACTTGCAAGGAGAGATCTGTTTCTTGTAAGGAAATGTTATATAGTTTAGGAGTACATGCTGGAATATACTTGCCCCTCCCCTCCTCCCCTGCCATGTTTTTTTAAATGTCAGGCATATTTAGCATAACTTAGAATGTTTGAATTATGAGGCTCTATATTTGTAGAGGTTTTCTTTTTAGAGGGAGCACTATCACTATTTCTTACTTTGAAATAGATACCTGAAGTAAACAATGGGGTTATATAATTTCTCAGTAAATTTTTATTTTGAATTTTTCATATACTTTGATAATTCTGAAAGAGTCAACATTAATGCAGCTCTGTTAATGTAATGGACTGTAATTATAAATGGTTAAATGGTTATGAGGAACTGATTAACTTTCAGAATTGTTTACTTTTTTTTTTTTGTTACTCTATATTCTAGCTAGTCCTCACTACAATGCACTTATATTTCTTGTTTGGAGTCTTTAGCTGGTGATTGAGTGATTTGGTTTTGTTTTGTTGGTTAGCTGGGATCAAAACAGGGAAGATTTTTATTGGTTTTAGATTCTCTTTTTCAGGAGTTTAAAAATGCTGTATTGGGATCCACCCAAGGATACCCTGGCTCTGAGAAACTTTATCTTTGCTAAAATGTGGCTTCTCTCCTTTAGACTTACTCAAGTCTTGGCATGGAGGTGTGACAGTCATTTTATTGTCAGACAGAGAATATTATGGCAGAGTGGGTGGAACTAAAAGAAAACTGAATTTGGAGCTTTCATGTGAAAAATCTTTTCAAGTTCTTAGAAAGTTAACTTCTTTTCTCTTATCCTATGTGTCTTTCCACCATGCTACTTCTTGCTTGTCTTCCTGATTGCCCTCTTTCCCTCCACCCTCTTGTTGTCCTCCTATTCTGTCCAAAATAACAGATTAATCTCTCTGTTAAACAGTGTTTCTCCTGGGAGGTTCACACTTCAGTCTCCAGCAGCAGTCAAACTGAGTACTACAGTACTTAGCCCTAAAAGTGTCTTTAAGATCTCTTGCCCTTGTTCTTGTGGGAGACTTCAACTTCCCAGACATCTGCTGGAAATACAACACAGCAGAGCAGGACCAGTCTCGGAGATTCCTGAAATGTGTGGGAGACAACTTCCTGATGCAACTGGTGAGAGAACCAACCAGAGAAGGTGCCCTGCTGGATCTCCTCTTTGTGAACAGAGAAGGGCTGGTGGATGATGTGGCGGTCGGAGGATGACTAGGGTACAGCGATCATGAAATAATAGAGTTCTCTATTCTTAGAGAGGCCAGGAGAAGGCTAAGCAGGACTGAAATCCTGGACTTCAAAAGGGCTGACTTTGTCTTGTTTAGGCACCTGCTTGAAAGGATACCTTGGGAGACAATCATGAAGGATATAGGGGTCCAGGAAGGCTGGGCGCTCTTTAAGAAGGAAGTGTTAATGGCTCAGGAGCAGGTGGTCCCCAGGTGCTGTAAGGGAAGCCAGTGACAGAGAAGACCACCCTGGCTGAACAGGGAGCTTTGGCTGGAACTCAGGGAGAAAAGGAAAGTTTATAGCCTTTGGAAAAAGGGGCTAGCCACTCACAGTGATTACAAAGAAGCTGTGAGGCTATGCAGGGCAGAAATCAGGAGGGCTAAAGCCCAGCTAGAAATTGATCTGGCTTCAGCAATCAAGGATAACAAGAAATGTTTCTGTAAGTATGTCAGTAGCAAAAGAAAGAGTAGGGAGAGTATCCATCCCCTGCTAGTTGCAGGAGGAAATATGGTAACAAGTAATGAGGAGGAGGCTGAGGTCCTTAATGCCTTCTTTGCCTCAGTCTTTAATAACAAGACTAGTTGTATTGAGGGAATCCAGCCTCCTCAGCCAGAGGACAGAGACTGGGAGAACGACCCCCCCTCAATCCAGGAGGAGACAGTCAGTGACCTACTGCATCACATAGACACACACAAGTCTATGGGACTGGATGGGATACACCCAATGGTGCTGAAGGAGCTGGCTGGGGTGCTCGCCAAGCCGCTTTCCATCATTTACCAACAGTCCTGGCTGACCGGGGAGGTCCCGACAGATTGGAAACTGGCCAATGTGATGCCTATCTATAAGAAGGGTCAGAAGGATGATCCAGGAAATTACAGGCCTGTCAGCTTGACGTCGGTTCCCGGGAAGCTGATGGAACAGCTCATCCTGAGTTCCATTACACAGCACATGTGGGACAACCAGATGATCAGGCCCAGTCAGCATGAGTTTATGAAAGGCAGGTCCTGCTTGACAAACCTGATCTCCTTCTACAACAGGGTGACCTGCTTATTAGATGAAGGAAAGGCTGTGGATGTAGTTTACCTTGACATTAGTAAGGCCTTTGACACCATTTCCCACAGCATTCTCCTGGCAAAACTGGCTGCTCGAGGCTTGGATGATCGCATTCTTAGCTGGGTAAAAAACTGGCTGGATGGCCGGGCCCAAAGAGTTGTGGTGAATGGAGTTAAATCCAGTTGGCGGCCAGTCACGAGTGGTGTCCCTCAGGGTCAGTTTTGGGGCCACTCCTGTTTAACATCTTTATTGATGATCTAGACGAGGGGATCGAATGCGCCCTCAGTAAGTTTGCAGATGACACCAAGTTGGGTGGGAGTGTTGATCTGCTCGAGGGTAGGGAGGCTCTGCAGAGAGACCTGGACAGGCTGGAACAACGGGCTAAGGCCAACTGTATGAGTTTCAATAAGGCCAAATGCTGGGTGCTGCACTTGGGCCACAAGAACCCCCAGCAGCACTACAGGCTTGGGGAGGAGTGGCTGGAGAGCTGCCAGTCAGAGAGGGACCTGGGGGTGTGGATTGTCAGCTGGCTGAACATGAGCCAGCAGTGTGCCCAGGTGGCCAAGAAGGCCAATGGCATCCTGGCTTGTGTCAGAAATAGCATGGCCAGCAGGGACAGGGAAGTGATCTTACCCCTGTACTTGGCACTGGTGAGGCCGCACCTCTATTACTGTGTTCAGTTCTGGGCCCCTCACTACAAAAAGGACATTGAATTACTCGAGCATGTCCAGAGAAGGGCAACAAAGCTGGTGAAGGGTCCGGAGCACATGTCGTACGAGGAGCGGCTGAGGGAACTGGGGTTGTTTAGTCTGGAGAAGAGGAGGCTGAGGGGAGACCTCATTGCCCTCTACAACTACCTGAAAGGAGGTTGCAGAGAGCTGGGGATGAGCCTCTTTAACCAAGTAATGAGTGATAGGAGAAGAGATAATGGCCTCAAGTTGCACCAGGGAAGGTTTAGACTAGATATTAGGAAGCATTTCTTCACAGAATGGGTTGTCAGGTGTTGGGATGGGCTGCCCAGGGAGGTGGTGGAGTCCCCATTCCTGGAGGCATTTAAGAGTAGGGTCGACATAGCGCTGAGGGATATGGTGTAGTTGGGAACTGTCAGTGCTAGGATAACAGTTGGACTAGATGATCTTCAAGGTCCTTTCCAACCTAGATGATTCTGTGATTCTGTGAAGAATGGTTTGTCCAAGAGCAAGCACCATAAAACAGCAGCCAACCACTTGATGCAAGAGAGCTGAGAGGAACAAGTGACTGTCACGTTAAGTCCAACTGTTTAACTTTGTGATTCTGGTCTCTGTATACGGCTGTCTTTTACTGGTGCAGAAAACAATCATTCTAAAAGAAGTGAGAATGTTTAGATTCACCTCTGCTGCATTTAAGTTGTAATTAAAGATAAAGGAAGTTAGTTCTGTCTTATGATAAATTTATATGCTATTATCATAAATCCAACCAATTTAGAATTTGACACATATGTTCCATTCATATAAAAACCTCTGAAAAATATCTATGATTGTAATGAAGAAACAAACAAAAAAGAATTATACAATCGTATTGACATTCAGTATTTTATTTTGCTGTTGCTAAGATGACTCTTAGATGGGTTAAAATGGAAGCTTTCATGTACTGCCAGAAACATGCCAGTCAATTTAATAGAAGGCAGTTTCACAGAGGAAGAAAGGTCCTTGTGAGAAAGTCTGAAAACTAAGTGCAGTTAGGCACCAATGATATCCTTGCAGATGCCACAGGTCTGCACAAGATACCCTCAGAAAAGCTTGCTCAGGTAGGCATTACCCTAAAATGACACACTTTTCTGATTGCTCCATGGTTGTAAATGCTCTTTTAAAACAGCAATGTTATAGTCATCTTGTGAGCACTCAGAACCATCATCTCATTCTTTGTGGCAGCTAGTGGAAAAGTACATTTCCAGTAAAGCATTTTCTGTTAAAAGGTCCATTTCAAGGGACTTGCCCTGACTTCACAATAGCAATGACAATTGAGCACCAGAGACAGGAAGGTTTTTGATGCACATTGACTAGTTCAGTGCTGTCTTCTTACTATGTGAAATGCTGACAGCAGAATGATTTATGATGCCCTGTAAATAAAAGTCAGTATTGCTACACTTTTTTTTTTTTTTTTTTTTAAATTTATCTTTAAAATAAATAAATCCTGTGGGTAAGAAACATACCCTGCTAGAAAGATGAGAGAAGCACACAACTCAGGAACTCCTGAAGTTTCATTTACTGTCAAGCTTCCTCTTTGGTCTTTGCATGCCTTTTGCACTGACACTCAAACCATGGCTGGGTCCAGAGTTGTTAAAATGGAGGCTCGTTAACCTTGACACACATGCTGATAAATCTGTCTTAAGATTTGAGCTAGTAATGAAGCCTGAATTGAGGTATTGCTTGGTGCAGCAGTAAGAACCATGTCTTCCTGTTTCACATGGAGGTACAAGGTCCATACATGAATGAGAACACTATAAATAATCCTCTAGTGAGAGAGAGGAGGGGAAATAAAGTGGGATTACGGAGAGAATAACAGTGCGAATTCATGGAGGAAATCTTAACAGCTCATCCCCATAAATGTTTTTTCTAGTCTCTGAGGAAACATATTGATTCCTGTCTTCTTGTTAAACTTTCCCAATATTTGACATGTTTTACTGTACAGCTGAGACCGCTTGCTAAGTGTGTAATTAACTTTTTCATAGGCTTTACCTGTGTTGCACTCTTAGCTTACTTGTATGTTATAAATATGTTATAAAATAAACATTGTTTTGATTTCCTGCTCTCTTGGGTGGTCTAAGATTTGCTTCTGTTTCGGGTTGCTTTGGGGTGGGACGGGGGAGGAGAAGAAAAAAGGTGGCTGTGTATCTCTGTATATCACTGCATACACAGTGATTTACAGAAAAAATAGATTTAGGGATCCTCTACCTATTTATAGATGTTCAGAGCAGGAAAGAAAATGAATTACATATGTTTGGATTCTTTTTCCCAGACTCATCGTTCTTTACAGATATATCTTTGGATCTCATAAACCAATATATTATGCTGCAATGATCTTAACAGAGATTACAGCCTAATTTTAAACCAGGGTTTATAGTTTCCTTTCCAGTGGACTTGGAATATAAGATATATTTTTTGCATGACAAACTGTGGCTGCTTTCACCTTGTTAGTAGCAAGGAACCCCAACAAATCTTTACATTTTTTTTTCTATGCATTTGGTTTGGAGATGAATATGCCCTAAAAATAAAATTGATCAGTTGAAGCCTAAACATCAATGACTTCTTAAAAAAATGGTGGTGTCCTTACAAATATCATCAGCACAGAAACAGTCATAAGCACACACATTTTCAGTGTCTTTTTGAACCAAAGCCAGGAACAATTCTAATAAGCCATGAATGTTGTGGGGGCCACAATGCCAGACTTGGTGGACAAGATTCAAAAATTAATAACTAGAAATACTGGAAAAGAAGGAAGCTCTTAAGGGATGCCTAAAGGTGCACATTTGGTTAAGAGATTCATCTTTTCTGAGCAAACATGTATGTTAGGCCTGAATCAGAGGATTGCCCACAACTTCCTTCTGTCTTGGCAAATTTTGTATCAGGACCCTGATACAAAATTTATTACGTTTCATGGAACCATGTTGTTTTCTGCCATTTGATGGTGTTATGAATAACAGATTGAAATTCAGCTGTGAATTTGTAGTAGAGGAATGAATTGCTTTCAGAATAAGAACAAAACAATAAGTGTTTCTGTTGTTGCTTTGTTTCAGGGGGCAAAAATAAGCACTATTGCTACCATGACTGTCTTTCTAGAATGACAGGCAATTTATGAAGAGTGGAACACTGGGGGAAGAAAACAAACAAACTGTATTACTGTGTTGCAAAACTAATTTTAGATTTTGTAATGTATAAGACTTTTAGCTGGCAACTAAGGCTCTGAAGTATATTTTTTGTTAGAGAAGTGTGATGTCTGATCAAAACTCTGGTTTATTAATGTTGTTTGGTAGATGGCCATTTTGCTAGTGAGTATGTACCCCCATTAAACTCCAACATGCCCAACAGCAAAGCACAATGCTGTTAAACATCTCTGGAGGATGACATGTAAGCAATTTAATGTATGAATATTTTCATGAATAGTAAACTAGGAAAAATATAAATAATACCTTTGTGTTGACTTATAGCTTGCCATCCAAAATATGGTTTAAGAATAGTGTGGTCTGTGTGTGAGTGTTCAAAGACACCAAACCTTTGTAGGTAAATGAGGAATGATGAGTGCTTTCTTCATAGAACCTGTCAGTTTCATTCACACTGGTGGAAACTTAAAAAGGGTAGGGACAGAGAGAACCATGGAGCCCAGTAGGACCACTACCTAAGTTGCTGTAGTACCCTGATCTAGAGAGTTAAAGTGACATTTCAGAGGCAACTGAAAGGATATGGAGTTGGTCTTCATTTGGCTGTTGAAGTAGTGTAAGCACCAATGTGTGCATTTCAGCTTCCTTGTACTTGCTGTCAAGCCTCTAGAAATTTTGAAGAGACCTTATGGGCAGTAGTAGAAAAAGATTAGTGGAGGTTACCATGAAGGGTATTTGTGGTTCACTCATCTTGTTTCTTGCCTTTAGGTGTGACACATATCTAGGTAAGGCAGACAAAGGAAATACCCAGGGTGGAGGATCAGGCAGGTAGCTTTCCATTAGAAACAACCACACACAGAAAAGGAAATAAATCCCTGTTCTGTCATTCCTCACCATTCTGCATAGTTAGGTTTACAAATTGGCATCTGAAACCTCTAAGTGTCCTTTGCTGTCTTCTCCTTCAGTGCTTAAGGTCTGCCTTATCTCTACTGTTAGTAGCTGATGAGGCAGTGGCTGGTAATGCCAGTTCTTGCGTGTGCCCGTGTTACGAAGAGTGATTAGAATGAAAAAGCATTCAATAAGCTGTTATGATTGTGTTTGAAATCTCAGTATGCTATACAGGTTAAGTTCTGCTCTCTGTAATACCTGGTGAAATGAGGCAAATTGCCAGAGCAAGTTCTTACCCACGTATAAGATCACAGTGGCTAGTAAGGAAATATTTCTGCTCTGTTTCTGTGAGGAAAAGAATCTGATGCAGTACAGACTTTCCTTACTAAAGGTATTTTTGGGGCTAAACTAAACCAACTCAGCTAATGGAAATTAGGTGGTCTTTACAAGGTTTTCTCCTGGTAACACTCATCTATCCAACCTGAACTGAACTCCAACCAAACTTTAAGGTTGAAACCTGAGTCTAGTGATTTTATTTATTGATAAGCTTCCCTGCTGTCATCTACCTGCAGGCATGGGGGACAGGAGAATAGAAGGAAAGGAAACAATACAGCTTTTGGGCTGTATTTGATGACTCTGGTCACTGGGTACCTTTGGAAGAAGCTGGAAGTAGTCCACTTTGTACTAAACCTAGCAATAGTGGTCCATCCCTCTAACCACAGAGACTGAAGAAATGGAAGATTCTGGGTCATGCACAAAATCTACCAACTCATGAAAGCATCTGGATCAGTATGGGAGAACCATGGAGCTCTTGTGGGAGAAAAGCTATGGAGAGCAATCAGGTTTTAGAATTTGAGACCTGAGCAAAAACCAACAATTAGGATGTTAACAATTACCAGAATACAGAATCATAGAATCATACAATAGTTTGGGTTGGAAGGGACCTTTAAAGGTTACCTAGTCTAACCCCCCACCCTGCAATGAGCAGGGACATCTTCAACTAGATCAGATTGCTCAGAGCCTCAACCAACCTGACCTTGAGTGTTTCCAGGGATGGGGCTTCCACCACCTCTCTGGGCAACATGTTCTAGTGTTTCACCACCCTTACTGTAAAAAATTTCTTCTTTATACCTAGCCTAAATCTACCCTCCTTCAGTTTAAAACCCCTTGTCCTATTGCAACAGGCTCTGCTAAAAAGTTTGTGCCATCTTTCTTGTAAGCCCCCTTTAAGTACTACAAGACTGCAATAAGGTCTCCCCAGAGCCTTCTCTTCTCCAGGCTGAACACCAGCTCTCGGTCTTTCTTCATAGGAGAGGTGTTCTATCCCTCTGATCATTTTTGTGGCCCTCCTCTGGACCTTTTCTAACAGGTCCATGTCTTTCCTGTGCTGAGGACTCCAGAGCTGAACACAGCTCTTCAGGTGGGGTCTCATGAGAGCAGAGTAGAGGGGCAGAATCACCTCCCTCGACCTGCTGGCCGTACTTCTTTTAATGCAGCCCAGGATATGGTTGGCTTTCTGGCCTGCGAGCGCACATTGCTGGGTCATGTCCAGCTTTTCATCCACCAGTACCCCCAAGTCCTTGGTGGAGCTGCTCGCAAACCCTTCATCCCCCAGCCCACATTAATACTGGTTGTCCCAACCCAGGTTTGCTTACTAAATTTGAAAGACTGCATTTATGTCTGCTAGGTGTGTATGCAAGAGTACTGCACTAATGTCCATTATGTGATATCATTTTTCTTTTTTATTCTTACTTTGAGATCTGTCAGCAATTTGAATTTATAGGATTCTAAATTTGTACTATTGAAATTCACTTGAAAGTGGAGTGTTTTATTCTGGAAAGTCTCTTAATATGCCTCTCAATACGAGGTGGAATTCAGCTGAGTCTCAAAAAGCAGTCTGCACTTGAAGAATGCTTTGAATTTAGCAAAAAACAACAGGAAAAAGGTGTTTAAGCTTATCATTTTCTATGGATCTTCTAATTTTGCCCATTCAAATCTTCTATGTCAGGGGTGTTGAGGATGCTTCATTTCAGGTTTACTCCAAAACAGGTTGCATGAATATGCACCCTAGAATCTAAAGTCACAAGTGTTATTGTCTCTTAAAGGGATAATTAGCTTGAGTACAAGTTGCTATAAATGTCAAAGTAAACAACACACAAAACAACACAGTACTCTTGAATCTCTGCTAAGTCAGGATCTCTGCACTACATCATGCAGTGTAAATACAATGCCATACCATAGTATGGGCTATTATTTTTGTTATGTTGAAATCCAGTTGTAACAATTCAGTTGTATCAATGGAAGTTGATGGCTGTCATAAATATCATTCTATCAGTTTAGTTCATGAATGTTCTAAGACCTTAAAATAAAGGGTTAACTTGGCTTTGTTTCTGCCATATGCAACAAGTTTCAATAGCTTCATTAACCTATGGAAGATGTTTATAAATTCTCATGAAATTGTTTTGTTCCTTTGTCCCTCATTTGAGTATACATTTAATGAGGATTAGCTCACTGTTTTATGCTCTGAATGTCATCTGCTCTAAATTCCGTTGCCCAGGACTGAAAATAAGAAAAGATTATTTATTTTTGATAGATAGTTCAAGCAGTCCCCTAGCCAGCATTTGCTCAATGCTGCTAAAGGTTCCTCTAAACTACTACTGAATCCTGTTGACCTTGCTTGGGGTCTCAGGGTTTTTTTTCTTCTCCCTCCACCCCAACTCTTACAAAAAGGTAATCTATGCTATTCTTGTCCTTCCCAACTGCTTTTTACAAGTAGTAAGTGCTGTATTGCTCAGTGAAGTTTTCTTCACACTTGGCTCTCTGTGGTATTGTTGGTGTATTTTACTTTGTATATATATTTATATCTATATCTATATATATATTCCGACTTTGATCTCCATTTGATTTATGTCACTGTTTTCTCTTCTTACAGTATTTTGGAAACTGTGTCACATTTGTCATGTCAGATGACTGTTACTTTTCCATAATCATCTAACCAGTCTATCTCACACTGGCAAGATATTGTTTTTTTCATTGACTAATTTGAGGTCTTTTAGTAGCCTATATCTAAGCTTTATGTTTTAGTTGTTTTTATCCTAGATCCAATAATAATCATATCTCTTGCCAAGGCTACAATGACTTCCTTTTTCCCCTTTGAAACTGGGGGACCAGATCATCAGCCTTGTATTAATCATGGAAGTTGTTTGTTCTGTGATCTTCTGTTTCATATACTTTACTGGAAAACATATGATCTATGTATTATATTTTGTGTAAAATTCAACACTCCTCCAATTACTGAAATAAAGTAGGTTAAGAGACAGCTGCTTCTTCTGAACATGCCAAAAACTGCTAAGAAGACACAAAGTACAAAAGAAATAACTATCCCATTCTGTAAGCCTTCTCTCTTCTTAGTGCTGTATGCAAGTGTAATTTAATCTTGTGTGATTGTCCTTTACTGTATTTGACAATTTTGACTCTGATAGGGTTTCTCATAACTTTTTGCTTTTGTTTGGGCTACTTTCTTGACTGTGGAAGCAACAGCTATTACAGTTGGTCAGAACAGAGGAATTTGACAGGAGTATGATTATTCAGTTACAATTTACCTATACCTGCTTAATGCTAAGTAATAATCTCTTTGATATTAGCAAATCTGTATATATTGTAAATTGTATATATAAGGAAGCCAAGTTTCAGGTTTTGATGTACTAAATCTTTTGGCATGGGATTTTTCTGTCTGAAACAACCACCTTTCATTTTTGTGGTCAGATTGACAAGGCAGTGGAAAATCCATTCTAGGTATTTACCGGGTGATTTATAAGCACTCAGTAAATGATGTTAGGGCCTGACTTTGAACTATATGTGTTTGCCAAACCTGTTGTTTCCAACGAAATTTAAAAGGTTACAGAAAAGAGGAGGCAGACAGGAAACTAGCAATCTTGAGGGAAATAAGTATCATTGGGTGGGAAAAATACAGACATATATTGCTTGACCTGACATTACATTATTTTTAAATGGTTATAGAGAACCCTTTGTTTAGTTGTCAGCCTTTTTTATTACCTGTTAGTAAAACACCAATTTGCGTTCTCCATAGCTTAGTTAGATTCACAAAAAATAGAACTCCTCGGAGACTTTGTAGCGTTCTTTCCTTTAACATTTACACTAACTCCTGGAAAGTGCCCTTGTGAATTACTCTGTAATTATAGTCTGAAGGAGCTGAAATATCAAACTGAGGTTAATCTTCTGTTATAGTCTTAGCTGTATATCAGAATTAGATATCTAAATGTTGTGGGTTTGGGGTTTTGTTTTTGTTTTGTTTGATTGTTTAAATTTCTCCATTTCAGTGCTTAATGTAGAAAATAGCTAAAAACATCTCAACAAGGTGAGAAAAACTGAAAATTAACCTGAGGAGTCTTCAAAATGCTGTTGCTGATTAATTAGACTTGCTATAAAAGCATCCTGGTATTATTCTCTGCCCTAGCTAAAAGCACTAATAAAATATGACAATTTCCGTGATAATATGTTTGAAATGCAATCACAAGGCCTTCATTCTCTGATCTGTTCATGTACAGAGTTTCCCTCTGCTGTTATGTCTGTTTAATCCTTTATTCACATAGCTTTGACCCTACTAACCTCCTGGATGCAATTAATATCTTATAGTAGGTGTTTACTATATGTCAGGAGTACCTTGAAGAGATAGCTTATTAAAGTTGCTTTAATATGTTACTGCATATAGAGAACAGGGAGGACCAGACATCAGCCCATAGGCTATTTCTAGCCCAAAATGTTTGACTCAGCTTGCTTCTACTGTTTTTCCATGTTCCTCCAGATAAGTTTCAGGAGCAGGCTGGCAATGTAGCTTCCATCTTTTCTGGTGTATTTGTGGTTTCTCTTCATGATATGATGTATGCATTTATTGTCTTGTGACTTGGGGTTTTCCCCTACCAATGGTACCATACAGAGGTGGGTTGTCATTGCTAGCAATATTTATCAGGATGCATCCTAGCCTTTTCCTATGTCATCTGGGCCCTTAGGCAAGAGGACAGCTGGGAGGTGGTTGTTATGTCCTGACAGCAGAGAAGATCTGCTGTCTGTGATCAAAAGCATCAGATGCAAGTGTAGTGCAGCTGGATCTGCATACATGCAGTTTTGGGATGCACTGAATTTACACTGTATGTAGATTGAATTATCCCATTTATGCAGTTTAATGTCTCTTTGTGGTAGAAACCTGGGCTTTGTAGCTGCTGTAGCAAGGAGGTTGGGTCCCAGTGGTACACACTAATAGTGAAGCTACTTTAACAGAGTTCTTGGCATCTGTGTTACAGGGGTGACACTTGCTGAAGTAGAGTCTAGGGTGATTATAGTGAAATCTAAAATAGGAAAAAAGGGCACAGGGTGAAGGTGCCATACTCTGAAGGGTGGCACAGCCTCTTTGGTTGTGGTAAAAAACTGTGCAGTAAACTGCAGACTGTCCTACGTTAGACTTGATGCATAGGTATGGCATCACACCAAGTGTTCTGCATGAACCATAAGGTGGATAACCTTCTTCCTGTTCTTTACTCTTTCCAACCAGCTGCTTTTACTGACACCTCCAGCTCAGCCTTTCACTTCAGATGTCAGTGCTGCTCACCCACTGGGTGTCTTTATACTCTAGGATTACACAGATTTCTACTTAAGCAGGTGTTCTTTTATATCATGACTGCAATTGAAATTACTCCTTTTCAGTTGAAATAGTTACCACAGTTATGTGTGAGCTTTGAGGAGGGCACCCATAGAGCCAGTATTTACAGAGGATTAATTTAGTAATATTTTAGAGGTCTTCCACATACATGTCTGCACTAAAACTAGTTTAGACTCCTTTTATAGTAAGTGAAGAGAAATGAGCACTTCAAAATTCATTTGCTATTTTAGATGAACATTCTTAAGAATGTTCTATTTATTTTCTATTTGGTATAAAAAAATCTAGTAGGAATTGGGTAGTGAAGGATATGTTTCCTATATGTCTGATTATATATGTCATTCCTGTCCCAGCTGATATCCATTCTCTTACATTTTATGTTTTTGAGAGTCAAGTCACACTGAGGAAAAACCTGTCTTTGAATTCTCTAGTGTATGTTGGTATTCCTGAATTAAATTGCTAATTAAACATTGTATGTTATACATGTTTATTAACTGTGCTGCAGCATACTTTTATGTAAATAACAACAGTTATCAAACTTAGTTTGCTTTATCTGCATATATTTGCATCTTATATTTGTATTTTATTAAAAATACTTAATCTAACCAGTTTAAATTTCTCATTGGGCATGAATAAATCATTAATATGGTTTTTCAGTCTTTAACTGTGAGTCACACAAGTGCAGCTACAGGGAGAACTGTTTAATTCAGAAATGTAAAGTCAAGTGTTATGTCACTGATTTTTTTCCTCCACCATTATTTCAGTGAAATTTTTCTTTCTTGCATTATTTATACTTAAACCTGGTGTAATTAACTAAGTCAGTGTAGTTACTTATGGAGTAACATAGTATCAACGTGTAAAAATGGAAAAATCTGGCTATTCCAGAATTGCAAGTTTCTCCACTTGATGTATTAAATGGCTCATCAAGATCTCACCCTGCTTCTCAAACTTATTCAAATACACAATGTCACTGATGAAGCATAAGAACAAGAAGTTCACCTATTTGTCGTACATCTGTTTCTGAGAAATTTAAATAGCTATCCAAAAACCAGAAACTCATGATAATGGTAGACTTCAGTTATTGAGAAAAAACAGCATGACAGGTCACAGCAAACCTGAATGGCATTGCAAAGCCACACTGACAGCTCTGCTTTTGTTTCAGCAGGTGGAGGAGGTACAGAATGTGCCTATTTTAGGTTATATTCTCACTCCATAGGGAGAACAATGGAGAAGTTAAAGTGACCTATTAATGTGTTGGAAGTGTTCGTGAAATGATAGTGCTCACAACCCCACAGAAAGGAATCAAGTAGCAGATTAAAGTTAATAAACTTAGGAAAAATCAGTCTTTTGGAAATGACAGACAGGGTCTCTTGGGAAAATCGTCTAAGTAATAAATCCTTCTCTTCAAGCCTTCTCTAAATACGTTATGAGAAAATGGAATATGTTAAAAAAACAGTAACAAGTTATTCTAGTGCAGAAGAAGAGATATGAAGCATATGGAGAGGTTGGGTTTTTCGGTTGGGTTGGGTTTGTTTAGTTTTGGTTTTGTGATTTTGATTGTTTGTTATTGGTTTTGGTTTTTTTTCAATATTTGTGCAGTGCTGCCTGTGGTCCTCATTTCTTGGTTATATTTTCAATATATTTTGTGTGGTTCCTGGCAGTTCACCTTTCCTCCATAGTTTCTCAGATGTAATCACTAATGATTGAGAAGGTACTTCCATTACTTCTTATGTGCTCAAGGATAAATTTCTTCATCAGGACTATATTTAAGAGGCAGAAGAATGGCTAAAGACAACAACAAATAGATAGTATGAACAAACAGATAATACAGGAAAGCAAACTAACATAAAATGCCCAACTTGCAAGGAAGGTGAAAAGATTCTAATACATTCATGGAATATTGGAAGAAATAAAGGAAAGTATCACACTTCAAACTAGAAGAATGAATGATAGCAATAAAGTCTTTGTTTTGGTTTTCAGAATAAATATAAATTGTAATTAGATTTCTAATGCATTAATTTATAATACAGGCAAAGAAAGAATAGGTTAAGAGTCTTTAAAGAAAGAATATTGTATTGTTTCTTTAAAAAATGAGTAAGTTTAAGAGTCTTTCATTAACTTGGATTTCTACTCTAAAGTATCTTTTTTTCTCAAGGGCTTTAAAAAGTGAGAGGCATTTTTTGAATCATTAATTACTTTTGAGAAATTATGGAGGACAGGTTAGGTCCTAGGGGACTGAAGAAGAACAAACAGTATATAGAAAATGTAGTTTAAGGGTGAGGAAAAAATGAGCACAATATGCAGTACTAGGGAAGAAAAGTCTCTAAATAAATTATGAATCAATTTATAGGACCTAGAGGATAATTAAATAAGAAGAAAGTAACCAGATGAATTTGACAAGCACAAACTGCGTCAAAGAAATTTGCTTACTTTCTTCAGTGGAAAATCATCATCTAGTGGAAAAAGAAAGGGAAAGCAATTTGTGATACTTTACCCTGGTAAGAATTTTGATGTCATCTTATGTGAAATGAGCAAACAAACTAGTGACATACTGACTAGGTGAAACTGCTGTGCAGTATATGTGCAACTGGCTGATCCCCTGCCCCCCACCCCACTCTCTGTGGTTTTATCTCAAATGGAAAGGGCATTCAATAGGGTCCTGCAAAGGGTTCCTTGGTACAGCTCTATCTAATGTTTTCAAGTTCAATTTTGGTGATAGAGCATATACTTCGAATGTGTCTGGATTTCACTGTGCTTAGGAATATTTTAAATGTTATAGGAAAGTACCAGAATAAGCTTTGAGAAAATGAACTGGTTAATTACTGGTACTGCTGTGGAGGGTCCCAGAGCTTGCAGCAGATGTCTACTCACATGTCTAGAACAAGAAAAGGTCAAATAAACTTTTCTTCTTGTTGCAGGAGGGAAATCACAGATCTTAAACTGAAATGAAGTAGCAAGATTTTGCTTGTAACACATGAGAGTTAATTACTATTCTCTGACATTGGTGAAACCCTCAATTTGAATAGTGTGTGAAGTTTTAAGCATCTGCCCTGAAGGACTGTATAGACAAAGTGAAGGATGTCCAGAAGAAAAGAAATCCAACAGGTTTGGAAAATATTGAAATATGTAAACTCCGGTAGGTTTAAAAAGAGGAGTATGAACTCTTTTGCAAGATGCACAAATCCCTAATAAAAAGATGAGAATTACGTTCCCACACCAGTAGTGCCAGTAAGAAAGTAGGAATAATTTGTAGATGTTGCTAACAAATGAGGAAACCACTTTTAAATGGTCAGGCTCGTAAAACAGTGGAATAGCTTACGAAGAAAGAGTGTGGACTCTCCTTCAGTTCATGTTGGATGAAGTCAACAAATTTGATATTGGTCAGAGATGATCTATGTGAACTTCCTTTCCTGCTGGAGGACAGATTTGTGGATCTTCAGACCTTTTCTAGCCCTACCTTACTATGTTTTTTCTTATTCGCAGCTCTGAATGTTCTTTTTCCCTTTCAGGATAAACTCTGTTTAGTTAAAACTACTGACAGAACTTTTGTAATGAGAACAGCATGTTCAATAATTGAGGACACAGAATGACTTGTGTGGGATGACTGCAGGTAGATTGCCATTGCAGTCAGGTTTATGCAAGAAAATAATTCATGTTATTAAAAACTCCATGGAGATTTGGTAAAAAGTTAATAACCAACTATATAATTTTACCTAAATATTAAAGATAGATAAATATCATTGGAATAGACAATGGAAATTTTGGATTTGGATTTGAGCTTTTCCCTCCATTATTATTGCCCTGCAAAGGACTAGCATGAAAACTTAGTAAAATGTTTTAATGTATTTTGCTATCTATTGCTGATATTGAGTATTTCTAAATGAATTCAGAGCAGGTAAGTATACAAAAGAACTAGAACTTAAGCTTATTAAACACTATTGCTGCTATGTTTTTCATAAGTTGTTTTGGGTTTACATTTCTGCTATAGCAGTCTTTCATGAAAATGAACATTTCAGGGATAAATTAATCTATTGTACTAGCCACATAGAAATAAATCCTGAAATATTGGGCTATATACATTAATCTTTCTTTTTCCCTTGATATTCCAATTAATTTGGAGTGTGTTGACTTCAAACAAAAAACCCAAAACAAAACAAAAAAGCACCTTTGTGAAGATTCTAATGATATTTCTGAGAGCTACCGGTTTTTTAAAAAAGCTAGGGAAATACCAGAGAATTACATAGAGGATAAAAAAATGTATATAAGTACATATTAAAACTTCAAACACATCCACAGTTCCTGAAATAAATTGAAGAACTGCCTTTTCTGTCAATCTGGTGGTTTTAGACAGGAGATAATGTTCTAGGAAACTATTGCAAATGTTAATATTAAATATTTCTCTTACAGGAAGAAACTACAAGGTACTGGGCAGTTTTCATACTAATGATACAGGTTGTGACTGCCTACATATTTGGATTTTATATTACTTTACCACCTGGACTTGTAAATATTGTCTAGGTCTCTACAGAGATAGAGAGTAAGAAAACTCCCTTTGAAGGTGATTTCTTGTTAACCAATATTTTTCAAAGTGCTCTTTCCAAAAGAATTCAGTCAGTTCATACAATTTCACCCTGAGCCTGCCAAATCCACCTGGAGATATCCACATTTTAGGGTCAGTTGCAAGGCATAAATCAATAAGAACTCAGTCCAGTTCTTTTATCTTCTCTTTGACTCATTAGCTTCATGAGAAAAAAAAAAAAAAAAAGAAAAAAGAAAAACATTCTCTCCTGTCGGGGTCACCATTAGCCAGGGTCCTTATTTCTCCGTGTGGGAACAGAAACGACACAACACCAATATGATGATCAGATCGTCCACCTTTATTTCCCAATCCTGGTTACATTTATTTTCTACTAAGTTCCGTACATGCACTCATCTATCTTCTAATAGGCTACAGGTTATCTGCACGTGCTGTTCATGCGCCTCTACAAGCATTTGCATGGGTTAATTGCAATTAGTACATAAAGCCCAAAACTTGCCAAAAACTCCCTTATCTCATACCCTGTTTTGCTCAGACTTGTGCGCTTTTGCTGACCACAGGTGTTTCTCACTTATCTGCTGTCTTGTGTGTTTTTGCCAGCCTTATTTTGCTGGCCTTGTCTTCGTCCTTGTATTCTTCTGCCTGCACTAACTTCCCTCCAGCGCGGCCCAGACTCCTACACTCTCCTTTGTAATCTTCAGAAGCAGTAACATCTCCAAATTATCCCAGGAGCCTAAGATTTGGGCCATCAGTCAATTGGCACTTCAACAATAACATGTCTTTTGGGAACACTTTATTGCAAATGGGATTAAGGACATTTTCCTCTTTAAAGCTGTATACCTAGTGAGCCAGAGTATATATTTCAGTTTCACAAAAGTCTGAAGCACCCATGTATGCATTCCCATGGCTGCAACTTTCTCACCAGTAGATTGATGTAAGAAGCTTAATAATGTAGCTATAATCCTGTGTAAAATAGCTAATGGAAGCCCTTTTTCACTTGTGTTGTAAATGTGGTCTTCAGAAATGCCAAGCTCTGTGCTATTATAGAAAGGGAGAGAACCCAATGGGACATAAAACTTACTTGTACTGAATGTTGTGAGGGAATAGATCCCATTTACACATTTCTTCACGCTATGCAGCACTCCACTCTCCCAGTGCCTCAACAGATTGTCAAGGTGTTGTCCAAAGTGAATAGATTAGCAGACTTCTTACCCTTGAGCAATACATATGTGAGGAAGGACTCTTTCTCTACAGAGTTGTTGCATGGGTACTAATACTGTTGAAAACTGAGGATTGAGGGAGTGGGGGGAGGATTGCTTTTCAATAATTATTAGGTGGTTCTGGTCACAGAAACTTCAGAGAAAGTGAATGGGTTTTAATTTGGAGATGTGCAAGACGCACCACCTTCTCAAGTCTTTATGTTAGTGGGGGAGCAGTTACTACAGTTATTTAAATGGAGCATTTGTCTACTAGTCTGTTTAATCTCTTTAGTGATTTTTTTTTTTTTTAAACTTCTCTCCAAGAAGTAGTTTAAGAAGATTAATTCTGGTCTTCCAGATCCAATTATAAGACCCCAGTACTTTGAAATTTTCCTTCACATTACATAATTCTGTTACTGTTGTCTATATGTCATTTTCAGACTTTTTTTCTCTATAACCACATCTTTAGAAGACTGATAAATACTCAGCTCTCTAAGATCTTCTTCATCTGTTACTGTCCTGCATATTTCTCTATAATGCCATCTTTATACTTTTAATTTTCTTTTATTTTTTATTGGTTCCAAGCTTGTGGTGTTAATTTTGGGTCTTGGTTCTAACCCTGAAAGCAGGTAGTGACTCAGACAATGTATATGAGAGAATTAACTTTGATTCTGAAGTTGCAGAATAATTGGAATAATTGCAGATTAATTGAAATAATTGCAGATTAATTGGAATAATTTCAGAATAATTTGGGGGATATATCTTTAAAGGCATTTTTCAAGAGGCTACTCTTGTTCTCAGGCTTTCTTACAGTATTTTGTGTTATAAGTTTTCTTTAGTTGCATCAATACCCTGTACTGTAGTGGTAGTTATGTAGCAACTGAGGAGTTTACATAAATGTAGGTTCAAAAAGAGACCTTCCCCCCATGCACACACACCCTCCACCCAGCACATCCAGCTCTCCAACTCTGTCTAAGAATTAGTGATATTTGCAACCCATTTCAGGGAACTTGTTTGAGAACTGAGAACTGGAGCTGTAAAGGTATCTCCAGTGAAACAGTTCCATTCAGAACCCTGCCACCAGGCACCCACCTGGCACCAATCCACCACATAACAAACAGGTTTTGCCTAAAGTGTAATGCACAAGAGTTAATTATTCAATAGATTGGTCATTAGATAGGTTGACCATTAGTTTAGGCCACTTGCTGTAAAGCTTTTAAAGATACTGCATTCAGACCTTTGCTGGAGACACAATAAACCTGTCTTTCAGTGTGATAGTAATTGTTGAAATCAGTCACAGAAGCTGATTGGAGAAAAAAAAACCCTACAAAATCTTTGCACAGAGGAATGATAACCACCATGTTTGAAGGTTTTTCACTGTCGGGTAAGAGCTGTGCCAGAAATTATTGGCCAACCATATTTGGTTTTGCTGACATGTGGCATATTGGCATAAATTATTGACTGTTTGCTGACTTTTACAGAAACTCTGTGGATGCCTCATAGAAGTCTCTTAAAATTCTCTAAGTTTTCATATTTGAGACTGTTTCTTTATTAGCTATATTCAGAGCTGGACTTATTTTGCCATTGTGTTTTTCCAGTTAGTGTTACGACCTTCTGTTCTGGAAACACATCATTCCTAGTTAGTTTTCCTTCAGATAGCAATATCCTATCTTTGGTACTTGCTCCAAGGAAACAGATTTGATAAGTGGCAGTTATACGTATAGAAGTATTTTGGTTTAAATTGCTGTCTCTGGCTTTATACCTTGATAGATTGTTTTCTTTAAAATACCTTTTAATGTGGATAAAATGTCTGAACACTGTGGGCCATGTAGTCTCTACAGAGAAAGTCTGCCCTCCTTTTGTGTGAAATGGGCTGGAGAAAGAAACATTTGGTTAGCATGGTTGACAGCCATGGGCTGGTTTCTAGATGTGCACTGTGATCTGATGGTAATTGTGGTCTTGTGTGTCTCCATCCTGTTTGATCTGTGAGAGCCTTTAGGCAGCACTGCTGACTTTCTGTCTTTTCTCTCTGTCTGGATGACTGAGAGCTTCAGATTGGTTCTTTATCTTCCTGCCATCATCTCCAAATGGCTTTGGTCTATTCTTTGTTTTACACTATCCTCTGTTTTCCTGGGTGTTACTGAGAAACCATGTGTAGATAGATGTGTTGGGCTCTTCATAATGGACTGTGTCATCAAAAATTGTCATC
This sequence comes from Strix uralensis, assembly GCF_047716275.1. Classification (NCBI taxonomy): domain Eukaryota; kingdom Metazoa; phylum Chordata; class Aves; order Strigiformes; family Strigidae; genus Strix; species Strix uralensis. The sequence continues at coordinate 111,268,412 of NC_133972.1, forward strand.
CTTTAATCCCTTTCTCTTCCTGTTCCTTCTGGTGCTTCCACACCCATGCAGTCTTCATTCCTATCAACTTTAACATTTCTATTACAAATCTCTGTGCAGAGTCAGAAGAAATTGTCCATTTCCCGTGTATCTGGCTGATGCACTGTGCAGTGAAAACTTAGTAGGAGTAGCTTAGCAAAAGTAGAATGGAAATTGTTAGGACAGATTAGTGCTCTCTGAATTTCTTAATTCAACAGCCATAAAAGGAGCCACAGACAGTCCTTTAGCTACTGGGTGTACAAGGCCCTAAGAGACAGCTTTCTTTGCTGTGCTTTTGACAGTGTTTTTCTGTCACTGGAGAGTGTGTGGAGAGTGATACATGCAACTAACACCCCGTGGGAACAGGGAACTGTCAAGAACTGGTGCAAACACAGGAAGCAACTCCCGGCAGCTGCCTTTTTCTCTTTGTGAAAGAGCGATACTATGAGGTACTGGGGAATAGAAATCTTTGTCTTCTCAGCCTAAAAATACTTCAAATGCTGGAAGGCAGCAGATCTAGCATTAGGACTTCCTCTCTCCTGCTATTGCCTTAAGATTCACTTTCTAGGAAAGCAGGAAGTGAGCTCCATAAATAGAAAATAAGAAAGAAACCTATAGCTGTCAGCTCAAGAAAGAAACCTGTAGCTGTCAACTCATCTGTGTTGCAGTGGTTAATGGTACTATAGATCTCAAGTGCTGACTTTCTCTTGAAAAACACTGCTGCTTTTGTGGATCATGCTCACATACTCAGTCTCCTCCTCAGAAAGGCCAAAGTGCAGAGAAAGTTAAAAATAGTAATTATAAAATAACTAAATAAATTTTTTAAAAGCTGAAAGAACAGAACAACAAAGTGTCAATAGAATAGAGGTGCCAAAACAAGAGAAGGGAGACTGTGGGTACAAGTCATAAAAGACAAATGGAATGGTGAAGTCAAAAAAGATAAAAAGACTGATACTACAAAAAAAGATAAAACCAAGTGAGTGATATAGGAATTAATCAATGGAAGCCTTATAAACTATAATGCAAAAGTATTTATGACAATGAGGAGTAACAACCTAGAACAGCTATACCTACACAGCACAACACAGATACTTCTCAGGCTCTGGAAGCATTATAGCCACATCAGCATGTGCCTGTGTTAATTAACACACATGTGACATGGTGCTGAGGTGGCTGCAATGCTTTCCAGGTCTGGAGCTGGCTAACTGGAAGATGGTGTGTCTTCACAGTGATTTGAGTTGCATCTGATGAGAACAGAAGCCAAGGTTGCCTGACCCAATCTAATACAAATATAAACAAGAAGACTTTCTTTGGAGTTTTGGGTGATAAGGAGGATGAAAGAAGGGAATGGGAAGAAAAGGAAGGGGGAGGAAGAGGAGAGTAACAATAGCTAGGCAGACTGGATCTCTGGAGTAAGAAGCAACCAAAGAACATGGTGCCTCCCACACATTAACTGCAACAGCTCACATCCTCCTATAATTTCTTCCAGTTTATGCAAATCTTTTGAATCTGCCTACTTGTGAAGGGCTTTGCAGTAAATGTAAAAAGCAGTGCAAAGGGGATGGCAAATATTTAGCCTGGAACAGCTCACAGTGGCACTGTTCTTCCTTCTGTGTGATATAAACAACTTGCTATTTTCAAGCTGAATATCACAAGAACTGTATAGAGTTTGATATTTTAAAAATCCTTATAATATTTAGAGTTACTATGGCCCACTTACCCTCTTTTAGAGAATGGAATCAAGACAAAGAGAAAGAGGTGGTTTGTTCAAGTTCAGAGAAGTGTGCCATAGAAAATATTTAATTCCAAACCTCTATGGTCTTAGTCTCCTCGGCAGAGATCCATATGGGCAGTCCTTCTCTCAACAATTCCCTAACCTAGTAATAAAAAATCCCAGATAACTTCTGCTCTTGTGTCACAAATTCGATATCCCTCCTAGCACAGGGATTCTGTGACTTTCTCCTGTACTTGTATGAGTGCTACAGAGGAAGAAAGTATGGTCCAAGCTAAATGCCACGGCGAATTGAAATTCATGTCGCAGAATGAACTAAGTTAGCAACACAGTTTTGGTATTGAATTAAATTTTAAAGTGAGTGAAACTGCTGCATACAGTTTGGACTGTCGTGCATTTTAATATTTGATTCAGAAAGCCTTCTTTTTAAAATTTCTTCAGTTAATCTTGGAGAAATAAAAGAAAATCAAATGCTGGCCTGCTACAGAAATTTAAGTAATAGCTTGATTCAGAGTTTCTTTCAATTCTGTTGTGAAGAACTTGGCTTCTGAGCTGCAATTAAAAAAAAATCTTTTTGTAATTACTTTTTTATTTTTCACTCTTAATTCATAGTTAGTTTATTTTTCCAATGATCTCTATCTCCAGAAGTTTCCGTAAATCACTCCAAGGAGTCCTTTTTAAGAAATGAACAGAGAGTTCCAATATTGTATGTGAAATATGCAGTATAGTAATTGTAATAATTCAATGGCCGATTAAAAGTAAAAAGGATTTAATGTGTAAATGTGGAGAAAATGAAGTAGAATGTTCATGAACAAAATGGAAAAATTCCATTTATTTCAAGATGAACATTTATTAGACAATGTAAATTATGATACATATGTACATATATATGGCATTTGAAAGAATGCTGCTTTGGTTACAGAATCAAAAAGACAAAATTTGAAGTGTACTAAATGTACAGCTGTAATCTTTGTGCTATTTTTTAATCCATCCCCTGTATACTGAATGAAGTGGGGATGCAGAAGAAATTGGATGTGATTTTGTATCTGAAGACTGCATGGCAGTGTGTCTATGCAAGGGGTGAAATATCTGGGGAAGCATGAGAAATTCTGAAAATAAAGAATAAATATGTTTTAAGCTCAATTTTGCAATATTTATCTGAAATCATAAGAGCCTATCATGAGACTAAAGCTAAAGTTTTCAACTGATTCTATTATTTTTCTGGTTCTGAATTTTCTGAAACAGAATAACAAACAGTTACATCCAAGAAAAAATAATATAGAAAGCTTTTTCAGTGGGAGCTTTACTATATTTTCTTCATCACTGTTCTTAGCATTAATCTGTCCCTGACTTCTAGTTCTGTCCCATTGTTTCACTTCAGAGAACAGTGCCTCATCTATAAACTGCTTGTGAAAAACAACTATCTACAGCAATGTGTGTATGGGATGCTGTTGTAATAGCTTTTACTTGATAGTGTTAGAAGTATTTCAGTTACCTAGTCTCTTGGTATATGAAATATTATTTTTTCCCTCTTAAGCATTTATCATATTTACAAAGCAAAATGTTAGAAGGAAGATAATTTGAATCAATATCATCCTCACGCTTTTGGTTCCTGATCTCTTTATTCTCAATATGAAAGGAGTATAGTCAGAGGATAACAATTTGACAAATGTAATGTAATGTAAAATTATGTCTTGAACATTACACCCTTATTGGAATCCTTGTAACATTTTACACGTACACAGATGCCACCTATATTTAAATGTTTTTATCATATAAGCATTCAATCTAGCTTCATTTGAAACCATATCCCTGAACAAAAACATTGCTGATTACCCCAGCTTGAAATGTATGAAGAAGTGAATCCCCATGTATCTGAAAAACCAAATTCCTATTTCCTCTTTCAACATTGAGAAACTACATTAAACACATTGAAGATGTAAAAAATCTGCAACAAAGTAAATGAAGGCAGAGTTTGACCCACAGAAAATTGGTCAGGAGGAAAGGAAACAAGACTTTTCAAGCAAGGAGAGAAGAAAGGTGAACACCAGACTTAAAGGCAGTTTATAATGCCCTTAAGTTTGCAATACACAACAGGGAGTTATCAACTAGAGAGGGCAATTCACATATTTTTGTTAATGAGGAGCAGTTGAAAAAAAGGAATTCCATCTAAAACAGGTAGAATATAAGGACTTTAGTCTTAAACTGTGTTCTGAAAGGCCCACTGCCCAACTGAGAGAGCACTTCAAGCTCATGAATTTTCTCCTGAGAAGTCCCTCTTTCTAACTCTGCTCTACGCATGCAGAAATGTTCTGGTATGAGGATCACCTATGTTATGCCTGTCAAAATTGTCTAAGAGGTCTGGCCTGAGTAGAGGACTTAGAGCTGATATAATACAGTAAGAAGTTGTAAGTTACTATTACAAAAAAACAAACAAACAAACCAAAACAAACCCAAAACACCAAAAAAAGTGGTTTGTGACACTTGGTACCAACTGCCTTTTATGTAATGGTGGTTAGGTCATTTGCCCAGAAAGTGAGAGCCCTAGATTGCGTGTCTTCTTCTGCTTATGGGTGTTTGGATCCATATTTTTAAAATCTCATTGAGCAGTCAGTGTCTTAACCATAAGGCTATTGACTTACAGTCTTTTGTTTGACCCAAGTAGTAATGTTCAGTCCTCACGTTCAACATGAAGACGGGTTGTTATGCAGGGGAGAGCACTAAATTCTTAGATTAAGAGGGACACTGATCAAGAAGCAGATCATTCTTGAGTAAACTGAGTGGTTAGTGCAGAGTTACCTAGGAGATGGGCATCTTCCTGCTTGCTCTCTCACTTCTTGCTCTATTCTCTGACAGAATAGAGGTAGATGCTGACAGACAATATTGGTCTCTGACTATGGTCTCAGTCAAGGTTCCTGCACACAAAGGCAACTAGGTTAATCTTTTTTTGCCATTTAGATACTGATGACAGTCTTTCTGAGGTAATCAGCTTCAATATAGGCTACTGTGAATTTTCAACTCCCAGGCATGATCTATTCCAGCTCTCTGATGTCTCAGAATGCTCAAATCTATAAAAATCTCTTCTTAAAGCCAGTGCTGTTTGAAAGCCTAAGTTATCCAGACTGTCACTTCTGGACAAGACAGTCAGAGGAGTCTAAGAAATCTGGGGCTGCAGTTGTCTAATTTGTAAGCATCTTAGTCTTATTAAATCTAGTCTTGTTGGCAGGAAAAAAATTATTTATTTGTATGGGTTTGATTAAGCAGAAGATTAATTTTCAAGCAGGACATTGAGAAATCCCTTTAACTTTCACATTTTTTCAGAGGAACTTTCTGCCTGTGATCTGTTGCTCATCTGTGTCTTACTGAGAAGAGAAATTCTTGTCTATCACTGTTTTTTCTTCATGTGCCCAGAGGGCTTGGGGTAAAACTTAAGTTCAAAAATATCTTCTCTATATGTTTTACTTAGAGCAGTGATGATGCATCTGTTCTTGAACCACAGAAGAGATGAACAAAAGATTTGACTAATTTGTTTTCTTTACAAATCTGCCTATCTTCTGACTCTGTATAGTTCATAGTGTTAAACTGTAGTCTGTGGGGACATGGAATGTAATCTTTGATTGATATAGCTGTCTGTCCATCTGCCTATCTATCTATATGAAGTAACAGTATCAGGATGGTGTTTCCAATTAAATGGTAATAATACCCAAGAGTCTTGATCTTTGTCTGGGGTCTTAAAATTTTAGAAATATGTCTACAAGTTTCCATAGATTAAAGACTTTCAGAAGTCCTCATGAATGAGATGGTTAAACCTATGGGAAATTAAGCTTGGCCATCCCATCAGAAAGAAAGGGAAAGGCAGCCCCTTGGAACTGGTAATGACAGGTTGTTCCCCTTGAAGGTCTGTCAGCCCAGCTCACATGTTGCCTTCCAAATACAACATATTACTGAAGGGCTTCACTGCTTTGAGCATTTTCCCAGTCTTCTCCAGGTAGTATCTTTAAGTCTTTTAAATTATTTTTTTTCTGGACACTCCTTTTTCAGCCTTTTCCTATCATTCATGTGCTCCTAAATGCCCTTCCTCTGTGGACTGTTGACTAATCTCACCCCCCTAGTGCAACTAACTCATGACTAAAATAAATGCTGCAACTTTCCTCAACTATTGCAAGTCTTAACATGGCCTTTTTCCTGTCCACTCCACCCTGACCCAAGACACACATGGAAGGCAGAATTCCTTCCCTCTTCCAATAGGAAAAACTTTACTTCCTGCCACAAATAGTGTGAAAGGGAAATGAAAGGGAAATGAGCTACATATGCAGGTACTCAACTCAGAGCAAGGATCTGCAGTAGGAAATCAATGGTTTGGCTCCAGCAGCTAGAGTACCCGTGATCCAGGTGTATGAATAGAAAGAGATAGACTACTAGATCTTGGTGATGTTCATCATGTCGGATCCACATTTGTAACCAAGTATGGGTTTTGACATCGATGGTGACTGACATTTTGTTTATCTACAGCTGTAAATTTGAGGCTCAGTTTGTGAACCTTTTGTGTGGCTATTAAAAACTTCATAATCTGATAGGATTAGAATAAAAGATAGAGAGGTATGGTTATTTCGTGGATTCACCCTGTCAACCAGACTGATATAATCCCCTGGATCCACACCAGGAGCATAAAAATGACTGAGTTTCTCTCTGGCAGAGAAGACTCCATATGCTTTACGGACAGTAAAGTTCAGGGAGAAGATTATGTCAAGATTTATGTCTGCTGTTATTTAAGTTAATGAGGGAAATCTATCTAGGGGGAATGTATGCATGAGATCCAGTTGTATTAACTGTTTTAAGAGCAGGATGGAAGCCTACCAGGTTGCATATGTTACTAGACTTTTTCTTCACTGCTTGCACTGCAAAGCAAAATGACATTTACTTTTTGTCCTCCTAATCATACTTTTACTGAAGAGAATAGAATTTTAGAGGTTATGGGATTATGAAGAATTCCTCTTTCTTTAAGATTTTAAAGGTTAAGAGCATAAAGAACCTAGTTATTACAAGTGGGAATGCGAAAGTCAGCTGAAGATGTCAATTTACTAGGAAAAATCGGTTTAAAAAAATGGAACTACAAAATCAGTGTACTTTTATAATAACGATAAATTAATTATATCAGTGCAGCCCATAAAACATTCCATTTATACATCAAAACCTTGGCAGTGGAAAAGTTCTTAATCTGATTGTTTAATATTTTTATTATTTATTTATTTGTTTTTGGTATCAGTTTACATTCAACAGTGCATCTGTTCTGGGACTCTGTACAGATGCTTGCCTGCTGTCTCTTTGCCAATCTGGAAGTGGTCCCACTTCAACAGTGTAGGTACTGGGAGAGAAAGCAATCAGGAAAAACTTCTGTTCTTCCAGTCATGGGCAGGTACAAAGGCAATCACTGAGCTAGCCTGAGGTCTTGTCAAATGCAAAATAACATTTAATATCTTGGGAGGAAGGAGAAGAATTAAATTTTAATCATTTACTGTATGCAAGTAGTGCATCATTTCTTATCTGAAATCACAAAGGCAATGATTAATTATCATTGAGTGAGCAAATGTATGTGACAATTCCAGAATAACTGAATCTACCAAAATTATGATATTATGACAGCAGTACAGAGTTGCATGAAGGTATTCTGCCAGAAATTCCCGTGTTAAACTTTGTATGCTAACTGACTGTGTTAGTAGAGAGACAGCACTGAAAGCAAAATCCATGATCAGGAATTCTCTGTATTGGGCACTGTGTGTTCCTGTCTTTAGAAGTAGCACTGGTTACCAGTTATATCAACAGTGAGGTTAAGCGTGTATCTCTTTGCAAGATTGGAGACTTCTATAGTAAGACATTTGTTATTCCAGAGTATTGATGGCGTAATCGATGAGATGGATAAAATAAGTTTTAATGTTCTGATTCAATGGGTAGAGAAGGAGGATACACGTATCGTCCAACTGTGGGCATCTCAGTGTAGTCTCCCTAGACTACATTTATTAGGCTTTTTACAGTTAACAGAGAAGGAAAGCAGTATGTTCTCAATCATAATCTGAAACAGTCTATTTCTGTGCAGATTCAGCAGATGGATTAAGTGGATTTCACAAGTCATATATTATGTCAGATCCAGGGCTAATGACTAGAATTAGAGCTCTTGGGTAAAAGTGGACACATTCTGTGTAATGATTACAAACTGAGAAATGTAGAGTTTTTATCCAGGAATCTACTGCTTTTTCTCATGAAGTTGTCCGAAAATAACCCAAAACCAAACAAACCCCAAACAAACCAACATCATTGAAATGCTACATATTTCTGAAAATGTAGAGAGGACAGCACTCCAATTTTTGTCTGAATGTGTTGACTAGAAGTGAAAGGTTTTGGGCAAATGCATAAAGGTCACTAGATGGCTCATTGTTTTAAGATACTTATATTAAAGCATTAAAAAAAGAAAAGGAAATGCTTCAGCATTTCCAAAACATTTCCAAAAACTTTTCAGCTGTCCTCAGAAACATGGTTTAGGTAAATTTTTATTCAATTTGAATTTTAAAATTTTGGAATTTTACTGTAATGAGACTTAAAAAATAATCTTTGTCTTATTGATTTGCTCTATTCTCATGTTCTAGTCCCACACTCAAAAAGGCCTTACTCCCCTGAACATCCCACTTGAAAAAGGAAGAGCAAAAACCTTATTCCTTTCATTGCTTTTTCTTGAACAGAATCACACAGACGTTTCGTAAGCCGTGGTCATCTTAGCTTAATTATCCTGTTCAGAAGTTAGCATAATGAGAACTCAGTGAACTGTTTTTTGGTTTTAGCATGTTTCCTGCTAACGTTATCTTAAATAACTTTCCATTTATTTGGAAAAGTAAACTTCTCAATGAATCGGTAGTTTGTCTGTGTTCTGAATCACAGAATCATCTAGGTTGGAAAAGACCTTGAAGATCATGTAGCCCAACCATTAACCCAACACTGACTGTTCTCAACTACACCATATCCCTAAGTGCTATGTCAACCCAACTCTTAAATGCCTCCAGGGATGGGGACTCCACCACTGCCCTGGGCAGCCCATTCCAACGCCTAACAACCCATTCTGTAAAGAAATACTTCCTAATATCTAGTCTAAACCTTCCCTGGTGCAACTTGAGGCCATTACCTCTTCTCCTATCGCTTGTTACTTGGTTAAAGAGACTCATCCCCATCTCTCTGCAACCTCCTTTCAGGTAGTTGTAGAGGGCAATGAGGTCTCCCCTCAGCCTCCTCTTCTCCAGACTAAACAACCCCAGTTCCCTCAGCCGCTCCTCGTACAACCTGTGCTCCAGACCCTTCACCAGCTTCGTTGCCCTTCTTTGGACACACTCAAGTAATTCAATGTCTGAGCCTCATTTAAAGCTAAATATTACTTCTGCTCCCTGTGGTGAAACAGACGGTTGATTTTTGCTGCTGTCACAAATGTGTGTATTTCAAGATAAGTTGATAATGGTAGCTTGAAGCAGGGTGGGTGAGACCTAGGAGCACTGGAATAAACATGGGAACATAAAGAAAAGGAAGAGGAGAAGGAGGGGACTGAGAGGAAGCAGGTGTAAAAAAAGCAGAGGGAAAGAAAACATTGTAAAGTTGGTCACAGAATGACTGTCTTGAGAGAAATTTGAAAATTGCAGATGATGAGGACAAGAAAGATGTAAAAAACCCTCAGAATGAAGTGCTTTTTTAGAAATAGTGGTACTACATTCGCATTGATTTGCTGAAGGCTTTTCTAGTAACAGTAAGATTAGGGAGAAAAGCGCGTTACCTTCACTCCTGGTTAAGGGAGCATGCCTGTGGCAGAAGGGCCAGACTGCTCAGGTCTTCCCTTCTCAGCATACCTGATGGTACTGGCATGTAGAGGTCTTCCCTTGGTCTTCCTGCCATGATCCCATTCAGTTTCTTGCTATTTATTTTTCCTGTCTGTTTTCTGTTTTATGTCCCTTTACACATTTTTTTTTTAAAATTAATTTTTTTACTTTTCAGTCATCTTTCTTGTTTCCTTTCTTCTCTGCACTTTGATTTCCCTTTTCCATTGAACAGAAAACTGTGTTAGCTGGGGTAGAGGCACCTATTGATCAATACCTTCTTCTGTAGTTTGACTTACTAGAGTAATGACAACAGGTTAGGGCAGTACAAACACTTCTATGCATAAGTGTAATCCCACTTGGGATGGCAATAGTGCCTTTTAGAGTAATATCTAACCTGGGAGAGGAGGAGGTGGGTCTGAGCTGGCTTATCTCATTTTCCCTGATGTCCTGGTTTCAGCTGGGATAGAGCTAATTTTTCTTCTTAGGAGCTAGAATAGTGCTGTGTTTTGGATTCAGGATGGGATTTGATATGAGAAGAATGTTGATAATGCACTGATGGTTTTAGTTGTTGCTAAGAAATCAAAGACTTTTTAACTTCCCATGTCCTGCTAGCATGCAGGTGCACAAGAAGGTGGGAAGTAGCAGAACCAGAGAAACAGACCCAAACTGGTCAGTGAAATATTCCATATCATGTAACGTCATGTTCACTATATAGATGAGGGTTGGCCGGGAAGCTCTCTCCCTTCCAAGACTGCTGTTTCAGGATTTTTTCTCTTCTCTGGGATTGCTAGCTGGGAACAGGCTGGGCATCAGTCGGTGGGTGGTGAGTAATCACATTGTGCATCACTCGTTTGTATATTCTGTTATTACTATCATTATTATTTTAATTTTATTTTATTTCAATTATTAAATTGTTTTTATCTCAACCTATAAGTCTCCTTACCTTTACCTCTCCAATTCTTTCCCCTATCCCCCAGACAGGGGAGGATGAGAGAGCAGCTGTGTGGTGTTTGGTTGCTGACCGGATTTAAATCATGACACGTGAATATGCCAAACCTCTGTGCTTTTTGCCACTTTGACTGTATACTGCATGTCCTTCAGGACTCCCAAGTTGAACAACATTCGAGGTTTCCTTACAATAGTCCTTGAGGGAACTATATAATGTGTCTCTTAAAGACTGATCTACATATCCAGATGAGCATTTATTCTGCAGATCTCTGTATATGAAAAAGGTATTGAAAGCTGTACGGATTACGGGTGGCATTTGTTGTTTTGCCTTTCTTGGTATGGTTCTCTTCAGAGTTATTTCCAGTTTACCTGATGGAAAAGAAAATCCTGTGATAAGGAGTGACTGGTCTGTTGTAGCTCAGTATATACATAGGTATCTCAACTCTTCTTGAGAAGGGTTATACAGGCAGTAAAGAAGACCAGCTGCTAGTGAAAATTTATTTTCTCACAGTTGTTTTTCAGAAAAAAATTCTTTTTACACAGTGTAGAGAGCTTTTAGAGCTGCGAATAGAAAACTTGATTCTACTTTCAAAAAATTTGGCATCTGTCATTTTAAAGGTTGTGAGGTGACAGCTTGTTCACTGCCACAAACCAGAACATTTATGTTTTAAATTGTTCAGTCACAAATGAAGTACAGGACAAGAGAGAAAAAGAAAAACAAAACTAAATTGGGCAAAACCAAGGAGAATGAAGAACAGGCTAGCAGCAGGCTCATGGCCCTAGGCAATATGTAGCTGATGAATGGTGACAGATGAAGTTTTATTCCCATTCTGAATACAATGTATGTGTTAAATAAATTAGTAATCTCATCAATATCCTCTTGACTTAATTTACTTTGTACAGCAGGAGCACTCCTGATTCTTTCTCTTTTTAGCTCTGTTTGCACAGGGATCTGACAGGGAACCGCTTGCTGGGAGAGTGTCAGAGAGGAGGTAAGCAGGGGAGCACCTCCAGGGACTTCAGAAAAATGTTGACCTCTGAACAACAATTAGAGGACATCCAACATACATTGTTGCTGTTTTGGTGTTCCTGCTTCTTAACCTGAACATTTGGTATATAACTGAAATAACAGTAAGTCATTTCCTTCTACCCTTGGCCACTGCTTTTCTGCCTTATTGAGGCCTGGTAGTGAAATTTCTGATGTATTGTTTCCACAGCACAATAGAAAATGTGAGCTTTAAGCTGGCTTTGATTACTCATTCAAAAAAGCTGGCAGAAGCAGTTTTAACTTAATATCTATGAGAATGTAGCCACATTGCATTGTGTTTTCATCCGTCAGATAGAAAGCAAATAAATAAAAATAGCTTATTTTTGCAGGGATCTGAGCCCTGAGAATTCTCGTAACAAATTTTTGTGAGTACCTGGGAGCTTAAAGAGACAAGAACAGAAAATATGGCTTACTCAGCTGCATTGCAGAACAAATGGCATGTCTAGAGGGAGCCACAGTCCAATAGGCTTTGATGCTGTGATATCCTTCTGTGGTCCTTTATATAAAGAATCCTCAATATAATAGATAGAAGTTTGAGGATAAACACTATTCCTTGAAGCAAAACAAAACTTAATCAGATATTATGGATGGCTAGAAACTTTGCAGTCAGGAAGAGAATCACAGGCACTTTAGATAAATATAATATTTGAAATTTCCTGAAAAAACTCTAGAAGTTCTTTTCAGGAACTTTTCTGATAATGGTCCTTATTTATGAGAAAAATAATTATTTAAGTAGACTGAAATGAAACACCATGCTACTTTATAAATGTAGATAGTCATGACTATCTTATTAAAAAACAAAAGTAAATCCTATAGCAGAAGCAGAAAAACATTATCATAAATATGATTGTAGTAAAATAATCGAGAGTCACTGAACAGAACAAGTAATTCCAAACCATTTTTGACCCTGTTCACTCCCCTTCAGATAGCAGTAGAGAGCAGCTTGTCCATTTAAACCAAAAAAGTATTCTTAATGTATTCGTTGGTGACCATGAGAAAAATCTGTTGGAATGGAAAAGGGCAGAAACAGTTGAATGGATTCAGGACATGTATATCTTGAAAAAGAGGTGTGGAAAGAGGAAGTAAAACAGTCCAGTGCAGGCACCAGTAAGTGGAAGAAACGTTCATTTTAATGCACAGCTTTATATGACATCTATGAGAAATTTGCAATATTTAATACAGAAAAGGCACAGATGGAGGGTGAAGTGTTCAGTAATAGGTCTGGTATAATAAGTCTTACTAAAATTAAAATGACAGAATGATTTGTCAACTCTACCCCCAACAAGCTTCTGTTTATAGTACGAATTACAACACCAATGGAACAGAAAAGTACCAAAGTTACTCTTTATGTTTCTAAAGACATGGTTCAGCAAGCAGCAGTTTCTTGGAATAAAGACTAGAAATCTGACCTTAGCAAAAGTAACAGTAGTTCAGTCACCAATTGTACTAAAATGAAGCAAATAACAAGAAGAGATTACATCAGCTGTAACCAATTTTCATCCAACCTGGGTTTATGCAGAGTACACAGAAACGAAGGTGCGCATTATCTGTCATAAAGTGCAAGGTTGCATAGGGAACCATGAGGTTATTCCCCCAGGACCCAAAGACTGCAGTACTTACCTATGGCTCTTCCCTTTGTGGTAATGCTAAAACCTTTCTTTAAGCTTCTTGTAAATTATGCTACACACTGCCTCCACATGTTCCTCCCTTCCTACCAAGTTGTCTCCTCCTGTTCCTGTAGACCTATTTTTTTTCCTGACTGTATGTTTTTGGACTCTAGCTGCCGTTGTCTAAGGTGCTTTCATCTCCCAGATGTCCATCTAGCCCTGTAAGAGCCCTACTTGTTTCAGATGTGCTGGTACTGGGATTTCCAGTCTAAGCATGAGTATAATCCTGACAGTGTGTTACAGAATACTTTTGATTTTGTAGGATTCACCTTCTGTTGAGGAATTCAGAAAGCCATTTCTTATCCTCTCCTCCATTTTGTATTAAAGCTGCTTCCCACCTTGTATCAAATTCATTAGTACAGTCTGCTGCAGTTCGAACTGACAAACAAGGGATTCAGAGCACTCTGCTGAGTATTCTTTTTACCATGTTAACCTCCACTGGGTAAAGCCTGGCCCAACCCATATCTCAGCCTTTAGTTTCCAGCTTGATTGTTAGTCCCTCGGATGCTACTTTAGCCTCTGAGTGCCTGAGTAGCTGCAGTGTGTTTGCTTCTGCTATGAACAGTAGAGGAAAGGTTAGGTCTGAGGACAGAAAGCTGAGAGCAGTAGTACCCTATGTTGCTGTAACAAAATATGACCCTCTGGTAGTGTCCTGGCATTAGATATGTCTTGCGCATTATGAAAGTTAGATTGTAAATTTATTCATTATTGCATGAATTAAGAATTAAATGCTTTCAACTACAGTGCATAGCAAAAGCAAAATTTTTGTGGCGTAGGTACTGAACCTTAGCTAGTAATGGGAGGTGTCAATGTCAATACAGAGGGTGCAAATACCTGACTTGGATGGCATGTGGCAGCATTGTGTGCGTTGAGCCCAACTCGCATATGTAAGCTGTTCAGCAGACTGCATTGTAAATGGTTTTCATTACTAGTGAAACTCTTCAGCCATCTTTTAATGAGTTGACTTAATGTGAATAATCACATTTAAAGAAAGAAGTTTAATTCAATTTACTAGGGAGTTGACATGAAGAACTCATTACTTGCTCAGAGAATTGCTTCTGTATAAGAAAGTAACAAAATACCATAATGACCTTTTGAGGAAAAACATACTTCTCTTTTGTCTCTTCTGTTTTATTCTTCATTCTTTTTCTATTCTGAATACAATTATAAAAGAAAAGTCATAGCACTAGAAGCATTTAATGTCTTAGCTCTTTGTAAAGTATGTTTTAAAATATTCTTTTGGTTCCATCACCCGGTAAACTGTATTTTGAAAATATTTACATAATGCTTTATACAGTAACTCAGCTCATGATTTTCAGCTTCAAGAAGCATGTGAAGGGGGAGAGGTTGATTTTTCCCTCTATTTAAAAACCTTTCTTCTGATCACTGATGTGATTTTTAATTACACCATGGCTATGTCATGCACCTGTTAGTTGTTTAAAAATTAGGCTGCACTGTTTGGCTTTTTAAAAGAAATATTAGTTATGGAAAGTGAAATCAAAGTTATGTTGTGCTGTGCTGTTTGGCAGATATGAGAGATGATGCTGGGAGGAACCACAGAATAATTAAAGGATCCTTTCTTTCCTGATGTTACTTTCAGTGATGAAAATGATCCATTAGATCTGTAATAACAGGTTCAGTCCTTTATGTTAGTCCTCAGCAGTTCTGGCTCTGCTGCTGCTGCTTTATCATAGAAATTAATGAAATAGTAGAAAAAATATCATAACCTGATGTGGTCTGCTAGGGTTCCCCTGCAGGCTTCCCTTTCCCACAGTTTATCACAGCAGCATCGTTATGCAAACAGTGCCCATCAGTCTTTCTGCATCACTGGTTCCCACTCTAGGTGTCTTAGACCCCCTCCAGGCCCTTTACAGCTTCACCAGTCAATCTGACCTTTGCATTTCTCTTTCTACTCCTGACATCATTGTGCTGTAGTATCTCAGTGTTTTGGTTCACATGTTCACTTTATCAAGATGATCTCCTGTGCCCTGGGGCTTTCATCTTCTGTCTTTTTTTCTTTGGATCATACAGCTACATTTTGCCTATGCATACTATACTTTTGGCTTCTAACATATAACATCTTACTCAGTCTTTTCTCTCATCCAAATCCTACTCTGTTGTTCCTTGTCACATGTCTAAGTATCATCCTTTTTGTGATGTTTCAGTGATTCCTGAAGTCTCTTCAGCCTACCCCCTTGACGTGCAGCAATTTTCAGATAGCTGGAATTACACAGGTGCAAGGAGCACTGTTGACTTCAAAGAGATTTTCTACTTTTTTTTTTTTTTAATATTTGTCTCTATAAAGCTATCCGCAGGGTTATCATCTTTAATTGCATGCTTCCAGGAATAGGGACTGTATTCTTTTTGTGTGTGTTCTAGAAAGTGCACTGTATACTAATTCTGTGCAACTGTTGCTACTTTTATTAAAAGGACTATGGT
Organism: Strix uralensis; assembly: GCF_047716275.1. Lineage (NCBI taxonomy): Eukaryota > Metazoa > Chordata > Aves > Strigiformes > Strigidae > Strix > Strix uralensis. Next base: position 111,284,114 of record NC_133972.1, read on the forward strand.
GGGTTAACTCTGGTTGGCCTTCAGGTGCCCACCAAAGCCACTCTATCACTCCCCCTCCTCAACTGGATAGGGGAGAGAAAATATAACAAAAGGCTCATGGGTTGATATAAGAGCAGGGGAATCACTCACCAATTACCATCATGGGCAAAATGGATGTGACTTGGGGAAAATTAATTTTTTACCAATCAAATCAGGGTAGGGTAATGAGAAATAAAACTAAATCTTAAACCACTTTTTCCCTACCCCTCCCTTTTTCCTGGGCTTAATTTTATTCCTGATTTTCTCTACTTCCTCCCCTTCAGTGGCACAGGGGGACAGAAAATGAGGGTTGAGGTCAGCTCATCACCTGTTGTCTCTGACACTCCTTCCTCCTCAGGGGGAGGACTCCTCACACTCTTACCCTTCTCCAGTGTGGGGTCCCTCCCACAGGAGACAGTCCTCCATGAATTTCTCCAACATGAGTCCTTCCCACAGGCTGCAGATCTTCACAAACTGCTCCAGCGTGGGTCCCTTCCACGGGCTGCAGTCCTTCAGGAACAGACTGCTCCAGCGTGGGTCCCCCACGGGGTCACAAGTCCTGCCAGCAAACCTGCTCCAGCGTGGGCTCCTCTCTTCATGGGGCCACAGGTCCTGCCAGGAGCCTGCTCCAGTGAGGGCTTCCCATTGGGGTCACAGCCTCCTTCAGGCACATCCACCTGCTCCGGTGTGGGGTCCTCCACGTGCTGCAGGTGGATTCTGCTCCACCGTTAACCTCCATGGGCTGCAGGGGCACAGCCTGCCTCACCATGGTCTGCACCAGGGGCTGCAGGGGAATCTCTGCTCCGGCACCCGAAGTGCCTCCTCCCCCTCCTTCACTGACCTTGGTGTCTGCAGAGTTGTTTCTCTCACATATTCTCACTCCTTTCTCTGCCTGCTGTTACTGTTCCACAGTTCTTTTTTTTTTTTTTTTTTTTTTTTTTTTTTTTTCCCCCCCTTTTTAAATATGTTATCACAGTGCCACTACTACCATCACCAATGGGCTCAGCCTTGCCAGCGGTGGGTCCATCTTGGAGCTGCCTAACATTGGCTTTGTCAGACATAGGGGAAACTTCTAGCAGCTTCTCACAGAAGTCACCTCTGTAACACTCCCCCACTACCAAAACCTTGCTATGTAAACCCAATACACCCAGAATCTGGAACATGTGTTTTTCCTGAACGTACCTAGAAATGCTGAATGAAAATCACAGGTTACATTAGTACATGAGAGGAGATGAGATACTTATTTCTCTGAGCCAGTTTTGTGTTCTGACTTTCCTGTCCTCTGACACCTCTTGTGTAATAACAAGCCTTGTCTGCCTCAAGACACCACGTGGTGTCTGAGTGAGGCATCAAGAGATACAAATCTGACACGGTTCACAACTCTGTCTTTCCTCCATGTCTGAGGCTGGATCTCAGTTGAAACAACACAAGAGCTCTGCAGAATGGGGAACACATGCTCTCCCCTGCATGCAGATTGGAAGCCCAGGCCAGACTCAGCATGATTCATCACTGGCACTTGAAGTGAAACCTTTTATATTGCTTCAAGCTTAGTAGCTCAGAATCAATCATGCACTATTCTGCCTGCATTTTTACACAAGCAGTCCTTTCATTTTTTGTAACTCCACAGAACTGTCTTTTTTTGCAGTGCCTCCTGTCTCTGCTCCAGCAGCAAGTTCTGCACATAAGATTGACAGTTAGTTGTATGTTCTACTGCTCAGTTATCAGAAACCTTGATTCCTCATTGAATAGCACTACAAGAAATGATTTATATCATTTATATCAGGTGTGTAAAGTAACCAAGTCAAGCACTGGCACCCATAAGAACATTTCCATTGCAAGTGTTTGAGGTCGTTGTGCTGCCCTCAGTGAACTGGCTTGCTTACTGACTGTGAGCTTTACCAAACAAGAGAGGAACAACCATCAGGTTTGACTTACTCTTTTTTGTAGTCTTTTGATTACTTATTCAGCTACTTTGGTCATCTCTTGTCCTGGAGTAAAGTAGGGATTTAGCCAATGAAAAAGAATGGATTAGCTGTAACAGAAAATATTCCACTTAGCCATGTGGTTTTTGCCTCCCAGGCAGCTCTGTTGTTCCTGTGTTTGAACAACATGTATGTGAGTGAACAGCAAATGATAAATTACTTTCAAATTTTGTAATTTCTTTGTCTGCATGCATGCACATGCCATTGCCTACCCTTTTTATTCTAAACATAAAGCATCAGTACTTTAACTAAATACAGGATATCAAACAGAATATATGAAGCTAGTGTAATGTCTTATGTGGGCACTCATATTTAAACCTGGTTTATTTTTAGTTTGTGCTCCCAAGTACAAGTGTAAAATAAATTGCTGAATCCTTATCTAAAATATAAATTACTTTAACACTCTGTATGTATTTGTCTATCTATGTATATCTATACATATATGTAGGTTATTTTTTTTCTTAGTTAACCACTTTGTAAATAAGAAAAAAAGTAGATAAGTCTGAACTAGCTAATGTGGTTTTTATATACCCCCTGAGAGAAGTTTCTGGATTAACTCTGTTTATGACCAGCACGGCCTTTCTTAGCATAGATGCTATAATATAGGTAGTTGTGAGATTTTGGATGGACTGTATGCCAAATTCTGAGAGGTTGCTGAACCCTGTAGATCTCAAGGCCTTAAATTCAAATTAAGTGGGGGCTTGGGCAGTGTATTTTGTATGCTTTGTAAAAGAGTTGATAATATTGAAAAATGTGTAATCATGTAATGCTTTAAACCATCACATGATAATTGAGTTTGATTAACAGGAAACTTGTGTAAAGACTTGAGTTAATTGTGGAAGTTTGAAATTAAACTAGAGAAACATGCATGGTTATTTGTAAAAGCACGTCAGACTGAGAGTACAATTTATCTGAGCATCCATGATTCTTCTGATTTTTTTTCTACACAATTTGTGATGTAACTGTGATGACAAAGATCTAAAGGTCTGAATCACATTTGGTTTTGGCCACAGGATACATCTTGTTATTTTTGATTCTTAATAGTTTCTGTAATGGTAAGAGTAAGATGTACATATGAGCATCCTTTTTGCCCCTTTACCGAGAGGGTGGTCAAACACTGGAACAGGCTTCCTAGAGAAGTGGTCTATGCACCAAGCCTGTCAGTGTTTAAGAGGCATTTGGACAATGCCCTTAATAACATGCTTCAACTTGGTCAGCCCTGAAGTGGTCAGGCAGTTGAACTAGATGATCATTGTAGGTCCTTTCCAGTTAAAATGGTCTATTCTATTCTATGTATAAGCAATAAAATACATCATGTTCTGAACTGACATAGCATGAGTAGTGAGGCTCAGAGACACAGACTAAAACTGAAGAGGACTTAGTGGGTGTTTGAGTCATGTAGCACTGTATTACTGAAATTTACTAACTATATATAGATTAGGATGAAGGCTTAACTTCTCAAGATGCCTATAATTTGTAGGAGTTTTAAAGAGACTGGTGAAAATTAAAAGTAATTTATTTTAATATTTTTGTAGGTAATATATTTCAGGTTCATCTCTGGTGTAAACATCAAAATCTCAGCATGTGTATGTCCAGCTCAAAGAAGATCCTGTGAACAGTGGTTACTGCCTTTACACTTGTCTATCCTTTTCTTCCCATGGCTGGTAAATTCAGCTTGTACAGCTAAAAAAGACAGGACTTAACATTTCTGCTGGATAATTTTTTTTTTTTTGCTTTCATTTTTTATTAGAATCAACTTGGCTTTTTATTTTTCAGTTCTGAGATGTAAGAGTTTATGGTTGGATCATTCTCCCAACTTTTAATTCTGCATGTATTGAAGCTGCTTAGAAGCAAAAACAAATAGAAAAGATCAATTTTTTATGGCACTGATGCAAAATTCATGTGTCTTGTTTGATAAATGTGTCACTCCACACAAGGAAACAAGATTCATTGAAAGGCTGCCAAATACATTATATGAGGTCTGGACTGTTGGATTGTTTGAGATATTTGCCAGGCTTTTCAATTAAGGTTTATGCATCCAGTGCAAAATTCATTTTACATCAGTAAAGATACTTAAGTAGTGATAAAATAGTCCCATGAATGCTTTACTAGGTGGTCTATTCAATTTTCCAAATGATGGATCACAGATATGATGTGAAATAATATTTAAAGTAGATTTCCCCAGATGTAACTAATTTCTATACTTTTGTTAAGACTTCTGCAATTTATTATATTGTCCTACAGTGAAATAATTTATATATTCACTTAAATGCTCAAATTCAAGCGTTTATTTCCTCTTTCTCCTGTTGCTTTTCCTGATGTGTATGGCATATGAAAGAAACATGGCTGAACTGTAAACTCTTGCAGATAGTCCATGCAAACTGGTCTGTGTAACATTCATTTAAAGCTCGAGATTCTTCCAGTATCATGGGGTTGGAGAACACCTTCACTGTTTATCCCATGTAAGATATCCTTTGATCACTCTTTAGCCACCACTAATAATAATGCAACTTGTGATTTCACTATAATTTTAGATGTGTAGAACTGATTACTTAAATCACTTAGGAAGCATGTAAAAAAAATGAAAAATGGTATGCTGTATGAACATCTGAAAACATTTTATACAAAGCCTGAACTTTTCCTTCTGATCTACTGTATTTGAGATGAGATACCAATAGGTATTAACAGGATTGGTTATGTCAGTTCTTTGCATTTTGATATGTACAAAGGCTGTGTTATAAAACTCTTGTACATATTATTGTATTGGGTTTTCTGAAATCACAGGCTCCAGTTTGGCAATTGCAGGTAGTTTTAGTCTCTGTAAGAAAATTCTTTGGATTTATATAGAGTTACGTTCTGTCTGAGGGTTGTTTCCAGAGTTTATATCTACGAATTAGGTTTATATTGCGGATGCAACACATTTGTTCTGGCAGTTCCAGGAAAAGCAAGGTACTGACAGCGCTCTGGGAGCAGAATTATACTATTGCTGGGTAATTGAGACCTTAGCTTTTAGCTGCAATGTGTAAGTAGCATGACTACTATTGCTATTTGTGCAAATCACCCTGTTTCTTGGTAAAGAAAGGAAGGGGACCAGAGCAGCTAATAAGCTCTGAGGCAGCACAAAACACTGAAGTGATATGTGTTACTGTGCAAGTGCTACCATATTACTATAAAATAATTAGAATATTGCACTCATTAAGCTCTAACTAGGCTTCCTGGAAATGTCCTTAACTTTGATCTTCCACCTGAATAGTGGAAGAGGGGGATGGGTTGTTTGGTGGAAGATCAGCTCTAGCACCAGGATCTGTGTTTTTTTACAGTAAGTCTTATTTTGATGGTTATTTACATGACTGGAGTTTTACCCCTTATTTTTCTGCTATAACACTACATTTATTTTTCTTTAAGAAATATTAAAATAAAACTCCGAGCCTTAACTCTACCCACGTTAATATTAAGTAGTTAATTGTATTTTTTCAACACCGTAACTTGTATTAGCTTTCTCATGACAGTCTAGTAAGACTCAGTCTTTTATCTCTTATTTTTTAGCTACTTAAGTAGACCCAGAGAAATAAATTAAATTTTTCACATGCTTAAAGCAAAGCAAGTATGAATGAACTCACAGAGACAGGATATAAATGAGGATACCAAATAGCATGCTGTGAAGAAAACTAATATTTTTTAAAAAGGCCATGGATGATGGTATTTAAAACGAAGCATATAAACAAGAACCTCTCCCTTCTATCTCCTTCTCCACCCTTCAATAAAAATGAAAGATTCTTTGAAAATGAGGGTGTCACATATAAAGACATGTATTTAATTCTGTAAATATAATTATCCACATTTTTTTTCTAACACTTTCATTTATTTTATTTGGCACTGCTAGCAATGCATATTTGGACCATAATATCTTTTTCTCATGTTACTTGTATTTTAAAAGTTTTTCTGTAATGAGGGGAAAAATGATGTGTAAGAATTAAAAACAAAACAAAAAGGAGTAAAAGTATCTGAAACCATCCTTCTAGATATATGTACTTTGTTATATACCTTGGGTGGGTAAATCGTATATAACAGATCCATGATTGAGCACAACTGAACCAGCAAATTATTTATGAATGACAGATACTGGTAGGAACTGATTTTTTGTAATGAATCATAAACTTTCATCTTATACTGCTCTGTTTTTGCTTCATAGTTCCAGATACCAGAAGTGTAGTGTAAATCAGATAAATATGGACAGGTGGTATTATATTAAGTTTCCCAAGCAGATATTTATGATCCATGTAGCAAATTATTTTCTTGCCATTAATAAGGATATATTTGATAACAGGCAATACTTTCACAGTTCTGTGATCATGTAAATGTTGTAAAATGTTCAGCATTGTTATGCAACTAATTGGCTCATAAATATTTGCTAAATATATGCAAATGATGATGGCGTGTGAATATGCATAGTTCCAAACACAGTGCTTGAACAGTCTTGGATATTTAATTTAAAATATATTTTCTTTGCAGTAAAGCTTAAGCATTTGCATTGTAAAATGCACATTCACACTTATCAGACGAGGTGTGTATAGATATATATGCTTTTTAGGAAAAGGATGCCTATAACTTTGGTTCTATTTATCTTGGATCTATGTATCTTGGAATTACAGCCTGATGAAGAAAGATTATTTTTTAAGATCTTATTCTTTGGTGTTAGTAGCAAGCCTATTCCATGTTATCCTGCCTTCTAGGCATTGTACATTTCATGTCCACTAATTAACCAAATTTTCCCAAATTACCATGTGTATAACACGTTTTTCTTGTGTTTCAAGTCAAACCTGTGCTGTAGGATATAAATGGCTAAAGTAGAACTTTTGTTGGATGTAGATGTCTATGTCTAAACCCAAATTTCAGAAAGAGTTTTCTCAGCTGGCATTTAATTTTGGACACAAGTAGTTTCCCAGATGCCAATGTTTTTTCTGTAAACATTTGAAGAACAACTGCAATCTTAGCAGTGATGTATAGTTAAATTGCTGGCTTATACCTTAGTCTAACTGGGATCCAGAAACTGGTTTTCTTCTAAGTTCTTCATGGGATGCAAAACATGACCAACATACCATAAAAAGCAGGATCAGATACAGTGATTGTAGTCACCTGAAGGAGAGGAAGATGACAATACATTCTTATTGAGTAACAGTTGACTCCAGAGAGTAGAAGTGAGATGTATCATGGTCTTTTTCTGAAAAGTTTCAGCTCTGCTACCTCAATGATATACAAACCATCTTGGACATGGAAGAGGTGGAGTTCATTCAAATTTAATTTATCTGGGCTTATTCAGGAATCATGTTTGGTCACTCTGTTGGTCTTGTACCTGAAATGAAGAGGGTATTTGGAGAGGATTTTCCAGTGAGGTGTAGAAGAGGTTTTGGTACTGCTACGTGGAACTTGTTTCTATTCTTTGGGAATACAAAGGGGTTGAACCTGGAGAAAGCTATGTGTATTTTGGTGGTTGAGACTAATCCTACTATGAGATATGAGACCATCAGGAACACCGCATTATATAATGTCCCTTCAACACAGGGCCGTTAACCTTTAGTTATTCAAAAAGGGTCCAGGATTTTTTATTAAATTTAGTTATACTGGCTCCAAATTTCTACTTTTTTTCCCTGCATTTATGCTATTCTTGTATTTCTGGGAAAGATACTTATGAAGCATGAAGGCTTGGAAAAATGTGACTGAAAGGAGGATGGTGATAATGGGCAAGTTTTTAGTCTTAAGGGTATGGGAAGCTGTCATGGATGATGTGACAGTCAAGAAACACTGAATCTTTTTGCACAGAGTAGGAATTATTTCTTCAGAATATTACCAGGAGGCAGGATGGCTGGATTTCTTTTCCATTGTGTCAACGGCTTCTGGAAACAACTACTTGTTTTCACCATGGATAGGCATGTGCTGTAGTTGGCTGGGCAATTTAAATCCAGTTTTAATCTAGCCACTTTGCTTATAGTATACAGGAAGGACATGAAACAGTTCAGCATGGCCTGCGTGTCTGAATATAAATTGCATGTTTCATTACTATTTTATTATATTGTTGAACTCACAAGAATAGAGTCAACTTGGACACTTATGTAATGTTTCAGAGCAGGTTTCAGAGCAGGTATGCACTGTTGGCAGATATCAAGAATGGACATGGAAGGAAAGGTGGACAAGAAAAAAAACTACAGCAAAGTGCAGGAGTTCTGAAGGCTTAATCAGAGCAGAGAGCAAGATAAACTCTGAGGTATCGATCTATGCTTTTGATGAGAGTTTTAAAAGCCCTCCATGTTGGTCTAATGCTACTTCAACTGAAATTAACACTGGCAAAGATGGAGCAACTTGCAAATACCCAGCACTTGTCTGCAATGTGCAGCAGGATTTTGCAAGAATTGTCATTCTATAGCAAAGTACATGATCTGTAATCATCTTATAACAGGGCCCCTGACTTGGTCATTGAGAACAACAGGGAGGTGTCACTGTTGGTTTTCTTTGGCAGTAATTTCAGAGATGGAAGCCTCCTGGTGGGTGAACTCTCTTGATTTGTTCTCAAAATTGTTAGAGCAACAGAAGTTTGTGAAAGTAGGCTTTATTTGCGTTGCACAGATGAGCACTCAGAAGGAGACTGTGTTATAGAAACAGTTTATTAAAGAACCAAAGCACAATGTTCAGTTTCTCCAAGCAGTTTGTTGATGATCACAGAGCATTATCAAATTCTCTGTATTTTGACTGGACTTCTTTTGAATCAGGGTATTTGACTGAATTTCTGCAGGATTTTTTTCCTCTGCCAAACAGAATGACTACTGCTGGTTTTTAAAGCCAGGTTGTCAGGCTACACAGCTTAAACAAATTGTCTACTTGGAATTAATTTTCCTTTATCTCCTGCCTATACAATTTGGCAAAAATCTGAGTACCTAAACTATTTTTTTAATTTTATTTCTGTAGAGTTTTCTATTCCCAGTGGTAGAATCACGTGAAAGAAAGCATGATTTTTGTGCTGATGGCTTGAGAATTTAAATCTCTGGATCCTAGGACTGCACTCCTCTCTTTCTTTCTTTTTTAATTTCTAAATCTGTCTATTTTCATGCAATATTTCATTGCTAGGCAGCCTTTTACTCTTCTAGCATGCCTTTAACCAATTTTTAGCCCATTAACAGTTCTACAGGACATAATCCTGCTTTCATATTGTTGCAAGATAACCCAATAAAAGCAATTATACATCTCAATTATTGCCTGGTTATTTTTGATCAAGATTATTTGAAGCCATCATTGTGTTTTACATTTTGTGGGGAAATGACACATCCAGTTCTCTTTTGCACTTTATATGATTTCTGTAGTCCCCATGTCTGAATGGACAGAAACATTATAAATCTTTCTGTGAATAACCCTTCTACTAGTGTGGGTTTATTCCTTTGTGGGTAATACTGTTTTTTACAGCTCTTCATCCCTCATGTAGTGACTCTGAAAGCTTTGTAGGAGGAAGATTTGCACCAACTTCCTTTTTCCTTCTCTGGCTTCATCATTCCCTCTTCCCTCCAATTTTTCCTTCCATATTGACAAAGTGATTTGACTGGAATGGTTATATTAGAAACCTTTAGTCTTTGGCTTGTATCAAATGGTTATGACAGATATTTTCTATCCTTAGAAGTGAGATTCCACCTCAAATGCCACTACTAGCAAACTGATGATTTGCCCTTGCAACCAGAATAGTTTACCAAATGTAGTGAAATATTTATGTTGTAATTCACTCCTCCCCATTGTAGCAGTAATGTTATAGAGTAGAAATGAGGACAGATGACTGGGAGGAGAGAGAAGAGAGGAACAAATATGAGCAAAATAAAAGTAACTTTTTTTTTCCTCAAAATTAAATTAATCCTTTCATTCTAGAAGTCCAAATACTTATAATCTTCATTATTTTTGCCCTACTCTTATAGTTGTGGCTGGGTCTGAAGTCAGGAGGAGAAAAATAATGGGTAAATTGCTGCTTCTTGTTCTGACAAACTAGCCGGAGCCACAGGTTGCAGAGGTAGGTATGGAAATACAGTGAGCATTGTGATTACATGAAAAGCAAATTCTACAAAAAGTCAGACTGGCTAGAACCTGTGGCTTTCTACTAATGCAGAGCCCTGTCATGGTATCTGTAGATTTAGTTTAGATTTTGTTTGTCATTTCACTAATCTTAAAAGAAGGCATTTTCATTTAAACAGACCTGCTAGTTTTTCTTAAAGGGAAAAAGCTGTTACAGTAAAGCGGTGGTTTTCTTCTATCATTTCTTGCAAGCAGCATATATCAAAATCATATTACTAATGCGTACAGTTTGATTTGATCTTCAAGGAAGGGATATGAGGGAAGCTTTGTAGCAGCTTTCTGTGTGAAAAGTGTCATTACCTTTTGAAGTCAGATATGGCAAAAGCATAGATGAAAGGTATTAGACTCAATAGCACTACAAAAGAGAATGTGATCAACCAGGTTTGGTTTCCCATCTCTCAACAGCCAGCAGAGAGAAAATCAGAGAATTATCAAAGGTATCGAAAGAGATACTCACTCATCTCAGACAGGTACTATATGTACTCAGAAAGAGTAGCCACTATTTGGCTACTTTGACTGCCACACATTGCAACTACCTTTAAAGGGTAGAGACTTAAATTCACCGTGTCAGGCTAACTCTTCCTGGAAGTTAAAGATAAATATTGGAATCAAATGATAAAAAGATGTGATCGAAAATTAGGCTTTGAGGAAAAAGTTGAGCTTTGTGGCTGGATTGGTAGGGAGAGCAACATCATGCATCAGGGGAAGGATCTGTAACTGGTCAGAAAAAAGATCTAGAGAAGAACACCTTGTGTAGTGAAACACACTTAAACAGTGGATTACAACACGTTGTGCAAACATATATAAAATTATCTTAATATAAAATCAAGCTCTAGGAAGTTTCCAAAATAAATAAAAAATAGAATTTTGCTGCTGAGTAGGAACTACATGTTTCAGATGTTATTTTCTCATGCTCAATGAAAATATTGTTCTGCGTATGTTTATCCTATCAGAACAATTGTATTTCTGTTCTCTTTGTTTTTACTTTCCTATTCTACTGTTTTCTCTCTTTTGCGTATCCTTTTCTGTATTCTTCTCTCGCCATTTTCTCTATTACAGCAGTTTATTTTCAGCTGCTACAGGCTTCATAATTATGCTCTTATTTATCCCACTAAAATAATAAGCACCAAAATATCTATACTAAAGTAGACACTGTTTGAACACTATCATTAGAATTCAGAAACTATGCCCAAAATTAACTGAATGATCCATACTTCTATGTTTCAATGAGACTAGTTAAGCACTAAAACAATTTCTGCAGAAAGGTTGTAGCATCTCTGTGTTTAGAAATCTTCAAAAGTTGACAGGAAAAGGCCTTGAGCAATCTCATCCAATTTTGAAGTTAGCCCTACTTTGAGTAGGAGACTGAACATCCAGGTGTCCCTAAAACTTAAAATATTGTACAAGTCCAGTGTTTTGTTATTCTAGCTTGACTAAAAAATCAGAAAGATAGTTCTATTGGCTGCAATCAAATCAAAATGGGAAGCTTTGCTCTGTCAGAATCTATGTAAATGAAAGCTAATAGACTGAGGAACCTGCAGGAATCATGTGGCCTTTTTGCTCTATCTAACACATCAGCCATTTGCCATCATGCTTTAGCTTACCTTTTCTTCTTGTTTTCTATCTCTGAAAGTGGAGAATGGCATCTTGTATTCTAACAGGTATTTGCTATACTTTCAATTCATTTAAAGGAGTTGTTTATTCCATTGCTATTATTTTAATTTACTGAACTATTTGTAATTTGCTTTTAAAATAATAATATAGCAAAAGGGTAGGGGAGGGGAGAGAGTGAGTGAGAAGTCCAGAGCAATGTTTCCTTGGGTATGAATATGCATACCCTACTAAATTATGTTGATGAATCAGAGCAAAAATCAATAGCAAAGCAAACAGTACTGTTTGTCCTTACATGTCACAGAGGCATAATAAGCAAGGTTATCCTAGCAAAGAAATTTTCCGTGAAGAATTTTCCTGTGCAGAAAAAAAGATATTGGGAGAAATCTTACCTCCAATAAGAAGACCCTAGAGTAATAAAATTATGGTAATTTTCTGAAGTTATTAAAGCTTTTTGATGATGTTCAAGTGGACACAGTTATTGCCCTACAGAAGCCATATGGAACTGGAAGATTTATTAAAAGAGTCTTTACTAATGGCTACAACTTGGACGTATTCTGGATTACTAGTGGAGAATGCACTATGAGAAGCTATTTTGTAATACTACAGTCTCTGTTGTGGGAATGAGCAATTCACAATAAAACAACATAAAGTGATTAAGGACCTAAATATTTCAGATATTTAAATTGCCTTAATTTTCCATCTGTTCACCCATTAATAATTTCATAATAATTTTTAGTAGGAAAGACATTTTTGTAGCAAAAGGACCTGAAAGGGTGAGCATTGAAGTAATATTTACCAACAGGGAGAGTTTTTACTACCAACTAACATTTAGGTTTTTTGAAAATAGTTTTAGAACCTATATTAGATATGTGCCTCTGGTTTACTGTAGGTTTTGGAAGCTGCTTGAATAGCAATCAGGCTGGCTTGTATTTGGTTCAAGGAGAGTCACTTCTAGCAAATAGCTTGTGTAATATTTTAGGTTTGGGCATGAGTCTGTTACTGAGAGAGAGTTTTGCCATCACTGTGTGATATCATGCTAAATCATGCTCTCTCAGATGCATAAGTCTTTGAATAAATAAGTAAACTGTGATCCTTTTTTTCCTTAGTCACTGTGATAAAGTTTTGCAATGAATAAACTTTGTGTCTGGGTTTCAAAACAAAGCTACAAACAGTGTTATCTCTTAGCAAAAAACTTGCTGACAGTTCCTTGGTGCCTGTCCCATCACAGATGTGATGATGAAGAGGATGCGCATGTAGAAGAGAGAGGGACGTGGCAGAAAGGGGGTTTAGGGGAAGAAGTGCTGACCTGCAATGCTCTGTACTTTCTTACTTGCATGTGGAAACAGAGGCATGGGAAGTATTGGACAAAGTAGTCAGACTTTATTGAACAATAACAAGCATAAATGCACACATCTGAGAGGAGAGAGGAGTGACAGCTTGAATGAGAAGTACGGAAGGGTTGATCCAGGCATTTTTCATTGATTTCTCCTGGATGATGTCCTATGTTCTGCTCTTCTCTCATTTAATGAAAGTAGAGAAGATTTAATTGAAATAACACTGTATTTGTCCTTTATTTTTAACATGTCTAATAAAAATGCAGTTGATATCCTTCAGATTTAAGATGACTCATTTTTACTGGGTTGATGCCAGTAACTGAGGTTATTAGTGGCATAGGCTGGGAAAAAAGTACCAGTTTAGAAAAACTTTTCTTGGGACACAGTTCTCTTTGCATCATCCATAGACATGCAACAGACTTACTTTCTGCTACTCCATCACAGAGGTTGCAAAAGCAGTAGGAAATAATTTTAAGAACAATGACCAAATAAAAATATTAGCTATGTATCTTTCAACTTCTCTTTATACTAATGAATTGACAGGCAGATAGTACATTGCAGTTTATAAAATGTTCCCATTATTTTAAAACATGAAACTGGTGATTAGTCATTGAAATAAATTGTAATTAAATGGCAACATTATGATTATATTATGCTAATGATAGAAGTGTGCATTAAATGTTTGCAAGTTATTCAAGACAATGTATTAGGCAATTAGAAAAAAAAGTGTTTGTTCACTCTGAAGCTATCAAATGACTCGATTTGCATTAACAATTTTAAAGCTCTGCAGTCTCATTCATAATAAATTGCTGCTAAGTATTCCACCAAATAGAGGTACAGGAAAGAAGGAAAGGTCAGAATTTTTACTGTTTTAAGATTAAGTGTAACATAATTACTAAAGCAGTCTTTAGAAGCTGAGGGATTTTGACTTTTATGATAAGTTATTCATTAATGATACAGCATCACTTCATAGCTGTCATGCAGTTCTGTAGGACCTCCTGTGAGAACTGCTGGAGGGCCACAATAAACATGGGCTATCGATGTTTTCCAGTTTGAAATGTATGAGAAATTTTATGTGGAAATGTCTCAGTCTTGATTCTTGTGGATGTATTACAAAGAATAGATTTTAAAATACAACACTTGTAGATATAAAAACCCAATAAAATATCAATAGATGATTTTTAATATCAAAGACAAGTGACCATGAAGTAATGAATTTCTGTATAAAGGTTTTGAAACAAGAAAATAAGTAGAAAAGAAAGGGAATAGAATGCATGGTGAAAACAAATTTTTATTCTTTTGAGGCAAACAACAGTAAAGAGGAAAGCAAGTATGTCAGAATAGATGTGTTTTGAATGCTATCCAGAGTAAGAATATGACTGTCAAACATGTGCAGGAATTCTTCAGTTAGACCAAAGTTTTGTTCTAGGCCTTCTGTGTTTATAACTTTGTTTTTAATCATGTATTAGGAAAAAAAAGAATCTGAAGAGAAAAGCACTGATATTCTGTATATGTTCTCAAATTCCCATAGTCTACATCTAATTATCTTTCTGCAGAAATTACTTTGAAGTTGATTACCTATTAATTATCTATTATTGATGCTTCACATATGTGAAGAAATAATTTTTAATTTTCAGGGTGTAATATATAGTAGACATACAGTAGGAAGGTTCCTGACAGACTTTCCTTAGTCCATAAACTTCCACATCAGTCTAAAATACAGGTAATTCCTGGCATATATCCCTTACTTTTGTGTGTGCAAAAGCTCTGATGAATGTTAATATCGGGAGAAAAATGCTAAACTGTTGGAATGTGTGAAAGAAGTGAGCTTAGATTTGCAAAACTCCCTAGTTGAGTTTTAATGAGATGTGGAAACTTTATTTTTTTTTCCTTATTCTAAAACTCTACAAAGTATATTTCAGGGCTTGTTGCTCTTTTTTTCCTTCTTTGCTTGTTGTCACTCTTCAGTAATGTTATGTTGCTAAGAGTTAGTGGAAATAAAGGCATATCATGTTCTAGATTAAAGCTTGCAAGAACTGTATAGGATAATGTCTGAGCAAGTGAAATGGCAATGTTAAACCTTTTTTTTAAAAAAGTTTAAAAACTTATTAATGAAATTCAACTGAAATATGCCATTGATGGCAATGGTTTGGGGAATACAACATTAGATACAAAGATAGCGTTGCTATCAAACAAGGATTTTGCAGTTGGTAGCCTGAAAACCATGTAAATCAATAGAAATTTGATTATTCTACTTAAGAAGTCTTGGACATGCAGACCAGAAAATAATGTAGTATTGAGTCCATAGTATCATAGTGTCACAGTTTTCTGTGGTAACTTTGAGCAGATTAAATTCTTTACTGTGTTGGGTTTGAACTAATCTGAAATGAATATATTTAATGAGCCAAATTAGGCCTAACTGTTTGCTTGGGAATAATAATTAAAATCGTTAATGCAATAATTTATATCTTAGGGTATTTTTGTTCTACAAATAGAGCTAAGTAGGAAGTACTTTCCATTAATCATATTGAGGGAAAATAAAGTAATTTTGGTCTTTATAGGACATGGGAGATACAGATTGAATTCCCTGTACTACCTGAATAATATAATGTATAAGGATGAGATCTGTTACTGTCCCATTGAATGTTGTGCTAACCAGCTATTAGCTTCCTGTTGGACTTGTACACTGTACGTATTATACTGAGCAAAATTTTATATCTGGGTCTTTTCCATCTCACTTGGGTTCCCATGCCACTAGCCTGATATGTAATATTTTCTTCAAATACTCTAAATATTTATATAAAAAAGCAAATATTGACATATAAGAACCTGATCAGCATACTGTAAAATACTCATTGACGGAGATCTCAAACTACTCTCAGATAACCTAGGCAAGATATCTGTTTTGCTGATTTTATTTACAAGCTCTATTTTAGACTAAAGACTCTGTGATACAAGTTGACTAGAAACTAGAACATCTTGCAGCCGATCCATAATTCAGCGTGTGATTATTTCCAAATAGATATTTATTAAGTGTAACCCACATTTTGAAAGAGACAAAAAAATAGTGAAAGTGGGTGAAAAAACAGAATTCAGATCCTAATGTGTAAAACTGTCTAACAGTGAAGTTGTCTCATGTTAAACATTTACAGTGAGGTGTTCATTCATGGAAGGCTATGTATCTACATCTGTCTTCTCCAAAAAATGTAATTAATCTGTATCAACAATTCCAGAAATGATAAAAAGCTTTGAAAAGGAGTAGATTTCATGCTGGAAAAGTTAATTTTCTCATTTACAGAACAAAGTACATTATTGACGGGAGTGATGCAAACTTCATTTCTGGTTTCTACAATTGATTGCTATGGTTTTCTCTTATGCTGCACACTATATAGACTGATAGACTGGGAGAGAAAGTAGTCACAGTAAAGTTTCATGCAATGGGAAATATCTGAAAAGGACAACAATCTAATTTTAATCTTGGTATCCTATGTATAAATATATACACAACTTTTAAGCAATGCTGCAGGCAGATGCTGTAAGAGGATTCCTCAGACTTGCACTGACAGTTGTGATTCACCTCTGTGATTGCAGAGTAGCTGACATAATGTCAAGAGGAACTATAAGCTGAAGAACCACAGAATCTAGACTGATTGTGTATCATTGTGTAGCACTTTTCAGTCATGTACACAACCAGTGTTTATTAGATGTGAGACTTTATCTTTCACAGTGGGCAGATTTTAGTAACTTCTAAATTCATTTGCAATGTTAATGACCCAGAACATTTGACCGACGCTGTAAGAGATGGCTGTTCGGTTGCATTGTATTTTGTGACATACATGATTTATTAAGGTAAGTATTATAAATAATGTAGTATCTGAAAATGAAATACACCGTGCAGTCACAAGGGTAAAGTGACTTGCTTTTATTGTAAACCTTTTAGCGTCCAAAAAGACATGCCCAGAATAAGTCAATAGAATATCTATGAGCTAGACACCCCACAATGTAGTGTATTGTCAGTGAAAGGGGCTGACTTTCAACGACATTTGTGTTTCTGAATCCTTCATGATACCTTGAAAATTTTTAATTTGAGACCCACTTCCAGCCTGGCTACTGATACCGTCCTCATTATATCTTTGTTCTGTGTTTATAAAGTAATGATTAAACCCCCCAAAGAATTTGAGGAGGTAACTGTGAAGATTAATTTGTTCATGGCATGTGGTGTTCTGAAAATGCAAAATGATACAACAAAAACCTCTCTGTATCTTATTCAATGTTTAATACTGCTCCTTCTCTCCAGATAACTGCTTTTTCCCCAGGTAAAGAGCCCATCACCTCTTTCCCCATCTGTTCTTTGTTAATGGATTTATGTGGAAAATGGATCCTTAAATTGTGATTTCTTTGTTTGGTGTGTGCTGTAACTAGCCTACAACACATCACTTGAGATTTATCATTCAGAAAAAAGAATAGTGAAGTATCTTGTAGTTTGTGAAACAGCCTCAGAGACTGTACACCTATTATTGTGCTTGTTATGGTTACTCAAGCATGGCCAGTTTTTGGCTGAGTGGTTTAGAGGCTTTTTAATGCTTGAAGACTTCTAATAGCGCATTTGAGGGAGTTTCTCTGTTAACTTCCTCAGGATTCAACTGATTGACATTTCTACAGGCTCCCATACAATTATGCTATGGCTTTACAGGGTATTTTGTGGTTCATACACTGAATCAGTGTTCTCTGTATCTGATATTTAATCTTGCATCATCAAAATTAAGAAAACATTTGAGGTTTTAGCTTTTTCTGTCTTTATATGAGAATGTTGATTTGGTAAGGGAGAAAAATGTATTCTCTCTCTATTTTATATATTAAAGATTAACCGTTTCTCACTCTGAAAGAAGGTTTTAATTCATTTTATTGCTCCCAAATTAATCTTCTGGGGCTGTTATGTATTGTCATAGTGCATTTATTTATTTTGGTTTTAGAGGTTTTAAATTCACTAGACTGTATTATGTGCATCCTCCTATGTAGATCTGATGAACCGCTTTCTCTCCTGTGGTGCTAAAATGAGATGTTTTTCAGGTTAAGCTGTTACAGTATGTTGCTCTATGTCAGTGGTGAAGGGTGGAAATTTCCATTGAAAGTGTGTGGTTACATCTGATTTGGTTGTGAAAGACAATCTGGCATAATTACTTTTTTAGGTTGTCTTTTAACTTGGTATATTAAATATGTTGGATTGATTTCAGGTACCAAGAATTAATTTGTCTTGTTACTGCTGTCAGCTGTCCAGAAGCTGAAGATATGATCTGTAGGATTTTGGGTCTGTTTTCCTTGCACCTTGCCATGCATTTTAACACTGTGCTGCCCTTTGTTTAGCTCATGTTGCCTCCTATGTGCAGCACCTCCTGGAAAGCTGGACACGTGATTGGTATAGAACATGCAAAATACACATAATTTAATATCGTTTGGAGATCACTGAATAAAAAAATATCATTTTCAAACATGATTTGAGTTGACTAATGTTGATGTTAGCATACCACTACTTCAGGATTTAGCACCTTGAAACTAGATGATCTTGTATGTAAATTCAGATTCAGACAATAGAATAATTTTCTCTAGGTACTACTTGGACTAAACTACCATGAACTGAAGAACATATGAATTGTAAACTTAAAAGAAAGGTCAGTTTTGTGTTTTGATAAGACAGAAACAACAGTAATATTTTGGTGAAGGGTTATGGACTTACATTGAATGGCATGACCTACAGCAATGGCTGTATGTCCCAAAGTAATAACTCTAGAGCAGTCCTCAGCAGCTCTGTTTTTCTTAAATTCTGAAATAAGGTTTGCTAAACCCCCTTTTTTACCATTTTATACTATCTCCTTTTTAACTATTTTTATTGGTATGCAGTCTTAAAGTAATTTTAATAAGATACTTTGCTTCAGGCAGAACTTGCAGCAGTATCATTTTTCTTCACTTTATATCCTTTCTTTTCTGTGGACTCCTCCCCTCATTGACCGTCCTCCAACTTCCATTTCCCCCTGATCCATATAGTTCATAAACATTAATCTCTAACAGGTTTGCAGAATTGCCATCGCATCACTGTTTAAACTCTGAGCTTTTCAGGCTTCTCAGGATCTTTTAAGTTTTGTAAAAGCTTCAGTTTTGATTCAATAATTACTAACATGCAGCTAAAAAGTAGGTACAGGAACCAGAATCAGATGAATTCACACCCCTGTTGTACTAGAGCAGAAGAGAGAAAGTATCATGTACGTGATCTAATTACAACAAAAAACCTTGTTTCCTACATGCACTATATAACAAATCATTAACCTAACAATGGTATTCTGGAATCCAATTTGAATTTTGCTATCTATATCACAGCTGCTAATTTTCTTCATTAGTCTTTTCCCATGTTTTTCTGCTGAGAAGCTTTTGAAGTCTGTGTAGATTTAACCAGTCTATTCACTCCTCTGATCTCTTATTGTCATTTCCTTGAAGCTAATTAGATTTATCTCATATTATATCCCCTTTTGAAATCCCCACTGAAAATCTGAGAATTTTGTATATATCTGAGTGTCCTTTTCTTGGAATATTTTTAGGTGTAATGCTGTACCAAAAGAAATCCTATTTCTTATTTCCTTTTTGTATAATGGTGCTATGTTGAGTTCCCCTTGCCACATTAGGGAAAAATCCCATACAAAATCCACTAAGATTTGGAAAAAATGTCTGCTCTCAGGAAATCTTTGCACAATTCTGTCATTATATGGAATGCATCACAAGAGTATTGTCAGCTGCTACTAGCTCAGTGAGTATGGCACAATATCTTGGAGATCTTTCACTTAAAAAACAAAAAGTGTATTGTGTTGCTTGTTTATTTTTGTAGTCACTCATGGTTGGTTTTGGTTGCAGAGGGTAAGCAGCCCATAGCCAACCTGGGAAAGACTGCTGCTGCTTATGTGCATATTCTAGTACCCAGGCTGATGCATGAGATATAGAGGAAAGAATAAGTCAGTAAGTGTAGAGAAGTCAGGACTAGTTGGGAAATGTTTTTCCTATCCTATAAACACCTACATGTTCCTGGAAATACCAGTATGAGTTTATAAGTGTATTAGGTGTCTATATACTTCATCATCCCTTGTTCACTTGATGTGATTAGTGCTTTTCATGCTTGCTAAAAACAGCTTCTTAGAGAGTAAAGCTTTGGGACATCTGCAGTTCACCTCAGGGACAGAAGAATTAACTGAATAGAAAGTTTTGCAGCCACAAAAGTGTGCTGTTTATATTAGTTATAAAGAAGGTTTAGGTTTGCCCTAGAAAGCAGTGGGAGATATCTTGCAGGACACTTTTTTATTAGTTTTCTTGCTGACAGCCTCCTCCTATCTGTGTGGCTATTCTGGGTCCTAGATGTGAAAGGCCTTGAGGAAGCTGCTACCTTGTAATGAAAGACCGTTTGTGTAGCTACTCTTAAGTGAGGCAGTTATCCAGATCAGGCCTTGGTTTCCTCTCTCCTCTCAGTGCTGAGGATTTAAAAGCAGTATTCATATGCAGAGCTGAGTGATCGCATCTCTTGAATTGCAAGATTCAATAGTCTACTTTCCCATTCAGTCCTTATTTTGATACTGAGGCAGACTTTTAATGACAGGTACACTATTTATTAAGCAATTATTTTTCTTCAGAAATAAAATTCTTGCATCATACTTCCTGTGCATTGTAATGGTATTGTTTGCATTTAAATACTGATTTTGGGAAAACTTAATTGATATCTGATTTTATTGTCTGACTGTAAACAAATTAAAACTGTTGATCACTGAAAGGATCACTTTATTTTCTGAAGTTGCTGCTTGTATTATTTCTAGGAAGAGGTTTTATTCTTGCAATGTAGAATCTCTGATCTCTAACTGATGATATCATTTCTTTTCTATAAATGTCTCCTTTTAAAAAGTCTTTTCACTGCAGGCTTCCTGTAAATTTTGTGTAGTGATTTTAAAGTCCTTATTTTCAAGGCCCTGAGTGGCTGTGGTATATGACTAAATTTCTTTTCTGCATTTTCTAAGCTGCTAATTACAGTCTGAATCATAAGGTTACTTTTTTTTTTTTTTCCCTATACTGTAATTTGGTGAGTTGTGAGTCATGAAGTTTTTGTAGCTTTACCCTTTTAAAGATATTGCAGGATCCTTCCCTGCTGCCCACTTGGTGTTCTTATTTAAAAATAAGATTGAAGAAGGAAGTCTTTGCTGCTACTTTTAACTCACTAGTTAGTTGTACATGTTTAGTGCTTTATAACTTTGTTTTTTGGAAGGATAATAGGCTTTTTTATTGTTAGTGAGTTCCCTAAGTTATTATATGAAATATAAGATGTATAGAGTATGTATGTAGTGATACAGGCAAAATGATTCACTAAAATCTTTTTTTGACAGATTTTTTGGTAGAATATTGTTCAGTAAAATAACAATTTCATTTTCTCCTGACATTACCATAATTTTCTCATTATGTTTGTATAGCATGGAATCATAGAATGGCTTGGGTTGGAAGAGGCCTTAAAGATCATCTAGTTCCAACCCCCCCTGACATGGTCAGGGACACCTTCCACTAGATCAGGTTGCTCAAAACCCCGTCCAACTTGGCCTTGAACACTTCCAGGGAGGGGGAAGCCACAACTTCTCTGGGCAACCTGTTCCAGTGTCTCACCACTCTCACAGTGAAGAATTTCTTCCTTACAGCTAACCTAAATCTGCCCTCTTTCAGTTTAAAGCCATTACCCCTTGCCCTATAACTACATGCCCTTGTAAAAAGTCCCTCTCCAACTTTTCTGTAGGCCCCTTTAGGTACTGGAAGGTCGCTGTAAGGTGTTCTCGGAGCCTTTTCTCCTCCAAGATGAACAACCCCAACTGTCTCAGCCTGTCCTTATAAGGGAGGTGCTTCAGCCCCTGATCATCTTTGTGGCCTCCTCTGGACTTGCTCCAACAGGTCCATGTCTTTCTTATGTTGGGAGCCCCAGAGCTGGACACAGTACTCCAGGTGGGGTCTCATGAGAGTGGAGTAGAGGGGGAGACTCACCTCCCTCAACCTGCTGGTCATACTTCTTTTGATGCTGGCCAGAAAATACAAGGAAAAAGCTGAGTGTATGTGAAATGCTTGGGTTCTTTATAGCCTGTGTAACTATATCTCTTAGACTGCAAAATTTGTTACAATTTTCATATTAAAACTAAACAAATGGTTGTCTTTAAAAGTAATATCTCTTATTGGCATATCCAAATACTTGAGGTCCTGTCATTAATTCTTACTCAGAAAAATATTGGGATATATTTGCCATTGCAAGAGAGTAATTCAGATAAAGTGATAGTTTTGAGAAGCAATTGCAAAAGAAAGCTGAATTTTTATGTTTGATTTTTTTTTTTTTTTTATACTGGAAGAGGAAATAAGTTTAAATGCTGCTAGAGAATAAAGTAGAGGGTCTAACTTATTTATGTGAAAGAATGTGATTAAAAATGCACATAAACCTAAAAAAAGAAAAGAAAAAGTTTTCATAAATCATAATTCAAACTATCCTTCCCTTCCAAGATTGTCTTAAAAATATTTGATTTTCAACATTTAGGAGAAGATTTGTTTCCTGGTGTTTTCCACTTCTTATGAACTTAAAAGGTTTTTACATTTTTTCTGAGAATGTTCTTGGGTATTATCTTGGTTTTAGGAATGGGAGATTTCAAAATAATCATAATTGTGTGACTCGAGATAATTGATGACAGTGGAACATAAAAAACAACAGGACGCATACATTTCTCACTTGCCATAATAGTCTACTTCACTCTTTTTCCACTATTCTAAGCCTGATAGTAACCATGTATTTAACTTGCCTAACATTTTCTTCTATGAAAGATGTTTCTGTTCCTCTTGAATAGCTTTGAGGTTTCCACTATTAGCAGTAGGCCTCTGTAGTTTGGTGGAGTGAGATGCTGAGGACTAGAGGTGGGCTGTGCTCTCTTCCCAGGAAGTTCTGCTGGGCTTAACTGAGGGCTGGGGCATATAAACAACTCATTACAGGTTAACAAGGTTACCTGAGCCAGCTCACCCACTGTAACTGTGCATGTGAAACCTCTTAGCCTAGGGCAAGCATAAAATTTAAATAATGAGTCAAACAACAAAAAGCAAAATATAGTAAATATTTATTAAACAGAAAACTAGTATGTTATTCTGGCAGAGGGACAGATAAATAAATAGCTACAAATATTTAGTCTGTGTAACTGTATTACTGAAAAAACCTATAATGTAAGTAGTGTGTCTAGAGGAAGGCAAGTGAATCCAGTAGCATGTTGCCTTTTTCCACCTATGAGTTACAGCATTGCTAATGTGAAGCATTGCTGTTTCCAATTCTAATCCATGTCAGTGATTGATAAGACATATTGCACGCTTGATAACTGTAAAATATTGAGAATATTGAGTATTTTTTGACATTACTGAGCATTAAGACTTCACTTCTTTCATCCTATGTAAGATAGAAAGAAAAGAATTAAAATTTACATGCTTCCCTGAACATGCCACCAAAAAAGAATGAAAACTGCTCGTTTAGGCAGGCTAACCAGTGGAGGTTGATTTGTATTACATGGCACATGTAAGTAGGGGTTGACATAAAGCAGTTCATCCAAATTTCCTTCTTATAGTTAATACTGGGATGAATAGCTGCATGCAACCTTTTACCTAAGTCATCTTTAGAAGCTGTTTTCTAGATGGCGGCAAATATAACTCTAATTTGGGAACTCCAGGCCTGTAAGTAGGAAAGCTGTTAGAAGCTATAGTAGAAGACGAGTAGTGAATATCTTGGCAAACATAAGCTTCTTGGAAAATGACTTCTGAAAAGTGAAATCATACTTTACAGCCTTTGGTAATTCTTTCAGAAAGCAAACAAATTTGTGGCTAGGAATGATCTGATTGATATCATCTTGGTTTTCCAAAAAAAATTTGACAAAATCCTTCACCTAAAGCTTGTAAGGCAATTAAGTGGTCATGGCATAAGAGGGAATGAATGATTTGGATAAGAAATAAATTGAAAAAAGGGGAACAGAGATTATGAGCAAATAGTGATTTTTTTTTTTTTTTTTTTTTTTTTTTGTATTGGGGGAAGGTGTCACTGCCAGTAGGAGGACACTGTGCTAGGATATGTGTGTTCATAGGTCACCCAGAAAAGTAGGTTACCTGTGAGGTGACACAACCTGATGATGGTAAAAAGTTTTTCAGGGTAGGTAGAATGAAGACTGAAACCAAAGTATTGCAGAAGGACATTAGGAAACAGCATGAATAGGCAATAAAATGACAGATTAAATTTAGTGTCGATCTCTATAGTGTAAGGTACACTCAGAGAAAGAACCCTGTCTTCAGAGAGAAAGACTCTGCTGGTCAGTGTCACTAGGGAGTGATACCTTTGAAAAGTGTGGTAAGAAGTGGTTCTTCCCACAACGATTGTTTACCTGTTCAGCACCTTCCCAAAAGATGTTGGAGAGATATGAAACTTTATGTGGGCTCAGGGGGGTGACTGTACAAACATTTGGAATGAGAATCATTGTGGATTACTAAATAGACAAACTGCATATGCTCAGGAAATTTGAACCAAAACTGGTCAGAGGATGGGAAGAAATAATAGGGTAAAGCACTACATAGCTTTGCTCTGCTCTTACTTTTCCCTCGATACTTGCTTACGGCTACTATCAGAAGCAGAATAGGCTAGATAAATCCCTTGGTCTGATCCAGAAAGGCTGTTCTTTTGATATTGTTTTGACTTTTGGGAAAAACTTAGAACATTACATTCAAGACAGCTTTACCTTGTGCTGCCCTTTTGTCTCAGTATGAGCAGAGTACCACACTTCAGTGCCATGCTCTGCCATGCTTACCATACTAACTGATACTTGCACAGACATAGGTGACTGGCTCAATATTTCCTATGTCAAGCCTATGGCACTTGGGATGCCTCAGTCTTTGAAAATGCTTGTGGGCAGGTCTTTGTTCCAAACAGCACTGGCGTTAGATGAGGGGACAGATGTGTGGTCTTGTTTATAAGCCTCCTGTGTTAAAATTCCTTTTCTTTCCTCCCACCAACTTTCAGAAAAAAAGGCTTATTGGCCTGGAATATCTGAAAACTAGGAAAAACAAGAAATAGTAGCAGTTTGTTTTCTGAGGAAGTATGGGATTCCCAGTTAAGCCTTCTTTGTAAGAGGAGCTGTTTTCTATCTTAATTCTGGAGTATCTGTTACACTTAACAAAGTAGAAGCAAGTAATTTATTTTTCATTGTGCTTACTTAAACTTGAAAGCTAGAATCTAGATTACCTTTTTTATACCACTTGAGCTTGCAAAGCACTCTGTAGTTGATTATTATTCAGGTCTAATGGGCATCTTTCAGATCAGTTGCACATTTTCACTCTTTATAAATTATTTCACAAGGAGAATGAGATCAAGTTTGAAAGAGAATTTCTTATAGCCACATAATAATTTATCAGTCTTATTGACATGCATTTTGCAAAACAATAGTATTGTACACAGCTTCTGTATGAGCAAATAAAATTACTGCTAACATCTTTTTTTAAGGTTCTTGTCGCACACTCTCCCCTCAGTCAAACACTGTTAGCTCACTAATCAATCTACTTGTCAAAAATGCTCATCTTTGGCAGAAGAGACTGAGAAGTTTGACAAAGCACATTAAGTTGGTGATGTTGATTAATGCTTTTCAGTTAGTAACATTTTGTTGAACACTATAAATTAAGAATTTTGATGACAGTTGGCTTTTCATAAATTACATACAAGAGGAGCTTATCATCGCAATGAAGCAATTTATTTTTTCTCTCTTTCTTATGACTCTGCTTCATGTGAGTTTCTCTCTTTTTCCCCTTTTTTTTTTTTTTTTTTTTCTGTTAAAGTGTAAATGACACAGTTTGAGGACCATAAATCTCTTTGGCAAAAAAGAAATTGAAAGAAAGAAAGAGGGCAAAGAAACTTGATTCTGAAGGTTTCTGGGTATTCCTGAATTTCATCAAAGTCAAACAGCTGTAGGGAGGAAAACTGAAGTGCCAAGAGGTGTAGGCCTTTTTGTTATTTTTGGATATCCCAGATGTTTGTCACCTTTCCTGAGCAATTTGGAAATGTGAAGAACTAACATGCAGACAATGGTCCACAGGAGTTTCTTTAACAATTATTGCATTAAATGTAGGAGTTTTTCTTACCTTTGACTGCATTCCCTTCAGTGTGGTCTTCAGCATTCTTGATAGAAATGACGTCCCCAGGGTTCATAAAAATAATTTGCCTCTAGAAATGCTTTACCACAAAAAGCAGACTTCCAGGATGTTTTCAGTACATATTTAAACAGATCTTGTCTAGGATGTGCTTTATAAAACATTTAGGTATTGATAATCTTTCAGATACTTGTTTTGCAACAAGAGCCAAGAAGAAGGTATTTATGGTTCTTCTTGACAAATATGAGAGCTTCACTTAAATGCTACCCAGAAATTGAGAATGCTGAATGCTGCTTCTCTGAATTTTCCCTTCTTAGTCTGCGTAGGAACAAAGAAAACTGTATTTGCGGAAAGGATCATGACTAAAAACTTGGAAAAACACAGGCACAGTGTCTAAAATAACGAGTTTTTACTAAGTCAAAAATGTAATACCATTTCCCACTTCTAACGAGAAGTATTCCAGAGGTAACCATCAGTTCCTTGACTCACTACACCTCACTCATCCAACATCACCACTTGCAGTTAAATCACTCAAAATAATCCAAGTAGTGCAGAGTTACATCCAGTACTAACAGTTACTTCTCTCATGTCACTCGAAGACACTGCCTTCTAAACATCTAACTTAGTGGGATGGTCTCTTGGTTGTTTTGTTTTGGGTTTTTTTCCCTTACTGTTGAAATTCTTCTTTCTAAAGTCCCAATTTGTGCATACTTGTGATGACTTCAAAAGAATTAGGTAGGCAGCCTGTACATTAAACCATATGGAGGCTTCATTTTCTTTTTAACCAGTAAAAGAGGTAAATAATGCTTTCCTTCTTGAATTTCTGACAGTTTTAAGTTATGCTTGCTGATCATTGTTCTAACATCAATATACACATAACAGTTTTTTTTCAAACAAAGTATAAAGATTTTCTGCACATGCACTTATAAATTAGTTTGCAAAATTGTGTTGCTTTTGGTCACATTTAAGTCAATGGATACCTTAGCCATTTACACTTTGGGTCTGAGTATGTGTCTATTTACCAAACAAGGAGGTATTTTGGAGACTAAAATGAAAAACATCTGTGAGAAACACTTGTTATAGTAAAAGGACAACCATGTCCTGAAAACCATGGAAATGAAAAAAAATTAGACGTTGCTAACAATCTGAACTCCAAACAGAATTGCTCATAGAAATAAACCTAGTCTGACAGATTTTATTCCATGAATAAGACTGGTATGCAGGGTGAAAATTACTATACACATGAATGCAAGTGTTACTTAATAAAAGTGTAATTTAATATAAAGATTATCTTTGGATCAGTAACAATTTTGAAGAGAAAGTTTTATGGTTGTGGAGGGTTGACCTTGGCCAGCTGCCCACTCTGACATTCTGTTAATCCCTCTCCTCAGCAGGACAGGGGGAAAAATTGAGGTGGTGGGTCAAGAAGACAAGGAGATGACCTACCAATTACCATTATAGGCAAAACGAAGTCAAGTTGGGAAAAATGTGTTTAATTTATTGCCAATTAAAATAGATTCAGATGGTGAGAAACAAAGGCAAAAATGATAACAGTTTCCCTTCATGCCCATTTCTTCCCAGGCTCAAACTCACTCCTTCATTACAGACTCTTCTAACACCTTCCCCCTGATGAACCATGCAGGGGGACATGGGTAATGGGGGCATTGTGGTCAGTCTTTAGCAGTTCCTCTCTGCTGCTCCTTCCTCCTCACACTGTTTCCCTACTCTGGCATGGGCTTTCACGGTCCACAGTCCTTCAGGATAAACCTGAAGTGTGGGTCCTTCCCACAAGCTGCAATCTTTCAAGATAAATCTACCCTAGTTTGGGGTCTTCATGGGCCGCAGTTCCTTCAGGGAATATCCACCTGCTCTGGCATGGGGTTCTCCATGGGCTGCACTGTGGATATCTCTCCAGCTGCTAGGAAATTCCTTCTCTACCATGGCCTCTTCCACTGGCTGCAGGTAGCTATCCTCTGCCCACTTCTTCCCCAACTTTAGTGTTTGTAGGGTTGCTTCTCACACTTAGTTTTCCTTCACTCTTCTGTCTGGCATTTTTTTTTTTTTTGTCTAAATACATTTTCCCAGAGGTGCCACCAGCTTCATCAATGGACTCTGCCGTGTCCTGCAGTGGGTTTGTTGTGGAACTGTTAATATCTGGCACAAAGCAACTCCTGTCCTCTTCTTTCACAGACAGTCCTGCAGCCCCCCACTGCCAAAGGTTAAACCAACTGCTATGATTTCAACTTTTTAATATGACTACCCAAATAAAGGAATTCTAGCTGAAATTTTAAATTGCTTTTATATCGATCAAATTAGGCAACAATACACCTGTTTTATTTACAGGTTACCAGAACAATGGCTTCTTTATGGTTTAATCTATGGTCATTGCAATGAGCTCTGCTTTAGAACAGAAAGCAAGGAATAGCTTATCTAACTGGAACTACTAGCGGGAACTTAAGTAAGGAGAATGTAATGACTTGAATTGCAATTTAAAAAGAAAATTAGGGCTACCCTAACTAAGCTTTTGATTTGACAAAAATTAAAAGTCTTATTTTTCTAACTCATCTAGATTTTAAGATATTTTATTCATAAAAGTAGAAAGCAGACAATGGAGAAAAAATGAGAGTCAGTTTCCAGTGCTTCCTTAGTTTTACGGAACCCACCTATATAATGGTTTTCCACTGAAGTACTAATGAAGCCAGATACTGCTTTACTTCCAAATGGAGCAGTAGAGTTAAGAAACACATCTGTAATAATGTCTAAAACTATTATGTTAATCAGACATTTCTCCTGTTGAATAAGTGTGGTACGTTCACTGTAAAATCTCACTGGTGTATCTCGAGCAATGGTACTAATTTTAGTGTTCAGGCTCCCAAAAAATCCCTGCAGGTGATTTAACATTTCTCATGAAGAAAAATTTGGTGTGTTGATACTTTTGACTACTTTTTTTTTTTTTTTTTTTAGTTACTTTACCTGTTGTATAATTTGGGATTTATATTCTTTTGTGTAGAAATGAAAGATCATTCTTTGATGTATCTTTTTCAGAAGTAAATTGAACATACTGTTGAGAACAATGCAGTGTTTTTACCCCATGCACTTTGTCATCCTAACATTTGGATTTGTTTTCATTCCCAGGCTGTAGTGTGTCTGGATTCCCCAAACAAAATCTCTTGTGTAGTAGAATGCTGACCTTCACTCTGGCTGTAGGCACAAATATTAATACAAGTAGGAAAAAAGGAGTAATTTTCTTTTCTTTCCCACTCTCAATCTATATTTTTTCAATAGCTTAGCATTTCTAGAAATGAGAACAGACAGCACCTGAGGCTGAAGCTTCTCTGACTCTGCAGAGTGGAAACAGCACATGTGAGGATAGTGTAAGCAGAAAGTGCTTACTAGCTATGTATGTAAACCATGACGCTGAAGATATGGTTCAGTTGATAAGCCAGTTAAGTCACCGATTTTCCTGTTGCGTCTGTCATCTAGGTTTTGAAAACTTTTAAAAAAATGCTTTCTCGAAGGAACTGGACAGATATAATTTTTTTTATTTCTCATTGAGTTTCTTACAGTAATTGTTACGAAACTAGATTAAGTCCAGTTCATTAGAGGTAAAAGTCCGATTTACTGTCATTGGTTGAATTATCTCCAGTTCCCTGGAATTCTGTAATACTCTTCAGCTCTCTTTAAAGTGCAGGGTAAATTGAAAGGGAATTCAGAGCAAGTGATATATGTAATTAAGGCCCCATTGTGAGTACATCTCCCATTAGAGAATTAAAATATTAATGTAGATGTCCAAGTCTGAAAATTAGATTATTAAGCTTTTTATTTCTTGGGTTTTTTGTTTGTTTGATTGTTGTTGTTTGTTTTGTTGTCGTTGTTTGTTTTTTGTGGTTGTTTTTTTTTTTTTTTAATTTAGCTACAAAAATGGTTTTGTTCTGGGTTTTTTAGTTTTGTTGTTGTTACTTTAACTTTCTTTCTAAATTAATTTTTATTTTCCCAATCTGTCCTAAGGGAACACCACTCTTGACTTTTATATCCTGAAAACTACAAATTTCTATAATTTTCTTTGCAGTGTTGCATATTACTCTAGTGAAGTAACCCTGGTGGGGTGCATTTCTATAAAGGGTTTTCTCTTATTTTATTGTGTTCATTTTAGATACCTAGCAATAAAGTGGGGAACCATCCTGAAGGATCTAAATGGATTTGTGATGATACCAAGAGTGTTATTAATATTTGCACATATGTAAATGGGAAAGTAGGCTCTCAAGATGCTCTCTGTGTTGGCACAATGTTAGAAACTGTAAGATCTGTCCATGAGGCTGTTTTATGATGACAGCTGGAAAGCTAACATTTATGCTATTCCTCAGCTTGACACCTTCGGATGACTATGTCCCACATAACTACTCATGAATCAGGTATTCTACAGGCTCTTTACATCAACATGGGTTAGAGACAAAGACAGTTATGTTTTAGCCTTTTCCAGCAGGTCCTCCACTGCACTCTTTTTTGAGATCATTTGAAAGCAGAATGAACAGAGCCAGATAATACTGCAAAGAGTGCAGAGATTCAGAAGGAGGTAAGCAGTGTGCGCCAAAATGTATGAGTTTTATTTGAAATAGAGTAAAAAAAAGGAAACTTAGCTACAGACCAGGAAAGAAGACACTAACTGAACTCTAGT
This sequence comes from Strix uralensis, assembly GCF_047716275.1. Classification (NCBI taxonomy): domain Eukaryota; kingdom Metazoa; phylum Chordata; class Aves; order Strigiformes; family Strigidae; genus Strix; species Strix uralensis. The sequence goes on from NC_133972.1 coordinate 111,315,046, forward strand.
TAAGACAGAAGTGGAGATCACTAAAAATTTTTGACCTGGGCATTGCAGAAGACCTGTCTCATTTTGAAAGAGTGTTGACACTGGTATGATGTACAGAGTAGTTCAGGGGAACAGAGTGGGGCATCAGAAATTCAGCTGTGATGAAGATGATTCTGAAAACATTAATGTTCATGAGTCTGAACTTGAGAGGTTACTCTTTAGAACCACTGGCTTTTAACCCTTTTAGGCTGTAGCAGTCTTTATAATATCACTGAGGCGAGCAGAATTTCTTTCATCTGAGAACAGCTCCTCATGATGTCTATGAGATGTTTAAGCGAAGTATTAACATTAGAAGTAGTGGATATGTTCATTTTGCAGTATGGTAAACTTCGTTTTAGTGAACACAGAGGGTCCTACCTTGACAATTTATGTCTAAACATGGAAATTAGAGAAAGAAGACACCAAGGAACACAGAGCCACTAATTCTGAAGCGTGTTAGATATTTAAAATATGCGCTTAGGTTCCTGCCAGGTGGTCTTTGCACACTGTATGCACTGAATAACCCAGCAGCTATCCCTGCAGAACTTCATTTATAATTATAATATTCTTGATTATTTTTGAATCTGTTATGTAATTTCTCTGTAGACCCAGACTCAATAAAAGAAATCCATGAATTTAATTAGTACTCCAGAAATATGTATCAGATGCTTTTATGATGTACTAAACCCAAGTTTAGTTTACGTAAAAATAAAAACATACATTTAAAGCCAATATTGTGAAAGCATGCATTTTGCTGAGAGAGTACCTATATAATTATTTGACTGGACACATTATTTGTGTAGGATTTTTTTGCTTTCATTTAAACTGAATTCTTAGAAAATTCAGAAATGAGATGAAAATGTATAATCAGTAATAAAAATAGTTGTTCAAATGTTGGTGCATATTAAGACATATTATTATGCAATATTCTTAGGGTACCTTAATAAGCAAGATGAGACTAGTGACTCCATTTGCACTGGAATTTTTAATTGTTGAGGTCAATATTGTCCTATATGTAGATTTAGTTCCTTTTCATGTTTTTAAGTACGGGAAGAAGTAATTTTCCCATAGCTTAAAAATTATTCTTGGTAATAGAATGTCACTTGTAGGTTAAAGAATATTTTAGATATAACACCCATTATCTTTCTTTCTCTCTTTTCATAAAATATTTATTTCCCTAGAAATATTTAATATCATTTATTTTATAATGACAAAGTTGCAGGCTCTGAAGATGTAAGTTTTGAATCCTTCTTTTGCTTGAGGATTCAACTACACCTGTGATCACTCGCCAATACAGATTATTGACTGAAGAAATGTCTCATAGTTTTTTCCCAATTGAATCTGATGAAAAAAGGACCTCCAAGGTCAAGGGAGAGTGAGGGGGAAAATGATTCTGAGAAACAGCTAAGAGTCTGCACCAGGGAACAAATTCCAGAGAATGCTGCAGTCTTTTACTTACTAAGAGATCAGTCCAGATACTTTAAAGAGTTTAATGAGGCCAAAGAGGTTAGATAACAGAGCTTATTTTAGTATTACCAATCCACTGTAACTACAGCTTTCCCCAGAAAAGCTTTATTGCATAGGAAAAGGCCAACAGGTACATTATAATCCTCTGAAGAAATTATAGTAATGGGAGAAAGAGAAAGATTCATCATGAGTCATTATCGTGTTAAACAAAATTCTCTCTCCTGAATGAATACAAAATAGATATTTCCATATTCTCAATGGTCTTTTAAGGCCTTATTAAATATTAACGTTATAATAAAGCTACAACTATGATTTAAAAAATGATGGAGATTTTCCTCTTCATCCTTCCATCTCACCTGAAGGCATTTGGAGATGGATTTGAATATTTCATGTATTGTCTCCACCCCATAGTCTCTGAGAGTTCAAGCTCTCTTGCACATGTTAAAAGTACAGTTATTAATGACAGACCACTTCTCATTCCTACAGGTTCTGATTTAATTTAGCCTAATTTTATTTTCAAACACCTGTAAAGGTAACACTATTAAACTCACTCAGGTTAAATCTCTACCCATCTGTGCAAATCTGCCTGTCTGGTTTATTTGTATGCCTACTTTTTCCTCTGTTTCTGAGCAACATGTTGCAAGAGTTGTTATGTTATTGCATTTGGGAATTGGAGGTATGGAGAAGATATGGAACTTGCCCAGAATTACACAGAAGGCAATGTTGGAGGAGGGTATAGAATCTGTTCTCTCAGGTTTGTTTTCTGTTTTCTGTGTCCGTGCCCTTCTCTGTTGCACCTTTTTAATTTAAAAACACATGTGAGTAAAGCTTTTTATTTTTCCCTTCTCCCCCTTCCTCCCCCTCTTTGCATATGTTTTTCTCTATCTGTAGAATCATAAGTAGTGCATTTTAGATCATTTTTCTAAAGGTTTCTCTTGAAGAAATCTTGTACAGGAGACAATAGCTTGCACGAGAAGGATCTTAAATTTGTTATCAGGTAATGGGAAATTATTTTATGTCCTGTATGGTGATATAGAATCAGAATGGGTGCTCTCTGTTACTTTCTGAACTGAGCAACAGTTAGATAACTATCTGGGATGGAGTGTAAAGTCTTAGCAGAGCAGTACAGTATTTATTATCTACAAAAAAGAGATACATAGAGCTTTATCCTTTGTCAAGCAAATATTGCTCTTATTATGTTAAGCAGAGCTGTGTGAAAATGATGAATACTTTTAAATAAACTATCTCCTTGTTTTTTATTATAGAATTCCATTATGAGGAAGGAAAAGCTAATTCAGAGTAGTGTAGATATAGACGTCAGCTTGACTGTGTATCTTACTACATGGCAGCAAGAACAGCAGCAAAGTTCTTCCCCTTCCCACTTTCTAGTTAATTTCCTATTTTTTTGTATTTGGATGGAGTGACAAGCTACATGAGTGTATTAGGTTTGCATGGCAAGGTTTTGGTAGAGGGAGGGCAACAGGGGTGGCTTCTGTGAGAAGATGCCAGTATCTTCCCCCATGTCAGACAGAGCCATTACAGCCAGCTCCAAATGGACCCGCCACTGGTCAAGGCCAAGCCCATCAGTGACGGTTGTAGCATCTCTGGGATAACATATTTAAGAAGGGGAAAAAAAAGAACTGTGTAACAGTAACAGCAGGCAGAGAAAGGAGTGAGAATATGTGAGAGAAACAACTCTGCAGACACCAAGGTCAGTGAAGAAGGAGGGGGAGGAGGCACTTTGGGTGCCAGACCAGAGATTCTCCTGCAGCCTGTAGTGAAGACCATGGTGGGACAGGCTGTGCCCCTGCAGCCCATGGAGGTTAACGGTGGAGCAGATGTCCACCTGCAGCACATGGAGGACCCCACACCGGAGCAGGTAGGTGTGCCTGAAGGAGGCTGTGACCCTGTGAGAAGCCTGTGCTGGAGCAGACTCTTGGTGGGACCTGTGGACCCATGGAGAGAGGAGCCCACGCTGGAGCAGGTTTGCTGGCAGGACTTGTGACCCTGTGGGGGATCCACGTTTGAGCAGTCTGTTCCTGAAGGACTGCAACCCATGGAAGGGATCCACACTGGAGCAGTTTGCGGAGAACTGTATCCCGTGGGAAGGACTCACATTGGAGAAGTTCATGGAGGACTGTTTCCCGTGGGAGATATCCCATACTGGAGCAGGGGAAGACAGCAAGGAGCAAGGAGGAATGTGCAGCAGAAACAATGTGTGACAACCCCCATTCCCCATCCCCCTGCTCTGCTTGCGAGAGGAGGTAGAGAAATTCTGGAGTAAATTAAGTCCCAGAAGAAAGGAGGTGTGAGGGGAAGGTGTTTTGAGATTTGGTTTTATTTCTCATTATCCTACCCTGATTTGATTGTGAATAAATTAAATTAATTTCCTCAAGTTGCATCTGTTTTGCCCATGATAGTAATTGGCGAGTGATTTCCCTGTCCTTATCTCAGCCCACGAGGCTTTAGTCATATATTTCTCCCCCTGTCCAGTTGAGGAGAGAGAGTGATAGAATGGCTTTGGTGGGCACCTGGTGTCCAGACAGGGTCAGCCCACCACAATGAGGATGCTCCTTTTCCCCATTTAACTGTATAATGCATGATCCACATGGTGATAGACGTCTTTATCTTTCGACTTGCTGGGGGAGACAGAATCTTCTGGGTCTATGTTTACTGTTTCTGTGTGAAGCCATTGAGCTTTTGGCATAGCATTTCCTCTTTGAACTTGGCATTTCCTTGTCCTCTAGGGAAATGCTGTTGGGCTGATCTGGTCCAGTCAGTGTACTTGACTGCTGGTTCAGTGTCCGACTCAGGGTCTTTTACATCATTATTTGGTGAACTGTTAATTCCCCTTGTGCTACCAGTTCTACTACAGGATTCTCTCATTGATTTATAAAGCCTTCAGTCTGTTAGGCCATGTTATCTCCCTGATGAATCTCTTTCCAGTGTAGCATTGATTATCTGACACTTGTTATTTCAAGTTTTCTCAAAAGTAAGTTGTATTCTCTGGAAACTTTTCTCAAAGCAAGCTGGATGCAGTTTTATTTCAGCCCCTCACATATCCACTAAAAAAGAAATTTCTTTCACAGCAGAAAATGTGAAGAAGTGTTTCACTGTTTTGTCAAAAACACCTCACAGATAAAGCTAAAGTTGTGTATAAAGGTGACGTACTGGCCAAAATTGAGAATCTTATCTTAAATGTTTATGTAGAGTTACATAATTTGTTAAAGCAGATCTGTTTATTTTGTTCTTCTTATTGTTTTTTGTTTTATCTTGCAAGAAATGCTCAGGAATTATGAAATAGGCATTTCAGAAATATAAATAAAAGTAATTAGACTGAAATATCCATTAGAAACCTTCTCAAACTGGCATGTGTTATGGAGTCAGGACTGGGTAGCTTCACAGAAAATATCACAGTTACTAGCAGACAACCAAAGTTGTTCATTGTAGACAAATCTCCAAGTATAAATGACTGTAAAAATAGCCATTCACAGTATCTGTGTAGGCAGTAACAGGGAGTGATAAGGGTTTTTTGAGGAATCATCATAATTATAAAATGATATGAAGGTGACAGCAGGGAGAAGAAATCGGCACACAAAATCAATTTTTCTGTGGATTTTAAGTCCTTACTGGTCACAGGAAGGAATAAATAGATTTCTGAGTGATAATATTTGTTCAACTTTAAATTTGGAATTGGACATGGAAGAGGAGTGACATTGTAAAATACTGGTGGGCCATTCATTCAGGATGAAATATTCAAGTTTATAAAACCAGAGTCAAAATTCAGTTCTATTATGCAGAAAGAGAAAAACTGAGTTTCATGCTGCTGCAATTGGCATTTCATTGTATGAACAATTATAGAGCTTTTACCAACTGCAGATATCATGGTTATCTACAGAAATTGTAATAATGGCTAAGAATCCCCTGTTGTGAGTTAGGATGTTGCTACGAGATGACAATACTGAACAGGAAGTTTTTAATTTCTGTTGTGTAGGAACTCCTTTGAGTGTAAAGCATCTTTTCACAAATAACTAAAAGGAGGCACAGATAAACGTAAATGGACTCATAGACATAGAATGCCTTGGGTTGGAAGGGACCTTTAAAGATCATCTAGTTCAACCCCCCTGCCATGGACAGGAACATCTTCAACTAGATCAGGTTGCTCAAAGTCCTGTCCAGCCTGACCTTGAAGACTTTCAGGGAGGGGGCATCCACAACTTCTCTGAACAACCTGAGAAGTTGTAGATGAAGACAGACAACAAATAGTTCTACGTGGTTATTGCAAGTGCCAGTTGTTGTATACTAGAAGAAATTATTACATAGGGAAAATTATTTCAGGTTATTTAGACTTGCTTTTACAAAGGAAAATCAGATTCTTCTTGGTAGTCTTGGTGTTTGATACAAAATCTAGTTAAATATCTGGTAAGAATCATGAAATTCCTTCTTCATTGCATAGAACTTTGCTGTCTTTAACACTTGGATAAGGATTTTCCAAACCAAGTTCCTTCATCTGCTTCTGGTTATTCCTTTCCCTATTATTTTCACTGTTTCAAAATTCTTCATCTATGTTAGAAGATAAGATTAAAGGAAGAATATATTCTTCCAGACATGTCTAAAACAAACAAACAAAACCCCTAGACTTCAAAACCCTTCTATTTTGTTTAAGAATTTTGTATACTTACAAGACCTTTGATTGTTTCCTAACTTTGTTTGCTTTTAAATCCTTTTTTCATTTTCATTTATTAGTCTTTGTCTGCAGGTGTATTTAAAATATGTAGTGCATGCACACAACTGCACATTCATATATGCTGAAAAAAAAAGCATAAAGACTGTTCCCAACTGGTTAATAGTGTCTACTGATACATAGGAGTGAAAAGCATAAAATGGCACTGCTGCAACCTAGCAATAGCCATTTCCTCCAAGTTAACAAGCTCCAGGTTCCATGTTGTGATAAAACCAGGATAGCTCATGCTTATTCTCTGGGTGTGTGCTCTTATTTTTATCATGTCAGTACCATCTTGTTTGAAATGAATTTAATCATAAAAAAAGGCAGCTAAATTAAATGATTTAAAAATATTACCTAATTAGAGAGAGATAATTAGGGGTTTCATGGTAAGGTACTTATCATTATAGATACCCATCATTATACCTGCTGTTATAATATATTTTAAGAGTATAATCATATTTCCTTAAAAAGTCACCTATTAAATATTTTGTGGCAATCTTACATGTTATCATCTCTCTTATATATAACCAAATATAAGCAATTTTACTGAGTTCCTAAGGGAACTTTTGCTGAGCATGTGCAATCAACATAATTTTATTTCCTATGGCAGTGTTTCACTTTGACTTTTCAAAGAAAGCCTTCTGTGTCTCAGCAGCAGTGTTAGAGAACTTGAGACAGTTATGTATGTGGAAAAACAAAGCTGAATTTTTAAAGCATACCTTAGAGTAGAAGTGCAATTATGTGTTTGAAATACACTGTTGAAGTTCTATCAATGTTCCTAATGCTGGATATTTGGTTTTGTGTGTTCTGTGAATCCTCAGGGAGTTTTGAGACTGATGAAGGACAGAATGGAGAAAGGAAGTAATAGGAGAACTAATGAACAGGTAATTCTGAGCACAGTATTTTGAGACGATTCCGGAGGTGAGCTGTGAAAGGAAAGTTCATTCAGGAGAATAAAATACAGGGCATATATCTAAGGTCTGCAAAACAAGTTATTTTGAAATATGATAAACATTTTAAATAAAATTGAGTTATGCATCCTGCTTTTGCTTACTACAATGTAGACCGACTATAAGGACTGACTGCATCTTAGAAGATGAAAGCTAGAACTTTACGGATTCTTTGTTTACTCAGAGACAGATAAATTCACATACAAAAAACCACACTATCCCTTTGGGAGATACTAATTTGTAACCTTTTTTCTTTAATCTGAATGGAGCTGATATGAAAATATTTGCCTTCATAAACAGCATCACAAACATATGGAGAAAAAGAATTCTTGACCAACGCACCAGTGAGGCTGGCACAATCTGAAGAAATAGTGCTTGCTAATGGACTAAATCTGCAGAGGCAGCAAAGAGCACAAAGCACTTCTTGTTTCTGTGAGCTCAACAATATAAAGCAAGAAAGGCTTACTCGGTTTAAATAACACTGCAGTGAGTTAATTAAAAATAGATATGCAATATCCAGCCAACTCCTTCCATCTCATTCTCCCCTAAATTCAAAATAATGTTGAAATAATCAATTTCTTTATAAACATGTTGATTAAATGGTTTTATACTGCTACTGGAAGCTAACTGGTATGCTTAAGGAGTTAAAAAAAAATGATGTGTTAATGATGAGGAACTCCAACAATCTCTTCAGTGGTGATCTCTGCTTAGGGTTCTGTTTACAAATAAGATATATTTATGCTGTGAGTTTTGAAGAATATGAAAAGCAAAGGGAGACTTCAGGTGCCTCCATTTTTGGTATCTCACTTGAATCTTAGTTTTCAAAAATTAGTTTTCAGAAATAAGAAGAAAAGGACATTTCACAAAACTGTGACCATGTTACCTCCCTAATACAAACATCCAAGAAGGAATGACCTTCTCTTTCTCCTCTCCATAATCATTGCTAAGTTTTAAAATGTCTGATAAACTCTAATTCTGACCTTTGGAATATCTATTCAGTGTCACTGTTTCCTGAGACTGCAGAGCTGCAAACAAGCTTGTTCAGATTTGTACACAAGAATGACATTTGGCCCAATGTGTTCAAACCTTTTGAAGAGAATTAGATGCAGGAGTCAACACCAGGTTATCATACCCTTACGAGAAAAGTCTCTGATATGCCACAATGATTGATAAAACACCACTCTGAGATACCTAAGAACCAGTGTTATTGATTCTTAATTGAAAAGGACATAAAAATATCCAGGAAAAAGGCCTAAAATATTATAAATGATGTGTGCATTGCTTATACAACACATGTCTAAAGGATGGTCTTCAGAGTAAGAGAACAGCTTAATGGAGAAGCAGCTTTCTTGTAGCCTAAAATCAGATAGCCTCACTGGTTGACAAGGGTATTTGGTAGCCCAACAGCCCTGCCATAACTTTTCTCTGGAATTCTTCTTAGCCTCCAAGGATGATAGCTGTTTTTCTTATCTGTTTTGCAGACTGTTTCTCACAAAGAAGGTCAAAAACCGTGTGCTTTTAATGCAGCAGGCTGAACCTGCCCGGTTTATGGCAATCTGGAGTGTTTGCTCCATCTGAGAAAGGTGTGAGCTGAATATTATCTGCCTTTTTGCAGTGTGTGCAACTCACTACTTGAAAGGCAGGAGTTGGCAGTCTGAATTTCTCCTACCATATTATGATTATTTTCCTCAGACTGAAATCAAGCTGCCAGTTTTAGAGAGACTCTTCTCGCAGCAGGTAATGCCAATAAATGAAGTGCTGAGAAGTGATGGGAATAGCAGGTATGCCAGATCAACCACATCATCATCAGAGGGTTGATGCTTTTCAGCTCTTGCCGCACTCTCCTTTATCTGACCTCTGATGTCAGAGGAGGTGGCTGGTGTCTCTGCCTCACTAATCATCTCTGACATGTGGCTGGCACTGGCAAATTTACTCAAAAGGATGTGCCTGCTGTGTTCTAGATTGGTCTTCACTCATGGGAGGGGAATAAGCATGATATATTTTGAATCAGGATCAAAAAATGTAATGAGTGCTTTGTGTACTGCTCTGCTTTCTAATTCTGTTTCACATAGAAGTCCTTTCTTTTTCAGACCAATAAATAAGCTGTCTGTTCAAAGTACCACAATAAGTCATAAATTCTTCAGGCTGCTCTTGCAACTGATACTTTTTGCTTTGTCAAGATAAAAACAGATGAGTTCAGAAATTTCATTCAGAAAGCAGCATCATTTTGGAGTATCCTATAGTTAAAAAATTTTAATTTTCCTTTCTACAAAAAAAATTGCATTTGGAGTGCTGAAATAAAAATATTTTCCATAAATTTTAACAGAGGAATTTGCCTCTAATCTTTCTTCCTTCAAGTACTCCTTTTCTGAGGATTTGTATGAATTTGAATGATACACCTACAGAGAGGACCAAGGCAAAGGATTTGTATACATGTTTTTTTCTTCATGTTTGTGGTGACTTAGGCCCCTTCAGCTAAAATTCAGAATGAAGAAATGGGTGATTTTTGTGGATTGTCTAGTGAATTTACTTAAAATTGTCTCTGTGTTTGGGCCCAGTAGGAGAAGCTTTTAATAAGCCTTAATAAATTTAGTAATCGTGTGCATGCATTTTCACTCTTGCTTGCTAAGACTAAACAGCTGTTTCTTAACTCCATTTCTGCTAGTGAATCACAGCAAGGATTTGAAGTGGTGAGGGGGTTTCTTATTCTGCATGATATAATAATTGAATTCCTTGATTAGTGTCTTTTTATCAATGAACACTTTGAATTTCAATTAGGTGTTTCCACTGAGGAAATTGTGAGAAAAAAGATGAAGTGTTTCAGTAATCATGGTAGTCAAGTGAAACAATGCTTTTCAGGTTGAGTGTCAAACTCAAATATTTGCTTTAACAGCATGTTTAAGTTTTTGAATTGTTGTTTGTGTGCATTCATTTCCAAAAGTGTGAACATACATTGGCAGATGCCAATGCGCAGTTTTATTTCTATGCGCAATTATAAGCTTGGTAGGAAAACTATGTACAAAAAACTGTTCAGCGTCTGGTTGGTTACAGAAGAAAGGGACACTTCCGTTGCTGCCTGCTGTCTCAGAGGCTGAACTGACCACTTTGTTTCAGCTGACTACTTGGTTTGGAAGAGAGTCAGCTAATATGGAATCTTTTTGTGGTGCAGACTTTTTAAAGTGTACATCCTCCTTTCCAACTAAAATTATGCAGACTGAATCATTTGCATTGAGCATCTCAGGACAACAAAAGTTACTAGTGCCACCTGCAGTTTTGGTTAAAAGAGAAAAAGGTGTTTGCTGGCCTATGTGATATCAAAGAAGGATTTAATGGGGATAAGTTTAACTAGCAATATTTCATTTTTATGTTCACTATTTCCAATTAAAACACAAATTATATGTATATCTGTTGGTTAGAATACAAAAGATATTTTTTAACAGGTTTTGTATAAAATGACCTAAAATAATCAGTGATATGAAGAATAAGAAGTGGGGAGGAATTCAACATAACAAATCACTGTGCTTCATTGTCACTTCTAATGCCTCATAATGGACTATGGCTTCTTCATGTTCTCCTTTGGTGTGCATGGTTCTTGAGATTTTCAGTTAAATGGATCAATGGTAGGTTGACTGTTGAGTGTGGCTCTCTGTCTTTTCCAGAGGATAAATACAGGAGAAAAAGTGCATGTGGATGTTATGCAAAGAAGTTCGAGGTCATTCCTAAGAAACTGGCTGGAATCTTAGAGAAAAGGCATGCTTGTTCACTGCTCTGCCTTAGTTGAATTGCCCTGCAGAAGGGGTGGTGCTGTTTCTGTCACAGAGCACTGTACTATGGAGAAAAATACTCTATGTTTTCATTGGATCAAATTTCTAGATGTTCAAGGGGCTAAATAACCTGCTGACCCTGAGCTTCTTTAAAACCCTACCTTACACTGAAATTAAGGCATTTTCCAAAAGATAGATCTTACCTAGAGAAGTCAATCTAAGAGGTATCTTGTATCATCACATCTGGCCTCTCAGTAGCTTTGAGTGTCAATAACCAGCTGGTTAAAGGGCTCTCCATTGACCTAATTTAGACATTTTCTATTTTGACTTGGTCCCAGACTCTTAAGATATTGGAGATTGAATGAGTCTTTCTCAGCCTGTCTGGTTGAAACTGTTTTACTTTATATTAATAATCATTCACTGGGGTCCATAGACTAACAACCACAAAAATTATTGCAGGGCCTTATATTTAAGAGATTCATTTGGGCAATAAAGATCACTTATTTATACATGGGAACCAAGTTCAGTGGGAATTCCCTCCACAAAAATGCTTGCTAGTTTTGTTGCTGTGGTACTCTTCTGGGATATAAAAAAGCTAAGATCAAATGCTGTTTCCCATAAAGCAGGATCATCCCCAAGGCAAGTGTTCTGTTGCCTGGTTCATGGGGCGAATATCTGCATTTCTGTGTCCTTTTTTTTTTTTTTTTTGGGGGGGGGGGGGGGGGCGGGGTGCGGGAAGGGGACAAAGTATGAGTGGGATGCTCAAGCACAGATCAAACATTTGCAGACACTTCTCTCTTAGCTAGCACAAGTAGTTCCCTGTCAGCTCACTGGCACCTGTGAAGCCTCTAAATTTTTCTATGGGGAGCATTATGGCTGTGAATTTTGGCTGGTGATAAAGACCCTTTGTGGATCTAGTTTTTACCATTCCTCTTCTTTAGTTCCTAGGAGCAAATTAGAGGAAAACAACACTTTTCTGTTTTAGGACTGTTGTGAAAATAAATATATTAAAGCTTGTGTGGTATTTGGATATTAATGTAGTTATACATATCTAAATAAATTAAGAGTGAGTCACGAACTACGAATCCTGTATGACTGTTATTTAGCTTTCTGCATTCATACTAACCAGCTAGAGGGGAGTCCAAACCACTAATTTGCCACAAGGGAATCATACATCTCTGAATCAAACAGATTCTTTGGCCAGTATAGGTGGGGATTTTTATCTGAGAATATTAATGATAACTCATTAGGACAAAAGGAAAGTACAATTATTTTGTGCTGTAAAAAGATACAAGTGACTGTGAAAGTTCTACCACACAATTCATGGCAAAGGTAGATTATTACAACTTTATGTGACCATTTCCATTAACTTCAGGTAACGTATTTTTTTGTCCATAATAATCTTCAGTATGTTGGATGAATTTAATATTTTCCCCTCAATTTGAGGGACCACGTCCTGTTTCTCAAGTTTCTGTTCTGATGACCCATGTTATCAATAAGATCTTCTTTACCTCCTTGCACAGCTAATTCTATTGACTTCAGTAGGTCATTTTGTATGAATCGGGCAAAAGACTTTGGATCATTTCTGTTACTTAGATACTAAGAAATAAATACTGTCATTTCCACACACATAATTCTTCATCAAAAGTAGATATATTTTCTTTTTATTAATGGTATAAATATACAGAACAGATTTCAGGGCACAACTGGAGTTTGAAAGTCAGGGGAAAAGCAGAAAGGAAGGAATAAAACAAAAAACGTGTTCATAATTTTAGATAATGTGGTTCTAATACTGATTTCACTTATATTCTTATTACAGTAAAATGGCATTATCAATTTTAATGAAATAGCTCAATATTTACCTTGCATTATTTTTGTGTGTGTGTGTATGTGTTTGAGTGGGAGGAGGTGGTCAGAGAGCTAGACAAAGCTCAGCTTTCATCCTAGCATAGCTAGCACTTAAACTCTGCCACCCAGTGATTGGTTCGTCCTGTGTCATCCAGCAAGTCCATGAATGTTTGTGCCCCAGGTACATGACGAAATTCCCCATACCCAGTGTTTTCTTGAACATTGAATGTATTGCAATCAGATCACATGTTGTAATTTTCAGTTGTCTTTCAGATATTTCTTAATTGAAAAATTTGTTTGGTTTTATGCATCTGTCCTGGTTTCAGCCAGGATAGAGTTAACTTTCCTTGGACTGGAAGGGAGCACAGCTGGAGGGCTGGGCCCAGATTGGTCATTGGAGTATTCCATATAATGTGATGTCATGCTCAGTATATAAAGGAAGTGAAGCAGGTGCTCTCTAATTTCTGCTTCTGGATGGCACGGTGAGATCTCTTGTGCTGTTGGGATCGCTGCTAGGGGCGGGCTGAGTACCGGTCGCCGGGTAGTGAGCAACAGCATTGTGTATTACCTGTTTGGACTTCCTATTGTTACTGTTGTTTTGTTACCATCACTAAACTATTTTTTTTATTCAACCTATGAATTCTTCCTTTTTTCTTGTCCCTCCCATACTTTACCGGGGAGAGGGGAAAAAGTAAGTGACTGGCTGCATGGTGATTGACTACCAGCTGAGTTCAAACCACGACAGCATCCAAGGACTCCAGGATCACCATCGTTTATAATAAGAAAGTAAAATTCTATCACGCCACTTCATCACTGACACAGTAAAGTTACATTTGCGACTGTTCCGATATAATCCTCTTCTCCTTAAGGATAAGAAAATACTGCAAGGTAGCAGAAAGAAAGTGCAATTCTTTATGCACTGGAGTTTGTTTATGTTATTCATTTTGGTAATTTATGAAGCCTGTTTTGACAACAACTGTTTTTTCTTCGAAGACATGGTAATACACTTTGTTAAAAACATCCCACCCATGGGCTAATCTAGTATGCTGCTTGTTCAAATACCTGTGATGGTAAAACTTTGCTGCTTTCTCCAGAGTGTTTAAAAATGAGTAGAAACTCTAATCTAAATGAAAAGGGTTAAAGAAATATCACTGGAAATAAGTGATATGTAGTCATCATCTAATTAAACTGGGGAGCACAAGGCCTAATAGTGCTAGACTAATTTAAGTTTCAAGTGTATTAGAGGATGGAGAGGTGTGTGTAATAGGTGGTACATAAAATCTTGTTATTAATTGCTAAAATGCCTTTCATGGTTGAACACTGTAAAGTGACTATGTGCACTATAATTTTTCCATCTTTTGCATCTTTAAAGAGACTGGTACCTCATAAAAAACAGTTTACCCTCTTCTTCATGTATCTAGATCATGATCAGAGAGTATTTCACCTCATTAGTTGAGACACTCTCCATCCTTTCTCTCCATAGGTATGCCTCTCTTCAGTATGTTTTTTCTGAGCATAGAGAAAAATCATAGGAGGTCTTCTGAGAAAACTGGATAGAGAAATGAGAAGTATTCATTAAAAGAAATGTTGACCTGAGAAGAGAGAAGACAACCATCAGAGAACGGTGTTGTAACCAAAATCTGGGAGCATATCCGGCTGAAGGCAGCTGACAGATAAAGATTAATGAAGGACAGAGTCTGAGATTAAAATAATTCATTTGACACTTTAAACAATTTTTTAAGGGTAGAATGCAAAGATCAAATCCAAGAAAATAAAAAAAGTTGCCTACAAAGAACCGTGATCACTGTTGTCGTGGTTTAACCCCAGCCAGCAACTAAGCCCCACACAGCTCTTGCTCACTCTCCCCAGTGGGATGGGGGAGATAATTGGAAGAGTAAAAGTGAGAAAATTCATGAGTTGACGTAAAGACAGTTTAATAGGTAAAGCAAAAGCTGCGCACACACGCAAAGCAAAACAAGAAATTCATTCACCACTTCCCATCAGCAAGCAGGTGCTCAGCCATCTCCAGGAAAGCAGGGCTCCATCATGTGTAACAGTGACTTGGGAAGACAAACGCCATACTCTAAATGTCCACCCCCCCTCCTTCTTCTTTCCCCAGCTTTATATGCTGACCATAATGTCATAAGGTCAGGGATATCCCTTTAGTCAGTTGGGGTCAGCTGTCCTGGCTGTGTCCCCTCCCAACTTCTTGTGCACCCCCAGCCTCCTCGCTGGTGGGGTGGTGTGAGGAGCAGAAAAGGCCTTGACTCTGTGTAAGCACTGCTCAGCAGTATCTAAAACATCCCTGTGTTATCAACACTGTTTTCAGCACAAATCCAAAACATAGCCCAACGCTAGCTACTGTAAAGAAATTAACTCTATCCTATCCCAAACCAGCATAAATGTAAGGAATCAGAACTTAACATTTGTTTTAAAAGAGATTGAAGCATGTTAGATCTCTGGAATCCATTTTAAGGATTTCACATGTATAAAGGAACAGATTCTATGTAATCATTTGTTGAAAGCAAGCAGATGTTGGTTCTTAAATATGATTTATTGGTCTAGACCATCTTGAATGAGTTTACCACATATATACTTACAGATTCAAATTGTACATAAATTCCACTCATTTTTGAGCTCAACAGACCAGTTTTGCTCATTTCAGTTTCAAATGCCATTTGCCTCCAGATGTAACCTATGAAATAAGGCATGTTGCAAGACAGGGAAGGGAAGGGAAGGGGAGGCGAGGCGAGGCGAGGCAAGGCAAGGCTACAGATTGTAAAAAGTCTGGGTAATCTGAGCGTATAATAAATTAGGCAAGGTTTAATGAGAAAATTAAAGTCTTTATTATATATAAAATGTGAAATTTTAGGGTCTCAGAAGAAACTGAACATCTGAAAATCTTAGATTTTAGTGTATTACAGTCAAATTTTCCTGAACAAAATATACAGAGAAAATCAACAACAACTTACCTACAGTAGAGCTCAATAGAGTAGACTTGAATGATAAGCATGAATTTCATAAACAATAAACCAGCAAAACAACCTCTTAGAGACAGCTCTAACATTTAATATGGGAAACCTTAGATGAATAAATGTTTATGAAGGCAAGCATATGTGCTTGGGTACTTGGCACCATGCAGTTTGTATATGATCCTGTATGTCTTAAGGATTTGTTCCACCCAGAACTTTTCTTTCACCATCATTAATGATTAATAATATAATGCAAACAATGTTCTTCCTTCCTGCCTTCCTCTGTCTCTGTTATTTTTCTGTTATTTTCTGATTTTGCACTGTTGGAGAATGAATAATGTTTAGGGGATGGGTCTGATTCAGTTGTTTAGACCCTGCTCCAATGAAAATGTTATCACACAATTTAATTTTAAAATTGTTCCTTCTTCTTTTTGCCTTTAGGCATACCTTTCAATTCTGAACTTGTGTCTGGAACCTAGAGCCTTTAGCACAGAATTTTGTTGAATTAGAGGTCTCTTATATCTCTCAGTTGCTTTCTATACAGTTTCAATGTCATTTTTAAAGGATATCCCTTGGCATGGGGTGCCCTGGTCATGAGTCAGTTATGCTTTTAAAGAGCTGACTTGTGCTAGACCAGACACAGGACTTTATTAGCCAAAGAAGCTCTACAGAGCAACCTATCATATGCTTGAACACTCACAATTCTCCTCTTCTGCCCCAGGACTGTTGCCAGGATCATTTATGTGTGCTTAGCCCATTTCTCTCCATGTGCCAAACCACTTCATGGAGTTATCCATGTGTGTATTTGTATATTTACTCATTTACATTTGATGCGGCAAACCAGACAACATATTGTGTAGATTGCTGGAGGACAGTGATATTGTCCATTGCCTTAGGTGGTACACATAAGTCCACCAATACGCTGGTGTACTAACTGCTTCTTTGCAAGCTCCATATAACAGAATGGCTCTATGAAAGAGCATAAACAGGCTGTATTAGCACTGCCTTCCCTCCACTGATCTTGCTGCCTTCAAGTCCCCTTCACAGCCCTCTCTCAAACAACTTGAGATACAAGATCCATTGTTTGTAGGGTGCCCTTTCAAGAATGGGAAGCATAATAAAACATTCCATTAATATACCTGGAGTTTTTTCTGTAGCAAAAATAAATAAAATAAAGACTAAAGACAAAAGTTGTGGCTGAATGTGAACTTTTGAGAAAATGATAGTGATTCTGGTAATGCAATACTCTTCATTCAGAAGAGCTGCTATATGGTTCAAATGTGTTCCCTGAACAGCAGGCTAATGGCTATTCAGTGCTTTTTCTGGTTTCAGTCACAGATTTAATGGTGAACCTATGGAATGAAAATACACATGAAAATTTGAGGGGGTGTGTGTGAATGTGTATTTTGCTGGAGACATTTATTTGAAAAACATCTTACCCAGAACTGAACTTGAAGAAATATTTAAGTTTTTAACAACTTTATTCCTTCTTTCTTCCCTCATTCCCTCTATTACAGAAATGTAAAACTACAGGGACTGGTAGTATAGAAAGGCTAAAATGTTACACCAGTGTTTTAATTTGGACTATTTCTATCCTCGTCAAGCTGTAGAAACACTGTAGAAATATAGTATGATTAATATTATTGCACTTTTGCAAAACCCAAATATCTTGAAAGCCCAGGAGTGGAAATATTTATGCATGTGTGTCTTGGTGTTATTCAGACCATGACAACTCTCTTTTTCCTTACTTCCTTACTTGCTTTGAGTTACATTCACAAAAGAACAGTGAGATAAGCAGTGGGAATGATTTACACTGAAATTGTGATAAGCCAGTGCTTTCCAACATAAGGCACAAGGGTTTAATTTTTTAAATCATTTTTTTCAGGAAAGATTCTAGAATTAATTTGGATGTAGTGATATTAGATCTAATTAGGAAGTTCCAAACTGATCTCAACATGATGAAATAACTACTGATTTTATACTGAGAGTAAAAGTGGTATGGAATACACTTTCTTTTGAGAGTGTAGTGTTGTCTTCAGGACACAATGTAAATGTTTTCACCGTTGGGCTTTGTGGATTAGTAGCAGTTGAATTTATTGGTATTAAATCATGAAAACAGGAGAAAGCTTTTGTTTCTTAAAGGAAATAGAAAACTATTGAATAAATAGCGAAGTGATTCCTCAGCTGAATTCAAAATATTGAGCTTCTGTAAAAATTATCACATGAAAAAAAATCTTTAATGCTGCATAAAAGATTTTGTACAAAACTATTCTGCATTGTATTGAATCATCAATAGAAATGCTTTCTTTGTTTTCAGTAGATGGGGAATGTTGTAGATAATAATAATTTATATAAAAAATGTAATGCTCCTATTTCAGTATGACAAAAGAAAGGAATAAATTTTAATAAGACTGTGATTCAGAAGGGACTTCTGCTACAACGAAGTGCAAGAAAAAACCAGTCAGTCTGTGTAGACAGTGATGCTTGTTTGTATAAAATATTTTTGTTATAATCACATATCTTATGCTAACAGTTTAGATAATTCTCTTTAGGAATTTAATATAAACAGATGCAAAAGGGAATGTGCCTAGACAGAGGACACACATTAGTTTCATAGATGGTGGAATTTCTTTGGAAGTATTAAACATCAGCTGGATTGCTATTAGGTCTGCCTGGGAACTTCCCTGTCAGTGTCCCTTTTACTGTAGGGCATCCCAGGCACAAAATCAAACAGTGACTGAGGGGCTCTGAACCCATGTAATTTGAAGAAGGGAGCTTGGTGAGACCCGGGTTTAGGAGACGGTTCATTTTCCTTTGCTTATGTTGAATTGCAAGCATGAACACAGTCTAGTTTGATTTTCTGGGGAAAAAAAATGTAGTTTTATATTAACTCATTACACAAAGGAGTGAATGAAAAGAAGATATTACAGTGTTATGAACTCCAACTATGATCTGAGCAAGGAAACACTGATAGTTACTTGTGATAAACAGTAGACAATGCTCTCATATCAATATCAACACTAAACTGCAGATGGCAAGAAGGTGTCTGGGGCAGGTGTTTCTCCAATGTCCAATATTAAAAACCCATTAAAAAAAGTAGAAAGTGAATAAGACCCTATTAGATCATTGGCTTATTAATTTTAGAACTAGATGAAACTGTAGGACTGAAATACTCTACACAAGCTCTTTTTTTTTGCTTCCTATTTTCGGAGTGAATGAATTCTTCTGGTTCTGTAAGACCCAGTCTGCATTTTGGGGATTTTGAGCTTATCTATCTGTACTTATAGTGTAGAGTACTATAAGACTATAGAGTATGAGTACCAATGAAATATTTAATCAAGATATATTTAATACTGTCTCTGAGTTTACATTACATGACATTTTTGAAAGTCTTTATATACACGATTGTTACCATCTTCATCTATACATTAATTAGCAAATTCCATGCTGATTAACTTCTCAGAGCTATCAACCTTCTTATATCTAGCACATACATTTGAAGGATAGCTGTTATGGAAAGTAAATACAGCCAGTGTTTATAGGACACTGCAGTCATGTGAACTGAAAAAGGAAGAAATAATTCATGTTAAAGAAATTTTTAGACCTGATTTCAAATGGGGTAAAACAAAAGTCAAATGAAATTATTTTATTTGAGTGAGTAAGAAGTCTTTTAACTTCAAATTGTTTTTTTCTTCATGAAAACATTATCAAATGTTTTTTTAAAATAAATAATTTTTTTTTCTTTAAATACCACCTAAGTCTTAGCTGTATAGTGGACATTATCACCCAGTCTGTTCCAGATTTGAAAAATGTTTTAGTCTAAACTGAAGGGGGAAGGATTTTTGAGTGAAAAATTTTACATTGAGGTTAATGATGAATATAATTCATTTTAAGACTGTGAAGCTCACTCTGTCCTCAATGCTGAAACACTTAGTTTACCATGTAACTGTGCTTCAGCCAGCCTGTAAGAACTGTTGATAATTATACAGACTGTCTTGGAAAGATGTATGAATGGTAAAGCAGTGACCTACAAATTTTAGCATGTTCAGAAAATTTTTGCTACTAATCTTATTTTTTAACAAACTGAATCTAATGTACTTAATGAAAGTGCAGATGATCCACATAATTTGTCTCTTTCTTTTAACCAAAAATACACAACAGCACTGATCAACAGCACTATGATGATATACATCATCAACATTATGGTAGGATCAGTTGAAAGGGGAAAATGAAAGAAATCAAAAGCAATTTTAAATCATCAGAGCAGAAAAAACCAATCTTCTAATAGCTCTGTAAAGACAGTACCAATTATTATTATGACAAATCAATAAAGTTGATATTGATGTATTGATGATTTAATGTGTGTTTCTGTATTTTAGGTTGCACATCATCTTCCCTCTTCTGATGTTTACATTGAGAAATAAGACATTATTTCTTATTCCTCTGCCATAACCCTCCTGAATGTCTAAAAACCATTAAGGTCTTGATTCAACAAAGCACCATCAGCATGTTTTACTTTAAACATGCAAAGTCATTCATTGACTCTAGTGTGGATTTGCTTAAGACTATGCAGAAGCTTAAACATTTTACTGAAACAGAGCTTACTTATGCCGATTAGGTGCAGCTCTAATCCACCCAGAGAACTGGAAGAAACCACAGTCATATTTAAAAATAGTCTTAAAAGAATTGTTCTGGGGATTTTTTTGTTATGTTTTTATAAAATGGTACAATTAGAAAAGATGCACTGAGCGCAGATTTCACAAAATTCTGGGAACTGTAACCTTGCTGTAAGTTTCTGAGTTGTGTGTTAGTCTCTTATTAGCTTTTAGACAAATAAAAAAAAAAAAAAAAATCAGTTTTTATAAAAGCTGCTGTAATAACTGTTAAAATGACTACTGACAAAAAATTGTTTCATTATCCATGGGCTGTGCACAGTGTTAACTTGAGACACTGGATGGATGTGGGGATCCATTCATTTTCTGTCATCAGGTCCAACCTCAGCTACCTGAAAATTTTAAGGTCAAGAAAATTGTTCATCATCTTTGCTCATTCAAGACATCATTGAAAGTGAGTTGATACTAAAGTTGGGACAGGATTTCTTTTCTGATGCAGATTCATGTTTATCAGGGAGATGTAAGCAATCCTTTTCACAGAAGCTACTCTTGAGCCACCACTGGTGTTTTTACTGGTTTCTGGACAGGATTTGGTTAGAGAAGCATATGACATATATAATTTTTTTATATGATATATAAAGTGTCTGGGGTTGATTATGACACCTGTTTACCTACTGAAATAATAATATGTGTGTAATTTTGGAAAATTTTACAAGAACTACTTATTGCTCATAAGAAACGACTTGGACGCTGCCTTTTCTGCTACTTTAGAACATTTTTTAACATGCTATAATGTGTTTAAAAGTTCCACTGTGCTTATATGCTTTGCTATTTATTTGAAATAATACATAAAATGTACATAAAATGAAATGAATAGGAGGTAAGGGCAAAATCTTGGCCCATATTCTGGCTTAGGCACTTCTTTTTATCACAGGACTTCAAATGAATGGTTATTATGCTACTAAGCAGAGTACCACTGAATTAATAATTGCTGTTTTCTTTGTCTGCATGTTTTTGTCCTGTACTTAGGATTGAGAACTGTTATTTTGTTTTGCTTTCAGTGTTAGTTATATTAGAGGAGTTTCAGTATATGCAGAAGAGAAAGGACATAAAAAAATAAAAGCAAAACTTTCAGTAGCTGGTGTTGCAGTTTTGAAAAGATAGGGAGCTGTAATTCCCTTTCCCACCCTGCAGATTAATTAATATCCTAGAATTCTGTAAGACTTAAGTTTTAAATTTACGTGAATAATTTGGAGATTTACTATGACCTTCACCTAAGTGATTAGTATTTCTTTCATTTATTTTTCTTCTGATGCAGTTAATTCCGACTATATAAATGCCAGTCAGCTTAACTCTTCTGGTAGTGTCTATGTCTACATCAGGAAGTCTGACAGAGGAGGAACAGAACAGCAGCTCAAAGTAGCTGGTGCTGAGGCCTCTGACACCATCCTGTGTCCTATTCTGGGGATTTATTTTGTACTAGATTTAGTCTGTTTCCCTCATTCAAACGACCTCATCATACATGCAGTTTGAAGTCAACTGAAGCACTGGCCTCTGATTAGGACCTTTATGAACCCATTACTTGCTAGATTGCATTTGGTGCATGCCTGGCATGGAGTTTTCTCTTCACTTTCCTCCAAAAGGAATTGAGTTTACATAAATTATAACTGCCTTGTAAATCGAGATAATACATTGTAAGGGGGGATAAGATCAGGGATCTAACCCTTGAGTTTCATAGATTTGTTAAGTTCAAGTTCAGGAGGGATTTTTATGTTGCCCTCCAACATAAAAGAGGTTAGGCAATATCTTCCAGTAATTTCTGCAAGCTCCAAACTTCTGTTTTCAGTCCATACACTTATAGGACAATTCCAGCTGGAAGGCAGCTCAAGAAGTCTTCAGTCCAACCTCCCACTCATTACAGAGCCACCTCTGAGATCTAAGCTTGGGGCTTTGTTCAGTCAGGTCTTGAAAACCTCCAGGGATGGAGACTGAACAGTCTCTCTGGGAAGCCTGTCCCACTCCTGGGCTGTCCTCATGCTGAGAAAGTTTTCTCTTATATCCAGCCTTGAACTTCTCTTTTTTCAATTCATATCCATTGTCTCTCATTCCCTTTCCATGCAAGGCTGTGAACACCCTGACTCCGCCTTCTCACCAACCTCTCTGCAGGCACTAAGGGGCTGCTGCTAGATGTCCCTGAAACCATCTGTGCTTCAGACTGAACCAGCCCTGCTCCTTCAGCATCTTCTTAAAGGTCAAGTGCTCCAACCCCCATCCATTTTGAGACCCCTCTCATGGAGAGCATTGATACCATATTTTTATCTCTATTTTGACAGCGGTTTGCTGACTTTGAGTGCCATCATAATCTAAACAGCTTTTCCTCCAATCTCTGAAAAGAGGAGACTGTGAAGATACCATATGGAACTTGTCATCTGAAGAGTGTGATGAAAGGATTACAACGTAAGTAATTAAAAGGAAGAGTGAAAAGTGGTGTGGTTGCACCCATCCAGTAAAGGAAAGCATATACAATAGCTTATTTTCACAGTAGTTGCAATGCCTATCATCTGCAGTTGATGTCAAAGTCAAGTATCTTTTTTCATGTCAAATATCAAGCCTTGGTGGTATGCCATTAGTGCTGTTTCCTTCATCTGGTGAGATACATATTTGTCCACAGATGGAATGGCACCTCTTTATTGTCTTCTTTCAAAAAAGTTAAAGATTTCATGTAGCAGACTGGGTCTTGATACACTATAGCTTTCTGTAGGTGAAAGCAGCTTTTGTATTTTTTGGAGTAAATGCATGTTTTTAGCACCAGTAGTTCAACGCCACAAAAGATTCCAGTGCCCACACTAATAATTTGTTATTAACCTGAAATTTATGGTGAATATCTCTACAACATAGGTTTCTAATAATAATAAAGTAATAATAAACAAGACAAAGGTAGACACAATATAACATTTTTTAAGAAAAAAATTATTGAGTCTGATATTTTCCAAAAGAATTTTCTGAGCTAAATACTAGATACTAAAAGAATTTGAAGTAAAAATTACATATAGCAACTCAACACATACATACTACAATGAGGAAATACACATGATTTTAGGAGGATAGAGTTGTATTCTCCCACACAACAGTGTTTAATGTGTATTTAAATTTATGCAAGACAATCTCATCATATTTTCATAGGATGGCACTGGTTTTATTATATCAAGACTTAAAAGCATGAAAAGGAAATTCCAGGCACCTGAGTTCTGGTTTGCTGGCTGTGACCTATCTTTGTGACATGAGCAGTGGTTGTCTGCCTGTCTCTCAGAGCCTTGCATTCTTTATCTACATGATGGACTTTGAGATGTCTGCTTACTTCAGTGAATGTTGTAAACTGCTTTGATACCCATAGGTCAGTGGTCATAATCTTACTGAAAGCTATTGAACTCCTTAGGTAGATACTCTTATATCCATCTATTATTGAACACATGAATTACCATCATTAGGATCATGAAATGTGTTTTTAACAACAACAAAAATTCTGTAAGCAGCTTAGCTTCGTAATGAGAACTGAGCAAGACAGAAATGCTATTCGGTGAATATTGATCTGAACAATATTTTTTCCTATGCAGAAATGAAGTCACATGGAAAGAAAAGGAAGGAGGATTTAATATCTAGAGAGGTTATGACTGTGCCAGAAATGAGGTATTTTGTATCAAACCCTAAATAAAAGCAGGACATATGGTTCTCATGGTCTCTCATAGTACAAATGAGAGTTGTTCAAGGAATGAGTTATGAATAGGACTGAATTGTCCATGCATATTCTGCAGGTGATAGATAATCAACTTAAAATTCTCATTTGTAAACCAAATGGTTACTATTTCAATTACTAGTGGGTATCCATCTAAAAAGCTACTTTTATAGCACTTGGGTTAGATTAAGTATCATTACAGGAAATTGAACTATGAGAAATAACAGCTCATCTAAATACACAAATAACATCTTGTTCAAGATATGCCTATAACTGAAATTTGTTATTCAAATCATGGGTTGCAATATAAAAGTACATGACTTTAATATGAACATAGAATTCAGGTCCCACGTGCTCTGGTAGCAGAGTCTGCATATATGGTCATGTCCGCCTAACCGCTAATTAAAAATTTATGTTAAAAATGAATATCTATAATTTATAATTTAAAAAATACAAAAAAGCAGACATAGACATTAACACAAAGATTTGTTAATGTAGACAGTGTCATTTATGCCAATAGATGAAACTGTAGAGAGAGTATGTGACCTTAAGTTTTATTTTTTGACTTACTCTATAGGATTTCGCATCACTTTTAAAGACACCATTTTAAAAGGTGATCAGTATCTCTAATTCTGTATGCATAAGCACTTGGACATGATAATTCTGTAATCCATGAGAGGGGAAAACCTATTTCTAGGATTTATACACACATACTACCTGGGTATGCTTAGCATTAATGACACTTATCTTTTACCAGAATGATAGTGTATTTTGCAATCCTATATGAGAGATTTGTGCAAGCACAGATGGTGGCAAAAAGGAGACCTGTATGAAGATATAGTTCTAAATAGATTAAGTTGGTGATGTTGAATGCCCTGATAACACTATATATCTTTGAAATTTTTAGAGTCTTTATTTCTAATGACACATTAAAAATCCACTTACTGGTCTCCAGCTTCCAGATTTATTCTGAATACATTTTTAAAGGGTACTCAACCTTAACTTTTATGGTGTGGGCACAGATTTATGCTCCATGAAATACTTGGCTGTGTAATTTTGGCTTCTGTATATCTGGTTTATTTGTTGAATGTGTCTGAATATGATTTTCTTTGCTTATAGTTTACTCCTGCGTCATCACAGGCATGTGCAAGCAGCCTTGTGTTTCAAAGGCTGCAGTTGGCTGGAGGAAGGGCACAGGAATTTCAGCCCGAAGCAAAGAATACTAGATGAGAAAGTGTGGATAAAATAAACTCTGTGTTGTGATAAGAGAGAAATAAGCTACCATTTGTAGCATTTACTTGGAGGAATTTAGAAACTAGCAGGGAGGAAGATTAGAGTGCTTAGGAAGAATTAGAAATCTGAGAAAAGATGTAAGAGGCTGGACAATACACCTCAGGAAGAATATGTCTATATCGTATTTTCTAGAAAGACAAACTTACATGGCACTTCATATAGATATGACCCATGCCCTACTCAGCTATAAGTTTATCTGCTTGTATTCCAAGCCAGCTGAAAGCTCAGCTTCAGTACTGGATTAAATTGATTATGTTGCTTCCTAGCTGGAGCTAGCTCTGATATGTCTTAAGGCACCAGTTTTATTAGCAGCTTTTGGGGGATAGCAAACTATGAGTGAATAATGGTTTTGCTTAGAGCCAGAAATAATGAAAAGCTTGATTATTTCCAATTCTTAAACTGTGATCACTAGAATATTTTGTAGAGCATTTCACTAATATTGTGTGATAGTCTCACTGATGGGGAGATTTCATTGCCTACCCCTGATGTATTTATTTGAGAAAAATTTGTATGGCTTCCGACAAGATTTTAAGGGTATAGAGAAAGAGGAAATGTAGGTAAGCACGGTATTTCCTTGTTTATTAAGCAAGCAGTGTTTTTTCTGTGGGATGGTTTCATCTGGAATCACTCTGATAAGGATACAAAGCCACTACGCTGGTTGTCATTAACACAATGTAAAATTTTCAAGTGCTTATTTCAGACTGGCAGACAGGCAGTGAGGCTTCTGACTTATATATTTGGCTGTGTTACTGGTCTTTTGTATGAAATTCAACAAGTGGCTTGATGTCCCTCTCCTTTTCCAGCAAAATGAGGAAACTACTACCCTGTATCACCTGAGAGTGTTTAGAGGTTGATTTGTTAGTTTATTTGACCTAGCAGTTACAATAAAATTGTGGATACAGAAATGCCTAGTTACAGTAATGCTGTCAAGCAGCAGTCATTGTGGTTATCATTTTTAGCTATATTAGTCCAGGAATCTGGGAAAGTTCCTTGTGCCTGAAAATGGCATGAGGCCACCGGGTAACAGCTCATGTGCTTTGACTTGCTTCTGCTGACAAGTTCCCAGTTGTCTGACAAAGTAAAGAGGCTTTTTGGTAAAATGTGATATTTGCTTTTTTACTGAAATGGTGGGCAGCAGCCGCGGGGTGCAGCCATCCCCACAGCCCTCAGGAACCAAGCGCAGAGAGCCCATGAGTGAAGCCTTCCCGTCAGTCTGTGAACTGCATTTATATGTACCAACATGATAAAAGATGTATTTCCTCACAGGCCCCTATTAGCTGCCTGGGTGGGTAAGAGATATGAGGTGTTCTTGTCCCTCCTCCTGTTTTGTAGGGAATCACCACAAAGCATGTTTCACGTGAGGGCCACCAGCCTCACTATTAGTAAGTAAATCTTAATTTTGGCTCCAGGTCCAAATAAGTTATTGACCTCAGATTAGCAAAAGCAAGACAAAACTAAACAAAATATCTGTGTGAGAGAGTCTTTCCTTCCTCCAAAAAATTCTGAGAACAATGATGGGATTTGCTTTCTAGGCAGGCACTTGGTATTGATTATGAATCTGAAACTATAAATCAAACAAGACAAAAACTAATAAGGAAATGAAATCACACACACATTCAATAATAAATTAAATTTAAAAAAATCTTCAAATCTTAAATGCAAGAATTTTACAACTACTGAATTCACAGGTGGTAGTATTGTATTTCCTTAAATGGCTTAGCTGTTCTATGTATAACCCAGTATACGATTTCACTATGAGAAAATTATGGAGCGACCTAAAGAAAAATAAATAATAATTTTTATCACCATCATAACTTAAAATATACCTTACAGCCTGTCACTGTGAAACACTCCTGACTATCCTCTTTTGTCAGTCATGGATGAAGTTGGGTGACATGATGCAGGATGCTGGAACAGGTAAGAGGAGCAATTTCTGTCTCTGTGTATGCTGCACAGTCCTGAACAAGAAATCTAGGTCTGGTCTTCAGATGAGGTTGTTGTGTTGAATAATTTGTTATCCTTTAATTCCTATTCAAGACTAAAAATTCAGTAACTGAATACCTCAGGATCACAAAATAATCAGAACATGAATGGAGGCATTAAAAAAAATTTCTTTCCTACATCCTTCCACTTTGGTTTATTTTTTTAAATCCTGTTAAAAATATTCAAAATATGTTATGTATTTTTTTAACCAGTTCTTGCAAGAAGCATTTTTACTGATTATCTGAGCTTGACTTTATGGGGTAGTACATAGAATTCCTTTTGCCATTCACAAAGTTGCAATGTTCTTTAGGGTAGTTACCCTGTCCACAGCTCCTTCTTTACTGGATTTATATGACAAGCAGGTCTTATTTCCCATGCAGTTAATCAGACAGAAGGATACTACTTATGCCTAAAAAAACTGATTTATTCTTCATTCTTTGTTACTGTTGTTTGTCAGTTTCTTCCTATGAAGAATGGAAACAAGGGTTCTGCAGTTTATGAGTGCTACTGCTGCCTTTTCTGAGTAATAGCTGGATTTTGCTGACTTTTCTGTGTAATAACTGGATTTTTCTGCCTTTTTTGTGTCATAATTGGATATCACAAAGAAAAAAAATGTTATACTCATTTTATGTATGCCAAAATCAACATTCCCAAATATGAATACTTATACTGGTATGGCCCTATCTTGGTTCGGAATGCAGCCACCACATGACTGCCGTGCTAGCACATATATAAGATGTGATCTGTCTTAGGAGAAACAGCGTCTTATGGTGTGACTGTGACCTTTAGCACAATGTGAATAAAAACCCCTCTATCTTTTAATTACAGAAGGACTCTATGACTGCTTTATAATTTTCTGTTATTTTTCAGCAAGATTTTTCAGCAAAAAGGGCAGGTTTTTACAAGGAAGCATATTTTTCACTAGAAAGTTTTCCTTCAAATTTTATGCTGAGAAAAATTATAGAAGTATTTAATTTCAGAGGTTTATTGGGGTTTTTTTACTTAAACTATTTTACCTTGTTGGGGATACAGTCCAATGAATTTTACTTTAGAACTAGCAGTTGTTATTCAGACATTATAAAGCTTGAATGAAAGATGATCATATTTTTGACTACGTGGTTGTTCACTGGCTGGTTTGCATTTCCATGATGCATTGTCTTCTTGACTGAATATCTTGCTTGTTTTGGAATCTGTTCTGGATAGGGAAAATAGTCCGTGAGTGTTGTTAAATAATACATGTGTTTTAATCCTGATCTGAATGCTCCTAAGCAGTTCAGTAAGACAAAATTAAAACACAAAGCACACACAATTTAAAAAGATTGCCATGTTTTGCCTCAGTACAAAAATCCAAATCAAAATATCTTAATCTCTTATCCTCTCTTCCACATTATTTTTAGTTTCCATATTATTATTCTCACCCTTTCCTTACTGTGTTAACCACAAACAAATCTATCTTAAAATAAATCTTCCTCTTTTAACTGTATAACACAACAAGCATTCTTTTTTCCCCTGGCTCTAAACTGGAACTTTTGAAGACTCTGATCTTACCCTTCAACCAGAAAGAGGAGGAAAGATCAAAGAACTCAGTCCATCACCTTCAGGTACACTGCTTTTATAACTATAATACATTCCATGTGTAGGTGCTGAAATCTCTAAAGACATGTCTCTGAAAGTATTATTGAATATCTAATTTCTTATTATTTCTGTAGTGCTGCAGTAAAATCTACAGAGTTAAACCACAGAAGTGAGTTAAAAATTAAATTCAATACTTTGGAAAATGTGATAACTTTTTGTGCTAAGTAGTTAAGAAATAATTTCATTATTTTATCAGCCTTCAAGTACTCATATGTTCAAGAACAATTTGGAGCAAGTGATATGTCATTCATACAAAATCTTCCAATAGTAGGAAAAACTTTTCTAGTCTGTTCGAGCAGAGACATTTTGACAAGATTTGAAATATAAAAATGAAATAACTTTATAAAACATATCTGTGAAGCTGCTTACGAAGTCCATAAAGAAAGATTCTCTCTTTGCTATAGTGAAATATATAAAGTTTCAAGACCTGTCTGATTATTGTAATTGTTATAATAGGAAATTCTGCCTTCAAAAAAGTGATGACATTATAGACTTCTTCACATTTATGGCTGTTTTCAGAAGAGGAAAAGTAATTCTGAAGTTTTTAATAACTTATCCTTTATTTCTATACTAGCCAGTTTTTACAGGCATTTATTTTAAATAGCAATGCATTCAATGTTTATTTGGTGTATGGTGGATGTACAAATCACAGAACCATTTAGCATATCATTAAAATAGCAGCAATTAATCCATTCAAATTTTACCTTAAATTTGCAGATTTAACTCTTTACATTACAATAAGGTTAATACAAAATATAATAAGTATAACAACAAATTAATAAATCAATTTGGTATTATAATGTCAAATAAAGGTAACAGATAAAGATATTATTTGCAAAATAGCAATGCTAGAGACTGTGATTGTAGAAGGAGAGCCTTCTGAAAATACTGATGAAAACCGACACTGAATTACAGAAAACCCTCTCACAGTTCCAGCATCAGTTGCATAAAAATAAAGAAGAATCTTTATGAAATATATAGGAACAGAGAAAGGATGAAAAATTTGCCCCCTGTAATACTAGCAAGATAAGATACTAGACAGTGATACTGAAGATGACATCTTTGACAGAGTGTGTCAGTGTTTCTCTCTTTGGTCTCTGCCTCTACATTCAGCAAGCAGCACTTTCTGAGTAAAAGATGACAGTGAAGCCTATTGAGCTCCACCATTAGTTTTTCTAGAGATTCTTTGAAGTCCTGAAAACAAATAGGTATTGAAGAAGATAGAGAGGAGGTGATAAAAAGAATAATGCCATTTTGTACATATATGGCAAAAAAAGCTCCTTCAAACAGAGAGCAAGGAGGTAGCATGAAAACATTTTTTGACCACCTAAAATAAAGGTGTTTTCACAAGTTTGCTGAGATAGAAAGTAGGGAGCCAGTGAAGAAAAGCAAATATAAAAGTGACTTAGTCACAGCAACAACATACATTTTTTTCTGATCAGCATAATCTATGAATATTTGTGGAATAAATTTATGTATGTTTAAGCCAGGGAAAAAGCTGCTGAAGTCAGGTCAAGTCAAAGATGAGATCCATATTAAAGGTACATATCTGACTGAAACAGGATTTTAGCTAGGTGAGCTTCCAATCTGTTACTGTTGTGTCTACATTCAATATTGCTTGTGTATCTGTCCACACAATTAAGGAGTGGCCTAAATTGCAATTGCAAAGATACATTCAACTGCAGAAGGAAGATTTTGGGATTCTAGGAATTAGGTAATTTGAAAGGTAAGTGTTTCAGCTCTGGTAGGATAGAAAGTTGAACCTTTGATCCTTTATCTCCTCAGTACTGTTTCTGCTTGTACTCTACATTTTCTAAGTGGAGTTGGTAACATGACACCTAAGAGACAGGATAAAAATGGTCATCCTTGTAGGCAGGAGTACAGACTATCTTCTAATCAGTGAATTTCAGAAGATTTTAAGCTATGAACTTGAGGGATCTTTAAGGACTTAATAATGTAAGTAATACCCCATGAATAATGGCACAAACTTAGTCACAGAGATGGGGAGAAGTAAGCTCAGCAGCAAAGGGTTTGCTTTTTTTTTTCCCACAGTAGGAAAGGCTGGATGGTTGTCCTGCCCACAGTGGTCAGCAAGATAGTGGGCAAGATCTCAAGGAGAGGAGTGAGTTCTGGTTTTGGCAGCCTGACACTGAGGCCATGCTTTCTAGTCAAAT
This sequence comes from Strix uralensis, assembly GCF_047716275.1. NCBI lineage: Eukaryota > Metazoa > Chordata > Aves > Strigiformes > Strigidae > Strix > Strix uralensis. Next base: position 111,346,222 of record NC_133972.1, read on the forward strand.
CATGTTTTATTCAGACACGACAATTCATGTCTAGAGGGCCAAGCAGAAGCATTATAGTAGAACTTAATTAGTATTTGTTGGTGATTTTTTTCAGAAATAAAACAAACAAGCGGAGAAAATGGGACCAGGGAAGAGGTACTATGGAGAGCCACAGAGCAAAGCAGGAAGAGAGGCAGAGTGTGGGAGGCTGTGAAGACCATCTTCCAGAAAGGCTATGGATGAACATTTTGAGAAAAGGAGAGATTGGAGAACATGAAGCTGTATACACAAATAATTCAAGAACTTTGCATACAGGTAGTTACATACATATATTTGTAACCTGACAATAATCTTGTGATATCAGTGGTAAACTTCCATTGATTGTTATGATCAACCATCAATTCATCACCCATATGTGCACATATTGGATTTTGTACCTTTAAAATGCATAAACACAGCTGCATCGGTCTTAAAAAAATCTAGCTCTGCTTGTTATGAATTTTCTGTTTTCTACGCATGAACTAGAATAAATGACAGAAACATTTATACAGTCCCAGAAAGCAGACACACTGGCAATTCCTTACTTGGACAACAATGATAAATGCTTTCTACTTCATATGAGATCAGGAAATCACTTGCCTTTAAGCCATCCAATCTAAGGGTATTAATTATGTATTACGTCTCAGGAACCTTCTAAATTTAGATAGCCTTACAGGGACTGGTGTGATTTATTAATATACTGACAAATAATTAGCTGAGGAATGTATCATGTATATTTCATCTGTAGCCTGAAACTTCAACCTCTGCCACTAGGGAACATGAAAAATCTAAGAGTCTGTCTATCACTTTAGTAGTTGTTGAAGACTTACTTTTTTGCCATTTTGTTTAGCTAAAATACAACATGAAACACTGATGTTCAAAAGTGATGTTTCAGCACCCCTATACTGACAGTGTAAATAATGTTATATAAAAGTGAAGGGTGCTTCTGAATCAATGCAATTAAAGGCTGTTAATGAATAGAAGGCTCTAATAAGCACCTGGTTATGGTTCTTGGCAACTAATGAATGCACTTGAACCAATGCTGCAGGTGGTTGAACTGCTGTTGTGGGAACAGAAGAAGCTGTTTTCAGTACTGTAGCCTAAAGCCTTGTGACTATTTTTACTGTAACAGCTATTAAAAGGGTTGCAACTCAACTTCATTAGCAAATAGATTGTTTTGAGCAAAGATTATCAGGGACAGAAATTTGGGATAGGATTGCCAAAGTAATTTCTGTAGTGTAGAAGGAATTCTGGAGTAGAAATACTTAGTCAGTCTGCAAGCTACTGATTAGATGTGTCAGCATCTCCAAAACTTCATGTGTACCAATATTGCATAAACAATTAAACTTTTAAATTCCTATGTTAGAAGAATATGAACAGTGTAAAGCTGATCACTACAAATCAGAAAATGTGGCGCTATCATTGTTTTTGTGACTTGCAGAAATGTGTGTTCCACTGTTAAAATCTTAATACCTTCCTTACTTTTTTTTTTCTTACAATTCATATTTCTCATAGTAGATTGTTCTTCTTACAACCTGTTTTTGCTGTACCTGTATTGTCTGACCCAGTCCTGTCCTATGTCTCTTACTACTCCAGCTGTCCTGTTCACTGTTTCACTCCAGTTGCTTCCATTAGAGGCAGCTGCATCAAAAGCCATAATCCGTCTTTCATCACCAAATCATAGCATACTGGGTCCCTCTGCAGGGATGCAGATTCCTGATGTCTAGGAGCTCTAAGCACATGCAACACTCAGTACAGCTAGGAGCTTCATCTCAGCTCTCTGCCAAGCTCTTGATAGTTCTCCCACAGCACATATGTAGACTGAGGTTTTTTGAACTCCTAACTTGAGCTTGAAGTATTAACTGCATCTCAGAGGTGTATTTACTTTAAACTGTATATTTATAAAAAAAGATCTCGAGGCAGGCTCATGCACATTCAGGGAAGAATGACAGCATAACCTTGGAAAAAAGCCAAATGTCAAGGGGACTATTATGAAGTATTACTGTAAGTGGTTAGCAAAATGGCAGAGGGCAGGGGAAAGATTTTCACTGATGGTTATTCTCCTTTCATCACTCAACTGGTAATCACACTCTTCAATCTAAAACACCTTTAGTTCTAATGCTCTCAGTATTTGCTAGTCACCTCCCTCCACTGTCATTCTCCAGGCCACAATTTTCCTATAGTTGACTGCAGCAGTTCTGAATCCAGACACAAGGTTTTGAAGTGCTGTTTCCCATTTGTAGTGAAACAAAATACCCCCTTGCAACAAAGTACTGTAAATAAAGCAAAATTTTTCTCTTCAATCTATGTCAGCTGTTGTTGCCCAGCCAGTATCACTGTCAGTAAGTATTCAGACCTTCACAGAAGGATAGATGGGAAAAAATCTGAAAGATAATTGGTTGTTTTCAAACCAAAGTCACAAGGCTCTGATGAACTTCCTCATAGAAACTGTTTCAAAAACAAAACTCCAGATACTCTAACCACTGAAAATTGCATCCAGGCTGTGGTTAATGGTGATGAGTAACAGAAATTACTTCCTAAAGAACAGCAAAAACTGTTTTAGCAGAAGTTCTGAAGATTTTAGCTGTAGAAAGATGTCACCTTACTATAAAACAGATGGGCATAAGTTTGGAATATGGCAGTAATTTATCTTCTCTTCTTTAAGGGTTCGTCAAATGAACAAATCCTAGGCTGATTAAAGCCCTCAATTTCATTTTGCTGTTGATGTAGTTTTCCTGTCCATTCACTACCTCTTATGTCGCAATAAAAAAAAAAAATAGTTTGGTATGGTAAACAAATTCCACTGGAATGTGCTAATTGTGTGACTTGCTTATTAGGATGACTAGTATTCAATAACTTACTAATGGAGAGATATTAATAAAATTGTATTTTATGATAAGGACAGTGGAACTTATCTTTCCTTCACTATTTGCTATATAAACCAAATTAACAACACTGCACAACCTCCTACATAGCATCATAGGCTACAACATTATGTGTTTAGTGTTATGTGTACTAACAGGGTTATTGTTAGCCTAGAAAACCTGTCAGCACTTTATAACCTTTTCTTTTATAATGAACCTCCTGGAAACAAGCCCACGTATGCTACAAATAAGGTCATAGGTAGTAAGACACATTCAATGAAATGGAAAGTCCAGATACATGGTCTGTTTTACTGGCGGATACTGCTGCTGAGCAGACACTGGTGTCAAACTGCACGTTGCAATGCCCACCTCAGAACTCTGGGAGACCGTGTGTGTGTGTGTGTGTGTGTGTGTGTATGCTTGCACATATCTGACAAAGCCTCCAAAACTTTGGCTTCCAGCTAAAGGTGAACTCACACTGTTCTCTCATTAGAAATGTTGCTGCTTTCTTTGTTTGGAGTGGCTCTCATAGCCTCAGAGAGACAGGGGCGTTACACAAATAGATTAAACCAGCTCACTCATACTTATCATAAACTATGGGGAAGATTCCCCTCTCTCTCTTCAAAACAAATACCAATAAATTCTACTCTAAAGGAATACAACCTTCATTTTAATTAAACAAGACTCTCTTAAAAACTCTCAACTCTTATTTTGCAAAGTTTGTTCCCCAAAGTTCTAAACAAAGAAGTATCTGAAATTCTGGCACTTTGATGTGTCAGAGGCATCATTGCCTCACTCTCCTATACACTACCATCAGTTACCACTTCAAATATAATACAAAAGTTAAACAACAGTTGCCAGAAAGTAGGACATTGTTGTTCCCTGAGTATTTTAGGCTAAACTATGTTTAACTCAGTTTACCCATAGAATCAGGAAATTTTAGAATCATAGAAGGGTTTGCGTTGGAAGGGATCTTAAAAAAACATCTATTTTCAGCCCCTTTGCCATGGGCAGGGACACCTTCCACTAGACCAGGTTACTCAAAACCCCGTCCAACCTGGCCTTGAACACTTCCAGGGAGGGGTCATCCACAGCTTCTCAGGGCAACCAATTGCAGTGCCTCACCATCCTCATAGTGAAGAACTTCTTCCTTACATCTAATCTAAATCTATTCTCCTGCAGTTTAAAGCCATTACACCCTGTTTTATCACTACATATCCTTTTAAAAAGTCCCTCTCCAGCTTTCCTGTAGGGCCGCTTTAGGTACTGGAAGCCTGCTATAAGGGCTCCCCTTAGTTTTTTCTTCTCCAGGCTGAAAAACACCAACTCTCTCAGCCTGTCCTCATAGGGAAGGTGCCCCAGCCCCTGATGATCCTTGTGGCCCTCCTCTGGACCCTCTTGAGCAGGTCCATGTCCTTATGTTGGAGGCCCCATAGCTGAACACAGTACTCTAGGTGGGGTATCACAAGAGTGGAGTAGAGGGGGAGAATTACCTCCCTCGACCTGCTGGCCACAATTCTCTTGATGCAGCCCAGGATGCAGTTGGCTTTCTGGGCTGTGAACACATATTGCTTGCATATTCAGTTTTTCATCCACCAATATTCCCAAGTCCTTCTCTGCAGGGTTGCTCTCAATCTACTCATGGCCCAGCCTGTATTTGTGCTTGAGATTGGCCTGATGTAGGTGCAGGATCTTGCACATGGCCTTGTTGAACTTCATGAGGTTTGCATGGACCCATTCGTCAAGCCTGTCAAGGTCCCTCTGAATGGCATCCCTTCTCTCCAGTGTGTCAACCACACCACACAGCTTGGTGTCACTGGCAGACTTGCTGAGGGTGCACTCAATCCCACTTTCCATGGTGCCAACAAAGATGTTAAACAGTGTTGGTCCCAATACCGACCCGCTGAGGAACACCACTCATCACTAGTGTCCACTTGGACATTGACCTATTGACCACAATTCTTTGAGTGCAACCACCCAGCCAGTTCCTTATCCATGGAGTGGTCCATCCTTCAAATGCATGTCTCCAATTTAGAGATAAGGATGTCATGCAAGACAGTGTCAAAAACTTTGCACATGTCTAGCTAGATGACGTCACTTGCTCTTCCCTTATCCACCAATGCTGTAACCCCATTGTAGAAGGCCACCAAATTTGTCAGGCATGATTTGCCCTTAGCAAAGCCATGTTGGTTGTCACCAATCACCTCCTTATTTTCCATGTGCCTTAACATAGTTTCCAGGAGGATCTGTTCCATGATCTTGCCATTCCATGATCTTGAAGTGAGACTGACTAGCCTGTAATTCCCTGGGTTTTCCTTTTTTTTCTTTTTAAAAATGGGGGTTATGTTTCCCTTTTTCCAGTCGGTGGGAACTTCACTGGACTGTTACAACTTAAATATGGTGGAAAGTGTCTTAGCCACTTGATCCACCAGTTCCCTCAGAAACCACAGTTGCATCTCATCAGGTCCCATGGACTTGTGCACCTTCAGGTTCCTTAGATGGTCTCGAACCTGATCTTCTCCTATGGTGGGTGGTCCTTCTTTTGCCCAGTCCCTACCTTTGCCTTCTGCATGTTGGGTAATGTGACTGGAGCACTTGGCGGTAAAGACTGAGGCAAAAAAGTCATTAAGTTGTATCCCAGGTGACCAGGTCTCTTGTTCTGGACAGACCCACATTTTCCCTAGTCTTCCTTTTATCACTGATGTACCTACAGAAACTTTTCTTGTTGCCTTTGACATCCCTGGATAGATTTAATTCTATCAGGGCTTTAGCTTTCCTAACCTGATCCCTGGCTGCTCAGACAATTTCTCTGTATTCTTCCCAGGCTACCTGTCCTTGTTGCCACCTTTTGTAGGCTTCCTTTTTGTGTTTGAGCTTGTCCAGGAGCTCCTTGTTCATCCATACAGGCCTCCTGGTGGTTTGCCTGACTTCCTCTTTGTTGGAATGCATTGTTCCTGAGCTTGGGGGAGATGATCCTTGAATAGTAATAAACTTTCTTGGGCCCTTCTTCCCTCCAGGACTTTATCACATGTTGTTTTACCAAGCAGATCCCTGAAGAGGCTAACGTCTGCTCTCCTGAAATCCAGGATAGCAAGCTTGTTGTGCACTCTTCTTGCTGTCCTCAAGATCTTGAACTCCACCATTTCATGGTAACTTCAGCCAAGGTTGTCCTTGAGCTTCACGGTCCCCACCAGCCCCTCCTTGTTGGTGACAACAAGGTCCAGCATAACACCTCTCCTTGTTGATTTGTCTATCACTTGGAGAAGGAAGTTATGACCAGTGCATTCCAAGAACATCCTGGCTTGCAATGATGTGGTGTCCTTCCAACAGATACTGGGGTGATTGAAGTCCCCCTTGAGGACCAGGGCTTGTGAATGTAAAGCTGCTCCTATCCGTCTATAGAGGGCCTCATCTGCTCAGTTTTCCTGGTTGGGTGGCCTGTAGTGGACCCCCAATACAATGTCACCTGTCCCTGCCCTCCCTTTAATCCTGACCCATAAACTCTCGGTTGGGTTCTCATCCATCCCCAGGCAGAACTCCATGTTGGTTCAGCTGGTTGTTGACATTTAGAGGAATAATGCAAAATTACTTTCTTTTAAAGGCAGTAATTACATTTCTTTTCTCTTTGGTTCAAGCTGGGAGTCTGCAGGAGAGGGAAAAGGCATGGACATGTGGAAAGTTTTATGAGTCCTGGGAGGTAATAGAACTGTAGAATATTTCTTTTGCATCCTTATTCCAATAGTTTGTACGGGATGACTGTTTAATAGTCTAGAAATAATCTTTGATGAAGAGTCTAGGAATACCTTATAGATCTTAGAAATCAATAAAGCAGGAAGGAGGCCATCATATGCAAAAGGTGGGAAGGGGATGAGTCAGCCCACCAGTTTCATGTGGCTGTCTATTCAGCAAGTTGCTAGATGAAAGTGATATCAGAAGGTCATAAAGTAGTGAGTGCTTTGCATGAGGAAAGAACTGTGTTAGACAGTATTCTGTGGTGTGTTGGAGGTGTGAGTCTGGATGGTGAATCTGTTTTTGAGATTTTTCTCTTTATGACTCCATGCTATTGAGTAAGCATTACCTGATTGCTCAGGCTTTTACATATATATTTCCTGGGATAAGGCTGCTTTACTTTTAATGCTTGAGTTTATAGTTCTACAGATAAAAGTCTTATCAACTGGTATCTTCATTTCCAGTACTTCAATTTCTCAGGACTTGAAAAATTTTATCTTTTTTGTTGCTTTGATTTAGTCATTCCCTCCTGTCCTGTAATCCACTGGGTCTTTTCTATTGCATGAAACAAGATGGCAGATTTTCTTTATCATTCTCCTACATATTTCTCGCTATCTGTACAGATATTAACCTCCCTTCTGATCAACCCTCAACTTCAGCCCTATCAACCAGGAGATAATTGTGTTTAACTAGTAGTTTTTCTCTGCTGCCTTTCACAGGACTTTGCCAGAAGCATCCCCAAAGCTACTTCCTTTAAATTTCTTCTTGAATTTCCCTTTCCTATAATGCACCCATGAATTTTACAATACTGGTCCCCATCACACTAATAATCTGTCTCATTATTTCCATGCAGTCCCCTGGAAATCTGTATCCATCTTACACTCAGCTTGTAAACTTCTTTGTAAAGTTCTAGATAGACACCATCTTGTTCTGTGTTTTTATGATGTTACTTACAATGGGATCATAACTTGTGTCAGAAGCTGCAGACAGAAATATAACACAAATGAATAATAATTAGTGCTGGACAGGTGTTATACTACTGCAAAGAAGGCTGAAGTTGAACATGTAAATGAAATGTGCCATGCTGATTAACAAGCAACAATTAGGTTAGCTAAAATTCTGATTAGAGTGAACACTACATGCAAGTTTTTCAGAGGTCATTTCTGAAGGGTAAATCTACATAGTGCAAGACTGGTATTCCCATCTGAAAGAACAAAGTTGGACTCACCATTTTTGTACTTTGCTATAATGAGTTCTTAAAAATGGAAGGGTTAAGGACCTGGCATCTAACATTTCTGCTGCTATTCCTGTATGATATTATCTGCTTACTTCTCTTTTAAATCATGTTTCTTATTTTCTCCTGGGACTGCCCCTGTTCAGTGGGCAGGACATGGATATTGCAGTTCTTTGGGTGTGATGTAGGATCTTGTTGAAGAATGGTTGCCAATATTAAAACCATTAACCACATGTAGGTGACTGTTGTGTTAGTTACTTTGCCTTGAAAAATGTGTGAATATATGAGTTAAATATTACTGAGATGAAATAAAAACATTTAGATCCATTACATTTACATAAGTAAAGTTTTGTGATGCTGAAGACTAATAATTAATGAAGGAAAGAGTAATTCAGATTGTGATGATAGATGTCAGACCCTTATTGTGGATCTATAGTACTGAATATTGACTATTTAAGCCATCTGGTAGGAAGACAGGAAAGAAGTTCTTACAAAAACAACAACATAAAAGAAATTTCAAATCCTGAATTTTTGTCTGTTGCATTCAAACTTACAGTAGAAACTATAATAATGACAATCAATTTTGCTTTAAAACATTGAAGCATTTGTGGGTTGTTTATTGGCAATATTTTATTTCCATCTTAGAAGATGTTTTGATTGTGGTTTTTATTATAGTGGCAGTGAAACAGTTCTCATCCAACAGTTTTTACTGGAAGTCTTGATTTCACTTCCTTCTGATGATGTTAAACTTCAATGATTTGTCTGAAATTTTTCACACTTACATCTTATAGTTGGCTGAAATTCTTGGAATTTTTTCATAAAATAATTGAATTGTGATTGAAAATGAGGATAGGAGAGGTATAAATAGTATGGCCAGTTTAAAGTGTTTTCTTGATCCTATGACATCTATATTTTTTGTATTAGTGTAGTGTAAAAGACAACAGCATGATACAGAAATATATTTAAACAGTTTTGTAGAAGAAGTGAGGGAGTTTCAGAAGGATAATTATCTGCAAGGGCTCATTTGCTCTGTGACTGGTTGTGAAACTGCAAGTGTTAAGAAAAGACGGAATTAAGATAATCTGTTTTGCCTTTCAGTTATATTGCACGGGGAAAAGAGAGACAGCAAAATTTTTGCAGAAGGGACTCTAAAAACAACATCCATATTTCATAAAGCAAGAGGCAGTGCCCGCTTGCCTTTCTTCTCCTTTGTTGTTGCCTTAGTGGGTTTACATGTCATTATAATCCTAATTGATGGTACATGGCCTCTCTCCTTTCATGGTACCAGGAGAAAAAATTTTAAAGGAAAGTGAAGGAAAAGTTCTGTACCAACTTGACTGGTACATTTTTCTTTTACTTTTTAAAAAATTCCTTTTTAAGTTCAAGGAAGAACCATCATGACCTACTCTAACTTTTTGAAAGGCATAAGGCTTTTCTGAATTAATATATTTTTTAAGTCTGGGACCTGAGACTTAACTGGAAGATATCTTTTTGAAAAATATTTATTTTTTACTTTAAAACTCTTAGCAATAGGGAATCTAACTTATCTATCGTAATTTTTCATGCTGTTAATAATTAGATCTATCTGAAAAATGGGAATGTTATTTTGGTTTTGTACTAAAAATGAAATTTTTTTTTTTTTTTTTTTTAAATATTTGTGGATCAAATCAATGTGAAAAATTCCAGCAGGTATGGACAGTATGGACAATGTACAGAAATTGTCTTTTCATAGCCATTTATTTTGGGTTGGATCCTTTGGTAAACACAAAGAACTAAAATCAAAGAGCAGAAGCAACTTGTTTTGAAGTTATGTGAATTATTTTTAAAAAAAGAAAAAAAAGGATAGTGAAATCATTGTGTGTAACTAATCAATTCACTGCAACAAGGTAACTGTTTTTTGCCAAGATGACTGTTCCTTGTAGTAGAAATTGTAAAAAAATTTCAGGTGCCATCACTACTAAGTTCAATGTGTTATGAATTCAGTATTCATCATACATATGTATATACATGCACATGCTGATATATAAACTGTAAACAAAGTAACACAATTTATTCTTTTTTCAGCAGAACAAATAAATTTCTAGTCCATTGGTCATTCTCCAGTTATTTTTGAGTTTTGAACACTAGAGCTAGATGCAGCATTTTAGTAACTTTCATCTTAAAGCAAATACAAAGGTAGTAGTACCCTTCTGTATCATGAATTTTAATCCTTCTTCAGAGCCACTGCTTACCAGCATTCTCCATTCTGTAAGTACTTCCTACATTAATGTTAAACTTTGCCACAATGCCATGTGAAGTTTGGTTTTAGCCACCTGACTGAAAAATTAAGACTGCTCTTTATTTATTACCTATTCTCTTCTGTATTTTCTTTTTGTGTCATTTACAAACTTAACCAGTAAGAATTTCATTGTGTTTAGATTTCATTGTGTTTTGGTTGCTAACAACCTTATAAACAGAGTAGAATCAGGAACTGATGCCTGTGGGATCTCTAAGATGAACACCTGCTCACTGAGGAGTTTTCAATCTAGAATTAATTACACTTTGAGACTTGTTGGTTATTCAGAAATGAATGTGTGCAATATGTATCATGGTGATTTTCTGGTCTTCTGACTTCCTAGTAATATGTCATGTAGTACGAAGTCAAGCACGTTACTGAAGTCTAATTTACTTACACTTAACCAAATTTTTCATTTCATCAGCTATTATCAAGTTAGCTCAACAGGTTTAATTATTATTTTTTTTTCCTATGTCCTCATTTTGCTAAGCTTGGAAAAGGAAAGAGTCTGCCTCAGATACAGGCGATGTCAATGTATTCCTGCTGCAATTAGAAATTGCTTAAACCACTAAATATTGGCTTTTTATATAAAATTGCATGGTTAGAGCTTTAGGCATCTGATGTGCACCTGGCACCTCATTTTAGTATGCAGAGGTACAAGAGCAAATAAGATGAGATCACACTGCTTTAAAAATCTAATCTACCATGTCAGTAGATAAAAATTAGCTAGCTTGTCATCTGCTTCCAGATCCATCCTTTGTAAGAAGTTCTGTTTCAGAGAATGGGACCATTTCATTAGGACTGTGTCTTCTGTGCATTAGAATTTCAGTACTGAAACTCACATATGCTGAAAAATTCAGGATGATGCCCTTGAGATCTATTCCTATGTATGAGCTATGAATAGAGGAAACAGTAAATAGCACAGCTGTTGAAAACTGAATCGTTATTTTAAGCTCACCTATGATAAGTCAAAATCATTAAAAATTTTTTTCAGACTCTACTCCCCACATTTTCTTGCATTACAAACAATTTTTCAAACTTACTATCTCTGTCCATTTTACCAGACAACTTTTTGACTTGCAGACTATTTTATTATATTTCAATTTCCCATATCATTCACTTCTTTATTAAATTTTGTCTTAGTATGAATGTCAGTGATCTGGACAATATTTTTATTCTATCCTGTATTTCTTCACATATAGATTGCACAATAACACATATCTGTGATGGGGTAATAATTTTCCATCTCGTTCCCCACAATTCCAGTATTTATCATTATTTTTATTACCCTCCGTCTTGTTTCTTTGGCTGTTGTCTAGAAAAAACAAAGACAGAAATGGTCTCTGCTATGTAATTTCTACTTAAGTTACCACTTGGATTTACCTTTTTAACCTAACTGGTAGCATATCCATAATGTAAAATAATGGCCTTCTGTCATCCGTTGCCTGTAGCCACTTGAAGAGTAACTCCACACTGAATAAGAGGACGGAGAAATCAGAGTCAGTGGAAGCTGAGTGACACAGGTATGGCCAGGTTTGGGTGTTTTTGAGAAATCAGAAAGATTTTTTGTTTTAATCTCCAAAGACGTAGTTAGAGTTTTCTGCTTTATCTGAATTTGAGAAGTGACAAGTTAAGCTTTTTTTTTTTAACAAGGATTTATGCCATCTATTTCAGTATCTTTACAGTATCTTTACAGTATCTATCTGTCTGTCTGTCTGTCTATCTATCTATCTATCTGTCTATCTATCATTTTAGTATCTATCTTTGACTAGAGATAATTATCTTCTACTGCCATATCCTAGTAAAATTACTGACTTTCCACTCTCCCAACTAGAGCTGATTGGAATATCAAAGAAAATACAATTTATTCTTATTTTCATAAAAATTATTTCTAATGGGCATCTCTTCCTACTTTCTTATGTTCAGCAATAACTGTAAGATACGCTGCATGCTGGTTTTGATGTAGTTGCTCTGGTTCAGTCTGTTGCCTCCAATGGTTGCAAACTATTTGAGACTCACCATTGCCAAAATGCAAATTCTTTTAAACTTGCAACACTGGCACTAGTTCTGACATTGCCAAAGAAGGTGAGAATCGATTCATATTGCAGCAGCAGCAAACCCCTTCACCATGATGTTTTCTAGAAAGAGGAGAAAAAGCTATAATGAATGGACTTACCTTGTTGATAGTGTTACACTGAAAATCTAGTTATGGGCAAAAATTTCACACAGCTTATGTGTGGAGCCAATGGGACATTTATTTGGAGTCTTATTTTAATGGTAATGGTTCAAATTTTTCAGGGGCTGTTCAATGCACATAGCCTCTTTTTCTGTGGCAAAGTTTTCAAGAATCCTACTGTTCTGTGGAAATAGGTGTTTCCTCTAGACTTGGTACTATTATTGTCATGTGTCCTAGAATATTTTGAAGAGGAAGATCTAACTGCTTCTGGTCTGAATTTTGAAAGGTTATCTAAGATAAAATCTTATGCTCCCAAAGTTTTTTTTTTTATGTATGTATTGAAATTATTTTAATCTTCATGAAGACGTGATAATCATATGGTCCTTGGTGAATCTGTATGTTTTACATCTGAGTGAGAATGTCATTTTAAGGACTGGCATTCTTTGGAACAATCCTTGTTTTGTTCCATGTATGAATTACATTCTAATTTTGCAAGCCAAAGAGCTATATATTCCAATTACAAAACATATTCATCGAAAGAGAGACATGATATGTACAGGAGAGAGTCACTAGGAAAGGATTCCCAGGAAAATTACAAGTTAACTGTGGTCTATTTTTATTGATCAAAAGGCATGTCTGAGGTGTGTGGGGCCATAAAAGTTCTTGTTAAAAAAAATAGTTAACTCAGAATATACTTTTTGTTTTATGAATACATTTATTTGTGTTTTAAAATTTCAGCACTTCATCAGAAAATTTGGTGAGCATGAGAAAACAATTGTCTCACTTTGATTGACATAAAACCCAGTAACAGCAGAAATGCAGCCAGGTAAATAATAGTGATCTCTACTCTGAGTAATCAAATAGAAAGGAAACTAGCTGTTTGCAAATTTTGTGTTTCTTGAATATCTCAACCCAATAGTGCACTAAAAATTATTTTTTGAGTGTGTGAATGTGTTGTTCATAATTTTTAAAATTCTAAGTACTTGTTCATCTGAACCTAGTCCTCACATGGTAAATGTGTTTGTCTAATTATATGTAAGAATTAAGAGATGGGGGGGGGGCAACTGTGTTAAAGGGTAGTAAGCACTACTACTTGCAGCAGTTTTCAAGATGACTGATTCCCTATTATTCATGGTCTTGTATCTTGGATCCCACTTCAAGGAGCTGCATCTCTTCAAGAAGGCAAATAATCTATATGCTTGCATTCATCCCAAAGCAATAACTTAATGACATTTTATCCCACTGGATAGACTATGAAAAAAATGCTTATCTTTTAAATAGCAGTAGAAACAAAAGGGAACATGACTTTGAAGTATTTTTCCCTAAGCTATGGAAAGCACTATATAAACCCTATATGCATTAAATAATCATTTGTTTTATCCTTTAATGTGTTTTTCCATGGAACATTAGAAGAATAAATATAACCTTCACATTAATGGAAAAATGTTTATAAAGATCACTTTCTGAGACTAATGAATACTCAATGTAATATTCCATATTATCTATTTGCATCTATAGGGATACTGACCTCTATATCTCTAAAACTTTAAGCATATCAGAAATTTATTGACTGACTCTTTCTTCAAGGGGAAAATAAACCATCTTTTATCTGCCCTGTTTGTATTTTTTGTTGAGGTGAAAGCCACTTTTGGGATTACCATTAATATACAGAAACACGTTTTTATTCTGATTTTGTCCTGTCCTCATCCTTATGATGTCAACTGCCCTGAGGAGAATGCAAGGTTAGATCCCTTAGTTGTCTAATTTTCACTAGGGAGGTTTTCATAATGTCACCAGTTTCAGTTTTTATCTTTTGGGCATGAGAGATTTCATGACTTTTCCTGACATTTTGAGGTAATGAAGTCTTGAACTGTGTGGTGTGTGCAATATCCTTTGCAAGGTAAGTTTCAGGATTGTTAATTTAATATTATACAGGGGGAAAGAAAGCTATTCTTCTTCAAACATCAGTCTTCATGCACTTCTTCTGAGATGCCCCAGGTAGAATATAAATAGATTAATTTCCACTGGGCAGTGCTGGGCAGGAGCACATTCACAACTGTAGCCTGACTAATATAATTCTGCTGTTACTAAAAAAAGGTGATAGACTTTGTATTGATCTGGGAGTGCAGGATCTCAGGACTTGTGTAGGTCTGCCTTGGCCAGAGTTGTTTTTTGCATTTTTTTAGCAATAGCATGGTAGTCAAGTGACCATAGTCTCACCAGGTTTAGTGTAAGCTCTGTGAATACAATGTATTTTAAAAGGTCTGACAAAGATAACTTTGTCACTGTGTAGCAAACAACAGCTAACTGGGGCTGGGGGAGTGTTGTGCAAGCTGTAGCTGGGAACCAGCAAGGAAGAAGCAAACTGTGATAAGATCTTTCAGTCTCCTCTTTAGCACCTGCACAACATAGTATGTACAAGGTTGTAGCAAGTAATTTAAAAGAATAAAAGTAGAATTAGTTTAATTGCAGAGTCCTGGACTGTATTTAGATTTTAAGTCATTCATTGTGCACCTAAAATTCGTATTACTGGCAGAATGGGCAGCTAAAGTAATCTCATTTATTGCTGATTGCTATTTATTTCTGATAAGCTCTATTCATATTTGATGCAGGATTAATGTTAATTAAGGTTCAGCTCATCTGTTTTCAATGTAGGTAATTAAAATGAAAAATTGTTTAAGTATTAGGCCCAAAGCACAGTAACTTTACTTTCTGGAGAACTCTAGTGTAGTGGACCTTGAGATGGCTCCTGTTTCTACTGACATCAGAGGCAAGACTCTGTCAGGCCTTTCCAAATGTAAATGACCAGGCCCCCATACTCAGAACCCCCCTCATTAAGTCACAAGGAGATTTATGTGACCTCATCTCAACTGTTTACGATTACTTCAAGCATTTCTTGCTAAGGAAGATAAAGATGTATTTTGCTACATGGAGAATAGTTTGTATCAGTGCAAAAGATGGCTGCCATAATGATGTACAGCTTCAGAAATACACATTTTTCCTTACCGTTGCCCTACTTTATTGTCAATGTAATTAGAAGAGCTTTAGATTGATATTCCATTACAAATCTATTTTATTCCTTCATTGCAGATAATTTTTAAATTAATGATGTTGTTGACTTTCTATCTCTCAGCATTAGCTGATGCCATTATTTCTGTCCACATTAAATGTGGAAAGATGTGGAAAGATGTTGTTTTATGTATTTGATTATTTTCATTTTAAGTTCCTGGTCATGTCAGACTGGCAAATGCACTAAACATTAACGAATATTATTGACCACTGCTGTGACACAACAAATAATTTTTAGTCTTGATACAGGAAAAAGTCCTTAACATTCTTGTTCTAAGCAAAATCATGATGAAAGCTGGGCAACGATGAAGCAATACAGATGCATCTAATGGGAGACTAGTTCACATCCTAAGCAGATGCCATGGCTCCATATTGAAATAAATTGACTGCTCTGTTGATTAAATACACCTTTGTGGGGTAAAATGTCTTATTTTTCATGCGGAGACACAAAACTATAATCATTAATTCTCATTGGGACTGTGAAAGTGATGGGCAACGATGTTTTTCTGTTTTTACCTCTTTTCAGCATCATCAGGGCTCCTTTCAATCATACCTTTCCTTGAATGCTTACTGGCTGTTGCTTAGAGAGGTGGTATGATGCCACAATCTGTATTATCTTCAGCTTTTACCAGCAAGGATGTGGTAAGAGACCTTCTTCTGAATGAAGAGTATCAGGAAAGTGTCCTCCAAGGTAAAATCAAAGTAAGTGGGAGATGATATAACTTTCATCACAGACATTGGTTTCTATTAACATAGAATGATCAGCTTCAAATCATTAATATTTGAGGATGCATTCACTGTTCTCATTCATAATTAATCCCATTTGATGTAGAAAGTTGGAAAGCAGATGAGCATGATTTTGTATGTGCAGTGCCTTTTGGTGGATACAGAAGTAATAATAAGTAATGAAAATGATTAAAGGTGTAAAGAGATAATGGTAAGATAAGACGATCTAATGGCTATCCAGTAATAACTTCTGTCATTTTAAATGAAGAGTTCATTGAACAGATCTTCAGGTAACAACCTCAGCATTCCTTGTATCATATGAATATGGTATTCAGTTCCTCAAGCATTTTGTTCTATTATTAGCATTAATCTCATTAGAATGCTGTTACCTGGCACCTTCCTTTGCTTTTGACAAATTTTAATTAACAGTCTCTTGGGATACTGAGAATGTTTAGGAGTTCTGTGTTCATCATTGTAAACATTCTGAAATTTCAGTGTTACAAATCCAAATACAGTTTTGAAAAAGAAAAAGTTCTTGCTGTTCCAAGGATTTAATGGAGGGAATTTCAATCTCCTTACAATTGTACTGTTCTTGACATTTGGCTTAAAATTGACTGTCTCTGCCAAAGAGCTTTATTTCTGCTTCTAACCCAGTCTATTTGTGCTGGATCAAGACAAGACTTCTGCCACATCTTTACTGCTAAATTTCCAGAACATAATTTTGCCATTTTTTGAGGAAACTAATGCTCATCAGGTGCTGATTTTATACCTATTTTTGGCATGGTTAGAAGGCCCTGTGCATCTGTAGGGGAAAGGTTTTGTGGTTTAGACCTATCAAAAGGAATTGGCTAAGGAGACATCCTAAATAGCTAATTATTTTTCCTGAAGATTAAATAAATATTTGCCTTCAAAAAACATTTCTGTATATAGAAAGAGGACATACTTAACTTAATTCTTTTCAGAGTATTTGATCATTTCTTTGCGTACAGCAGAGAGAAATTTTCTGTGGACCTTGGTATCTTTCAAGAGTTTCCCAGTCAGCAACTCCAGCATCAGTATAGGCAGAAATTATTCTCCTTAAGAATATTTGCCCTGTTTAATTCTCCTAGCCTGTGAATAAATAATTATTTTCCCAATTAAATATATGGCTATCCTGTTTCAGTAAGTGTATATTGACAATACCAGACAGAAGGTTTATTTAAACACATTCTAACTGGAGGATCCAAGCTGTGCTGGTGGGGAGCCAAGTTCAAGAATCTCACAGAAGCATCTCAGATGTGCAGGGAGGGTGCAAACCTGGGTTGTGGAAGAACATGCAGGGTGATACTTTTATCATTGGCAAAGTCTACCACTCTCTGACTAGTGGCCTTTTTTGATCCATTAAGTAGGAAGAACTTGGATAGTGAGTGGTAAAACATATTAGTAAAGTATGAATGTTTCTCTTTTTTTCAGAGTGAGGGGTTCAAGAGTTCACAAGGTTAATGTATTAATGTTTTTATAGAAAGATGATAATCACTCCTAAACTTTGCTGGAAGAACCATTCAAAGTGAAAGCATGATTAAGAAATGTTAATATTAGAAGTACTTTCTTATTGGATATAAATCCATGCATTGTCTTCTATGCTGCTGGGCCTACGTAACTGAGCAATAGTTTGATTTACTAATCTGTACCACAAGGAAAGAAATGTCTCTGTAGTGCAACAGTTCTGTTTCTTGGATTACTTCCACATGCAATTTTTATCTCTATGTCAGTAACTGCAAAGTCTGAGACGATTCAGTTTATGTTTCATTTTCAGATACAGAACATTTTCTTTACTGTTATTTCATTTATTACTGTCCATGGATTTAACACTGGCTTTCAATGTTTGGTACAGATAAGTGCCACTGTCCTGTTTGTCCAGTATAGAAGAGAGTTCCTAATTATGAGGTTGAGAAAAGGGGGAAAAAGAAGCAACAGAAATTTTTTTTTTTTTTTTGGCTTTTCCTAATATCTGCCTGTCCCAGACAAGGCCTCCAAACTCCTGTAAGTTCAATTTGTTAATGTATGTGTCACTCAAATGTCTTTTTTTGCAAGCAGCAAGAATTCTCTCCAGCACACATGTATAATCCTTGCAGCTGTGTATGTCCTCTCCATGGCTATTCTCTGTGATGTTGTTGCTGCTGGTGCTGCTGCTGCAGAGGCCACGAAAGGAGAGGTTAGAAAAGCAATGTGTTCTCAGAAAGTCAGAAAAAGTCAGAATGTTGCAGGCTGAGTTTATGTAGGTATTACCATCTTTTTAATTTGGAATTTTTGATGAAAAATAACCTTTATTCTCCCAAAAGTAGAAAAGGACAAGCCTCTACTTCTTTTGATGTTTTATCTCAATGTTTTCCTTCTTTTACACTTTTTCTGTGGCTAATACAGGATAAGAAAAATGGATAGAGCAAAATCCAAAATCCAAACCAGTTTGCGTGGATCAGTGAGTAGGAAAGCCTGACATTATCACTGCATGGTACATGCCATTGTTGCTAGTGAAAGAGCAACAGAGTACAGAAGCACACGGGTTTGGTGCTGGGCATTTACCATACATATTCCCATGGGTCTTTGGTCAAGTGCTATTTTAAAGTCCTTGTATGCTCTAGAGTCTCAACTAGAAGGTTGAAAAACAGAAATTGTACAAAACTCAAGGACATGGAGACAGCTTTTACTTTGCCATGGCTCCATGATATAAATGGACTGTGATCATGGTTCTGTTCATAAAAGTCCTTGTTTAGAAGGAAATTTTGCAGAATTAATTGATTTTCTTCCCTTAAATGTAAAGGTACTGATGTGACATTTCTTTACTAGTTGCTTTGTTTGAATCCTTCATTTGAATCTCTCCTCTCCTTCACCTAAAAACCCTCCCCAAAACCCCAAAACAAGCAAACATAACCCTGTGTGATCTGTAGTGCATCCAGGTCAGGTTGAGAACCATGTTTTGAACAGATGTAGTATACTTGTAGAAATGTTTTTATAAAAATTTCATTCCCTTCAAATATATTAATTCTGAAAAGATTAGCACTGTAATCATTCAGATATGTAACTCAAAAGCCTTCTTTGTCCTATTTGTTGTGGGCTTTATGTTTTGTTTTGGTTTGGTTTGGTTTGTTTTTTTAAAATAATGTAAATATTTCAGCAATGAGATCTAAGGAGGACTGTGTATGAGTAAATATAATGAATAAAATTGGTTAAAATAAAGACAAACTGACACAGTTTAATCTTAGTTTTTTTTAATTTACCCCAACATCTTTCTCAAATTTTTGCCTGGTGTCTGCATAGACATAAAATAAAATCAATGTGCGATTGCATTACTTTTGATTTTTCTAGGTTGGTACATTTAGGAGAATTTGTTTCCATGAGAACAGATTGCTGAGGAAATCATTCAACTTACGTCTAACTGGACTGATCAATGAACTCTGGATTTTGTTGCAGGTAGAATGTCCTGCGTTGACTGGATAGAGGGATTACATTAAACCAGGCAAATTTAGGAATACATCAAGAAGATTTTTGTTTCCTTTCATCATTGATGAGGATTGCCTTACAACTTAACCAACATCCTGATAGGAAGTCAAGTACAGGGCAGATCTGGTAGTCTAAATGCTGAAGAATGCAGGTCCCCTATTTCTGTCTGCCTAAACCCAGTATAAATCTCTGTCTGCCTAAATCTCAGTTGGAGATGCAATATTTTTATGTGTTTACATTAAACTACGCTACTTCTAAGTAGATGGCTGAAGCTTAACAAAACTATTCAAAACTCTGGATGGGCATCCAGTTTTAGAAAAAATTGCTGGCATAGGAAAAACTGAGTGCCAATTTTTTTTCTTAATGAATGTTTTTTCTTTTTGCACTTGACTTTTTGCTCCTCATGGGCATGTAATATTCTGCCTTGTTGATCAGGAAAATGTTTTAAACTAAGGAGATGTTGATGACTTCACCTCACAAGCCTTTTGCTTTAAGTACCCAAGCAAAGTTGACTGTCATAAAGGGCACACAGGACAGTGGGTCCTCCAGGCTTTGGGTTTTATTGTTATAAGATATACTCGATAGAGTTGCTATGCAGTTTCTATATGGGAGTTTGCTAGATCTGTTTCCCTCAGTAGCAGTAGTAGAATTGAAGCACAAAGTGCATATTTTTATCAGACTCTCTATTACCAGAGCATAAGCTAGAGGAGAAAATTACAGATTAATGACTGTGCAGACTTTTATAAAAGTGTATGTTTGGAAGCAAAAGGAATAATGTATGTGATTATAATGTGATCTGTAGAACTATGAGCACTTCAAAGATCTATATACATTTTGTAACTTTCCAATTTCATTTGTAAATATATATGTATAAAATAATATGCATATAATTTCAGGCATTGTAATGATAAAGATCAGCAAAACCTCCTAGCATATTAATGTAACATTGACAAGTAATTAGTCTTTAAAAAGTATATTAATCATCAGTAATTATGAATACAAAGTGGATTACTTGAAGCCTGTATTGTTGTTGATTATACACTCTAGTTCATATCTACTTTTAAAAGCCCTCATCATATTCTGATCCTTGGAAGTAATTGATTGTGATAATTGTTAAAATTCTCATAAAATCCTAGTAAATAGGGAGCAAATTAAGAACAAATGCACTACAGGTCTCTCTACAATGCAGGATCCTCCCTCCTTGCACAGCCCCTTTTCTACTTTTAGAATGATTTGATTTATTTAATCAGAAGTGTACCACCACTTGACTAGACCTCTTGAAGTCTGAGATACAAGTCATCCATATGTTGGGCCAACAAGTATATGTTACTGGACTGAACGTAGTTTACAAATCCCCACTCCAAGGGGAAACAAAGAAGTGTCCTCAGTGAATCCAACCTACCTTCTGCAATGTGTAGACGTCTGTAGTGTACGTCTGCTTCTGACATCTTGGAGTGGATTATTTATTTTTATACCTCCTAAAACATGCATTGTAGTAGTCAAGATAGAATATGTCTTTCTCATATAAACTTTACTTTTTTGAACATGGTGAATTAAATCTTTTGATTTGCCCACTGAGTTCAATAGATACATTTGATTTTTATCCTTTGGCTCAAATGCTAAATATTAGCACAGTTAATGAAGATAATCTACTACCTAATAATCTATGATTTCTGCTACCTAATAATCTAATCAGTAAAACCTGATCTGCTGTTACACATAACACCAGTGCTGTGAAGACATGTGACATTGAAATGAAAAATGAGACTGAATGTCTTTTAATAGCTTGCAGTAATAAAAAAGGGGTAGCACTGCACATATAATAAAAAAAATATGGATTTTGTCCTGAAGTTTCTAAAACTTCTGTGACAAGCAATGTTATATATAAGTTGTGGCCTTTATCTCTAAGTTTTGTCTATGTGAAAATTCAACTAAATCTGTTGACATATGGAAGTCAAAACATTGCATCACAACTCAAACATTGCTAGTTTTCTTACCAACAGTTTTTTATTTATCTTCAGTTTGCTTTATTATTTTTGCAGTTCTGTTGTATCTAAATTTTAAGTAAAGGTGATTAGAGACAGCCTACATGGCTTCACTAAGGGCAAATTGTGCCTGACTAAGCTAGTGGACTCCTACTAGTGTGACTGCATTGCTGGATGAGAGAAGAGCTATTGATATCTTCTACCTGGGCTTCTGTAAGGCCTTTGATATGGTCCCCCACAACATTCTTGCTAAATTGGAGATACATGGGTTTGATGGATGGACTGTCCTGCACCTGGGAAGGAACAATCCCATGCACCTGTATATATTAGTGGCTTCCCAGCTGAAAGCAGCTTTGCAAAGAGCCTGAGGGTCCTGGTGGACACCAAGTTGAACAGGAATCAACAATGTGCCCTTGCCAAAAAGAAGGCTAACAGTATCCTGGGCTGCATTAGGAGGAGTGTTGTCAACAGGTTGAGAGAGGTGATCCTTGTTTCACAAATGAGTCCTGTTGTCTGATTCCATTCTTTCTGGGGTGCCATGTTGCGACAAAAATTGTTTGTCAAGGCCCTGGATGGTCTTCCAGGCTGAGGCTGCAGGTGGGGCCATGTTCCCTGTCTGCAGTGTAAAACACATTTCTCATTTCTTACCCTGTCCAAACTGGCTCAAGGACTATCACATGAACTATCTGTGATTGTTTCAAAGGCTTGTCACTGCTCAGGGCCCCTGTTGAAACAGTTCTTTCAGGTTACTTGGTAGAGAGGGCTCACAATCTGACTGTAACACAGAATATGTATTCTCAGGAAACCCAAAACACATAAGAAAGTTTGTGTTTCTTTTTTATTAGCTGATAAGGACGTGGCTGTTATTGACCACACCCATTGAAATATGATGATGTCCATCTTGCCATTTTATCTCAAAAACTGGATCTCCCCCACAATTCCTTTGACCTTGCTTTGTTTTATGGAAAAACAAGCTTTCGGAAGGATCTGGTTTATTCTTTTCCCTTTCTCAAACAGTTCCTCTGCTATGTTGCTCTACATAATAATGTCAGTACCATATGGTCATGGACAACCAGCTCTAGGTGACCCTGCTAGAGCAGGGGGATTGGACCAGGTGACCTCCAGAGACCCCTTCCCACCTCAACCCTTTTGTGAAGCTGTTATTCTGTGACTCTGTGGTTACTAAGGCAACGCTATGTGGTTCTAATTTCTAGTGTTTTGACACAACACTGACTTGTTTAACCAGCAGGGCATCTATGGCTCATCTCGTGGATTTAAAGCTGGTCACCTCTTGCACTGTCCTTGAAGGATCAGCAGAAGGTACCTTTCCTGCCAATGGTGTGACTGTACTTTGGGTTCTACAAGGATGTGTACGTGAGTAACCTATGCACCTCAGTGCCTAGTTGTGTTTAATGTGTTGAATTTGAACCCTTCCAAAGTGAGTTTCATTTTTGTTTTGTGTATCAGTAGGCAATTTTTCTAGCTTGAGCATATGTTTTCTCGCTTTTTCTAGATAGGAATTTTATCCACTTTAATAGTAAATATTTCCAGGTCATTGGTTGTTACCATGACTTTTTATTAATGATTTTGTGTCTCAGAGTTTATTTTTCCTGGTACCAAGGCATCTGCAGAAGCCATAAAAGGTCATTAAAATTTTCTGAAGTGCCTGAATGTTTGTCCATAATTAACTTATTGTTACGGGCTTCTTCTTCAGATATGTATATAATGTCAGGCCCTGAACAAACTCCTTCACTCCAATGAAGAGGCATCCAAAGACTGTCAAAATGGTGATTCCCGTAGAGCATGGCATAAGGATAGGTGGAGCATCTGGCTGACCCTTACAAGTTAAAGCACCCAGATGGACTTTAAATCCCAGAGCATGTGGAAGCAGTAACAAACCTCAGAAACCCCCAAAGGATCCCTGAGGATATAGTTTACTGAGTCTGCTGTTTCAAAGGACTTTTTCCCTAAACCATGCACAGACTAATGCTTGAGAGTATTACGTGGTAACTTTATTGTCATTCTTGACATGATATGCCAACAATGATGACAAATGGGGGTTCCTTCTCATTGAAATATTTAAATCCATGAATGCAGATAATTTTGGAAATCATTCCTGTAAAAGGTTTCCATTTATAAAGCCCATAAGAAATAAACAATCATAATCCAGAGAAACAGCTTTCTAGTTTCAGATCCTAAGTGTTTTAAGGATTACCGAGTGTTATGACCCATAGCTTGACAGACAAACTTTATAACCTTCATCCAGTTAAGTCTGCTGTGAAACAAAATCACTTGAAGTGCCACTTTGCTTTTGTTTTAATTTACTTTATTAATATTTTCAGATATGATCCAACTGTCCAAGCATTAGTTTCCATCACTAGCTCTCTCATCACCCCTGCAGTAGTCATGTTCCCAAGATTTATCCCAAGATAAGACTATAAATTTCTTATGCTGGTTCTTTAAGGAGAGAACCACATTAGATGCAGTGTAAGAGTTGCAAGCTGAGGCTGTTATAAATCTTGACTTTTTAAACCACATGGAGCCCTAAGGAAGTGATATCTAGGATTGTATTTCATAGACCTTTCATGCATTTCTGGCTGTATTTGCACTATGCTAGAAATATATTTATAATGTGACCTGAGGAATTATGTGGGTGTCAGACTGACAGAATGGCAACAGGTAAGTTTTAGAGATGAAAAGGAGAGAAAAAAAAGATGACACACCTCTAATATCTAGAATTAGAAGGCAAGGAAGAGGAAAGTAGGAAGGAAGAGACAGAAAGGAAAGGATTAGTTTTCTAAAACAAACCATAAATAAAGGCAATTGACCTAATCAGTAATCAGTCTGGGATTCTCTCCAGATGTTCTGAAAAGATTCAGGGCTTCCTTTTCCTGAAGGTTTTGCAGGCTAGAAAGATTTGAGACTTAGGTAAGTATTTGAAAGGAACTGTCTTTTTGATATCCAGACAGTTTTAAAAACAGCTAGAGATTCTGAATCTACTTCTCATTTCCATTGCGTTGTGTTGTTTAGCTGGAGAAAGAAAAAATGTTTCCACATTATCTATATATGGATGGGCTGGTTATACAGGGAAAATTATAAAACTGCCTGCAGCTTATGCAAAAAAAAGAGGCTGTGAAATGCATAAAGTACATTAACTGATACGATAAGAAATCCATTTGATCGCTTTGATTTTTATTAAGATATCATTTGCAAAAAGAGCATAGTCAAAACTACTGAAGAGATTAAATTATTTTTAAGTTGGTGGTGTTCTTTTTCAATTCAATTAAAATTAAACAGTGAAAAGAGATTGAGGAGGTTCAGAGGTGAGGGGAAAAGCTGTGGAAGGAAAAGTCTCTTGCACATCTAGTTGTCTTGTTACCCATGTTAAAAAGTTGTTAACTCTGAGCTCCTGATGTTTGCTTAGTGTATTGAGATATTGTATCCTCCCTTTACACAAGATGCCGTCCTTGCCAGAAACTTCAGGATTTAAGACAGGAATTATATTTGTACGAATACAGAAATATTCTGTCACTACACGACTTACATGTGCATACTGTAACACAGAGTGGGCATTGTGTGTTGGATTTGCCCTGATAAAACCAGGCTTCTGTATAAGAGAAGGGCCTTATATACATTCATGACATGATTCAAAATCAGGTAGTGTTGCAGTGTGACATGTCACTGAGTTTACTTTCAAAGCAGCATTACAATGTTGCTCTCTGAGAAGTAGGACTTCATAGTAAAATATAACATATTTATAAATCAAATAATACAGGTTTTCATCAGGACATATAAACATATCCACTGAGGTATCAACTTCATACACACTGGGGTTAAACATCTCCAGTTTGAGATGTCTAGCATAAGACAGACTGGCTTTATTGCTATTTAATATCTTTATTTAATGTTTCATTGTTCTGCTGAAGTTCTACAAAAGCCAACATTGATGCCTTACACTGATAAATACTGAATCTCAGGAGCCTCATTTTGTTTGGAGAAATCAGAGCTGATAATATTAGCTGTTAGATGCAGCCTCAATCATATTTTTTTCCCCATATGTAGTAGATTTAACTATTATTTTACTGTGTCAATGTCAGTCACTGTTTAACTTAAAATCATAGAATATCTCAAGTTGGAAGGGACCCATAAGGATTGAGTCTGACTCTCCTTGCAGGACTACCTAAAACTAAACCATATAACTAAGAGCATTGTCCAGATACTCCTTGAACTCTGGCAGGGTTGGTGCCATGACCACTTCCCTGGAAAACTTGTGACTGACCGCCCTCTCGGCAAAGAACCTTTTCCTAATGTCCTTTGACACAGTTTCATTCCATTTCCTTGTGTCCTATCACTGGTCACCAGAGAGAGATCAGCACATCCTACTCCACTGCCCCCCTTAAGGAAGTTGTAAACTGTGATGAGGCCACTCCTCAGCCTTCTCTTCTCCAAGCTGAACAAACCAAGTGACCTCAGCTGCTCCTCATAAGTCTTTCCCTCGAGACCTTTCACCATCTTGCTTGTCGTCCTCTTGACACACTAGAAGTTTGATGTCCATATATTAAGACACCCAAAACTGCACACAGTACTCAAGGTGGGGCTGCACCAGTGCAGTGTAGAGTGGGACAATCACCTCCCTCCATCGGCTAGCTATGCTGTGCTTGATGTACCCCAGGACATGGTTGGCCCTTTTTGCTGCCAGGGCCCACTGTTGACTTGTCTTAGCATGGTTTCAAATAATTTTATAGTTTTAAATCTGTCTTGACTTAATTTATAATTTCATTCACATTTAAGGTAACTTTTCTTTGCTCCACTTATTAAAATAAGTATGTAGTGAAATTGATAGATGAGATTTTTCTTTGTTGAATTACTTTTCAAGTAAGTGGTCTTTCTCTTTTTATCTGTAAGTTGTTCTGGGTTCCACTTTAAATGCAATGCTGATGGATTAAGGTTAAAGTCTGGTCTCCTAAAATCCAGGGCTGTGGTCTGTAATTTTGCCCTGCTCCATCCTCTTAGGATCTTGAACTCTACCACCTCGTTGGTCACTGCACCAAAGCTGCCCTTGACTTTTACACCCACAATCAGCTCTTCCTCTTTTGTAAGTATTAGGCCCAGCAGAGCACCTTCTCTCCTCCATCACCTATGTAGGCTCCTCAGTCATCTATGTCAGGAAGTTGTCATCAGTAGACTCCAGAAATGTCCTAGGTTTCTTGTTCCTCACTGTGTTGTTCTTCCAGCAGATATAAGGGTGGTTAAAGCCCTAGACTACTGGTTATTCACAGAGCATTACATGAAAAATGATACTAGATACAAGTGATTTAATGATCAGGATGACTGCAGTTCTTTCATACAAAATAAGCTGTATACACAAATAATAATAATTAAAGATTCAATATGAGTTTATGGAAAACTGATTCCATGTATTCTTACTGAAATACTAAGTATTATGATTTTGTTTATATTTTATTAACAATGATAATAAAATTTCTCTAATGCACTGTAGTTATTATACAACATTTTTATTAAGAATCTGGAACGGTATGAAGAAAAATGGCACATATTAAGTGGATTGAATGTGGATTAGATAATATATCCTGAAACAGAATGAAGAAAGAGCCATTAACTAATTGCATCAATGGGAATGTTTTTGGTCTTATGTTATTTTTCTTCCAAATCACTGACCAAATCTTCACTGATGAATGTGAATGTGTTATAAAATTCAAGGAAATGGTTATTAATGAAGAAGATACAGCACTTGTACAATATTATTTATTTTTTATCCAATTACAATAATCTTATTTTTTACCATGACAAGGTATATAACCATACATCAGTAATAAAGAAGTTATTTATTCTGCAGTTCCTGCTTAAAGGATTAATTATTGAGGGGTGTTTGTGAAAAGCGATAAGAACAATTGTAGTATATAGAGCTTTAGTAGTATTATGTAAATTTGAACAGTGGTATATATGGAAAAATTAATCTGAAGTATAATAGCTGGACATGACTAATGTGCAGTTGGAAATGCAAGGAAAGTAAGCCCTGATGGCTGATTAAAAGAGAGAGAATGGCTCTTTCCAACTTTCTGCTGAATATGTGGCCTCTACATCACTACTGAAAGTTGAACACCCTGTTGTCTATCTAGTTTGTAACTGAGGGCTTGGAAATACACCTACTACAACAATTGGATCAAGAACATGCAAGTAATTAGAATTGCATGATAGATGTGTGACAGATCTAGTCACTATACAATACAGTCTGGCATCCACCTGTACAAGTAGTTGTAGCTGTAGCCTACCAGCAGAAGCTACTGGAAGGCTAAAGCTCAGTGTTTCCGTTAAACTAATGATAGTTGCTTACCTTTGAAGTAATTTAGCAGTAATGAAATCCAGTGATGAATCTAGAACTGGCTCATGCTTTGTGACTGCATGAACTGGGAACCCAGAAATATAGGAGAAAGAGAAATGGAGCAGCTGGAAGCAGGAAGAGTGGACCCTTGGTGAAGATCCTGTGGAACTCCCTGAAAGGGTCAGGTAATAGGAAACAATCAGCTATCATTGTCCTGAAAGAGATAACATCAAAACGCAATAAAGAGGAAATATTTGTTATGTCTATATTAACAAGGGTATGGTTTCAGAAGAGTGGACTTAGGAAGTGAAACATGTAGTGGGTGTCTTGTCCAAACTATTTCTTGGTTATCTTTACTTAATGGTTTTATGTAGAAAAATATTCAGTCTGGGTTTCTGATTGCAATCTCCAGCTTTTTCATTCTTGTCTCCCTATGGTGCCAACCAAAGCAGTTTCAGCACTAAAATTTTAATCTGCCTCCAATTCTCATTGGAAAATTTAAATTAAATAAATCATTTAAACATTTTAGTAGTTGTTATTGCACTATCATAGTCTATTTATGCATTTTAACTTGTCAAAGACTGATGGGCCGTTATGGGTGTTTTAATGAAAAACTATATTAAAAATACCAAAGTAATGTAAAACATATTGCAAATGAGTCCAAAATTAAAGGCACTTCACGTCCTTTATTGGATTCCTACAGTTTTGCTTGTTTTCAAACTAATGTCTGATAGTACATGATGAGAATGCAGAAATCAAGCTGGTATATCAAGCATGTTCAAACACTAGAGATTTATTATTTTCTTTTTCATTGGACTACAACATTGATTTTCATATATATACATATGTATGTGTGTAAATATTTATAAAACTACACATATAACACATTGCATATAAATATATGCATATTCATATTTACATTTTATCTAGATAAATGTAATACAAGGAGATCAGTCTACCTAAGGAGGAGACGACCTTGAATTGTGGACTGCACATGGACATTGCAGTACATTTCAAGTAAGCATCTTAGGCCACTTTTTTTGGTACAGTTGGGAAGGTACAGGTACTGGGTACAGGTAACTGTACAGGTACCATGAACTGCTTTTAAAATCAGTTTAACTAAGATTAAAATCAGTTTAACTAAGACTCCCCGCTGCATCCCAGACTCTGGACTGATGTGTAATTGTTGATGTGACTTTTATGCTCCAAAATCCTCTAGATGCCAAGACAATTTTGGTGGATGTGAAATGAGGACCAAGTAAGTGAAACATCCAACTATTTAGAATAGCCATTGAATAAAAATAGCTTCACAATCTGGCTTTATATTTAGATGAATTAAGATTAGGGTCTCTTAGCTTCTCTTCCCATGTTTATGGTAGTATTCCACAGTTAATGAAGGTAAATCCGTGAAGACATAAACTATCTCTATGTAAACCCAAAGAACTATGTGTGATTAGACAGCGTTTTCTACAGGAAATTCAGTTGTATGAATGAAATATCTGCAAGATCCTCAGAAGTGGATTGTGGGAATTAAGTGTATAGTAAACTAATAAAACAATTTCTCCTTTAGCAGATTTAAAAAAAATTGTTAGTGACTCACTTATTCTACAACTGTGTCCAGGATGGCATTTTTTGATTTTCATTCCCAGCAAATGCAACCACAAACTTTTTTTTTTTTTTTTAAAAAAAACCTAACAAACATTGCTCTTTTCAAAAAATTTTAGACTCCTTTAAGCTGCATGCATATATGACAAATAAAACAGAATACTTCTTCTGTATGGATTTATTATCAAACTTATATATGACTAGACTTTGTAGTAATGTCTATAATGTGATGGCTGGAGGACCAAATTTTGCTTCCTTTTACCTTTGCATTCCTATCAAAAGTATTCTGGGGCACATATAGGCTTGGAAAAGTGAAGGGGAGAGAAGTCAGAGATACATATCCAGAAGTTTAGTTTTTAAAAAAACAAATAAATCTCCTTCTTTGAGGGTCCAGATTTATTTCAAGAGTTCTGGACACAAGAAAAGCAGGATTAAAATCTTGTATATATTAATTCTGAGGAGATTTACTGTTAACTCTAGCATATAAAGCAGTATCTTATCCAGTAATATAGATATGGTGGGTTGACTTTGACCGGCTGTGAGACTCCCAGCCAGCCGCTTTTTCACTCCCCCTCCTCAGCAAGAGAGGGAAGAAAACGAGATGAAAAAGTTTGTGGGTCAAGATAAGGACAGAGTCACTCACAAACTGTCATCATGGGCAAAACAAACTTAACTCGGGAAAGATTAATTTAATTTATTGCCACTTAAGAATAGAGCAGGATGGTGAGAAACAAACACAAAAATTAAAACCACCTTCGCTCTACTCCTCCATTCTTCCTAGCCTCAACTTC
This sequence comes from Strix uralensis, assembly GCF_047716275.1. Taxonomy (NCBI): domain Eukaryota; kingdom Metazoa; phylum Chordata; class Aves; order Strigiformes; family Strigidae; genus Strix; species Strix uralensis. Next base: position 111,376,517 of record NC_133972.1, read on the forward strand.
TCTTCTTCATTCGTCACTCCTCTACCTCCTCCCCCCTGAGCAGTGCAGGGGGTTGGGGAATGGGGGTAGCAGTCAGTTCATAACACTTTGTCTCTTCCTGTCCTTCTCCTTCACACTGTTCCCCTGGTACAGAGTAGGGTACAGTCCTTCTTCATGGGCTGCAGTCCTTCATGAACTGCTTCAACCAGAGTGTCCTCCATGGGCTCCAGGGGAATCTCTGCTTCAGTGCCTGGAACACATCCTCCCTCTCCTTCTTCTCCAGCCTGGGTATCTGCAGGGCTGTTTCTCTCACATTTTCTCTCACTTCTTTTTCTCACAGCTGCTGCACAGCACTTTTTACTTTTTCTTCAACATGTTTCTCCACAGGCACCACCAGCTTGACTGATGGTCTTAGCTTCGTCCAGGAGTGGGTCCATCGGAGCCAGCTGGAACAGATTGGAACTGGCTGTGTCCAGCACAGGGTAGCCCCTGTTCTCCCTGCAGCCCCTGCTGTTATCAAAAACTTGCCACATACATCCAATACAATAAGTGTGGCCAACATACCTTAGATATCAGTTCTTTGAATGTCTATACATGCTATATCAGTAACATGGTTGGAAAAATATTTGTTTTCTCTTTCTGTGATTTTTTTTAAAATGGAGTTGCCTTCTCAGATTTTTCTTTTTAAAAACTTATTAAAATGAAATTAAAAACAACAAAATACACTAATATTGAAAGAGCATAAAGTTGCAAAAAAAACAGCAGAAAATTTTTTAAAAATTAGGCATTTTAATAAATCTATCAATTTTAGTATAGTTTACTTTGCCTTGAAAATTGATGATGTACTAACTAGAAACTCATTAATATATATGTCTTTAGAACATATTTAGACAAGGTGAAAATTGCTCTGTTAATGTACCTTTGTAGGCACTGCTTGTGACCTGTTATGGTGATGGAAGCAATACAGTCTCCACCTCCCGTTGCCTGCCAAATGCCACTGACTGAGGTCACTGGAAAGAAAAAGAACTGCACAAGAAGGAAAACAGTACCACATAGTTTAGATGTCTCTTTCTATCAACTGTGAATGGCCCTTGGGTATCTCCAGAGCATATCTATCATTAACTCTCTGGAGTTAAATATCTGCCTTCTGAAAACTTAAAGATAAATAAAAAAGATATCAGCAGTTTTCATCTAACGAAGACCCCATGGGAATTCTGCCTACTGTTAATGGATACTTAATGGAGTGGAATCTCTGGAATAATACCCTATTAATCAATAGCCTCATGCTTCCTCGACCATTCCCCCCTGGAAGCGTAGGATCTGAGTTGGGGCACCTGCTACTTTATCACTTGGAGTCAGGATGATTAATTCTTGGAGTGCATAGGATGTGGGGGAGAACATGACATGAGGGCATCCACCTCTTACTTAATGTTAGAGGCAGCCAAGGCACAGAAATGAAAGTGGGCTTCCAGAGTTAGTTATATGAAATACACATTGTCTTGCCTGCAGTGACATCTGGCTAAGACAAAAACTGTGTCAAGAGAGACCAGAATCTTTCTATTACACTTTCAGTCTTAAACAGCTGGCTAGATGAAGGCTGTCCTTTTTTTTTGTGCCGTATGACCTGCAATTCATTGAATTCTGGCTTCCCAGTGGCTCAACTTCAGAAGAGAGAGCCTCAGAGCAAGGAGTGTGCCTAAATCTTACACAAAACAGGCTTGAGGAAGCAACATAAGGCTTGAGGAAGAAGGTGTCTTTCTCTTTCAAGCAAGCTCATCTGACCATGTGTGGACAGTTAATTTAAGCCTATCAGACACTAAGGCTCAGTAGAGAAAGGATAGAAGAATATAGGCATCTGTTTATAGTCCTGGAGGAAAGGGGGGATAGATTACTAAACATAGATATGTTGCAGATGCTTTAATTCCCAACAGAGTTTATGAAGACTATTTCAACAGAGTACTCTCATATCTTTATGAGATAACTGAATTTTATAGTAAAGAGAAATGGTGTATATCTCATCTATCTTGGCATTAGTGAAGCATTTCATGTAGTACAATGTTGAAAAATTTCAGTTAAAATGAGGAAGACAGGCTTTTTGTAAGAATGATAAAGTGTATCTCCTAGCTGAAGGAGATTTTGACTTGTGTCTAAAAAAAGAACTGATTACTAATGAAAGTCTGGAAGGTCAGATCTTAAGAGAGACCTTATTTAGTATTTTTATGACCTTGATGGAAAAAATAAAGGGAGTAATGTCACATCTCACTTAAATGAGGGAGACAAATGACTTAGATTCATAAATCCCCAGAGTGGACAATGGTGAGACAAGTCTCAAAGTCCAAACACAGATATTTATTAATTTCCCACAATGTCCTAATTAGATACACAATAATTGGCTAACTATATAACAAGTTATGGCAAGCAATATGGTATGCCTTGCATTGCTTGATAGTAATAAGGGGAAAGGGGGAAAAAGAAAAGAGAGATGGAGACATAGAAATAGAGATCACTGGTTTGGGTTCCTGCGTCAGTCCAGACAGTGAGGGTTCAAGGAGTCATCAACCTTCCTTACTTCACTTCTCTCTCTCCTTGCCACCCCCTTGCCCCCCCTCAATTTATGCACACTTTCCTTGGGTCCATCCCCTAGGTCAACCCACATACCTACGTATGCCATGTATGGGGAGGGGTAAGGTGTTTCATGGGATGATGTAATTAGCAAGATTTTGTTAACCTTCATTAGCATATTCAGGGATGTTAACTTTAATATGCATTTTGTGGATAATGAAGCAAAGGTTATTCACCGGACAGATGGCCCTTGAAATTTGGCCAGATGCACCAGAGCAGAACCATCCTGTCTCCACAGGGCTCCCTGCTCCAGCTGCATCTTGTGCTATCCCGGCATCCTTATCAGCTTCAACCTCCACACTATCTGCCCTGTGACTATAGTTTCATTACTTGTGAGTGTTTGAGACAGTCCTTAGCTCAGAGGCCCTCCACTCCCCCCTTTATCTCTTTCTCAGGCTGTTTTTCTCAGTCTTTGTTTCTCACAGGCCTGTGTCTTTCAGGACCTGTTTTTACAAGTCATCTCTCACAGAGTAGTAAGTTGGTGAAATATTTTTTGATGAAAAAAAGTTGGGAGACATTGTCAGTACAGAGGAAGATCAAAATATCATATTGGAGTGATGACCTTTCATATATAACCCCATCCTACATGCCTCAAAGTCTGGAATAACAGAAGAGGAATTAAACTCAATAACATAAAATATGACCATAGGCTTTAGTTAAAAATTAACCCAAAATGTTAAGTGAAGAAGGCTTGGAATCAGTATTAGGATTACAAGGCATCAGCAATGAAATGTAGTTACTGAAAGGTGATGACAGTTCTTGGATACATCAAGAAAAATACCTCTGCATGTGTGGAGAGGAATTGCCATGCACTGACAATTCGTTGTCTACAATATTAAGTATAGTTCTGTTCACTCATAATCAAGATGGAAAAATTGTAAAAAACTCTGTATTAGAACGATATAGGGAAGGATGTACCCCTTCTAAAAGAGGACACAAAAAGACTGGCTTATTTAACAAAATGAAGGCATAAAGGGCACATGATTGGTCTCTTCAAACACATTAGTTGAGGTACAAGAGCTGTTCAAACAAAATGGTAGTTCTAGCATAGCTATAAGTGGCTGTTAAACTGGGCAGGAATACATTTAAGCAAAAAAAACCCCAGAAGATACTTTTTAGCAATCATAAGAATGAAATTTTGGCACAGTAGCCAATAAAAGTAACAGACATAAGATACCTAATAATTTTTTTAAGCTAGAGTTTGATAAGTTTATCAAATCATTTAAGTAATATGGTTAGCAGCGGTAGAAAGGGATGACTGAGGAAGTCCTGAGTTCCTAAATGAAATGACATACAGCAGAGATGGATATCACAAAAATACTTAAGATGGTCTGATCCCTTGTCTATCATTCTTCCTCCCTAACAGCCCTGAGGAATTTTATGAATTGACTGGCTGCAAGAATTTATTTTTCAGGTGATACCCGACAATTGATGTTGATCACCAAGGCACATCCCATATAGCTCTGCTGCTATTATTAAAAGGTTTATCTGCTTGTTGCTGGAATGTGTATTCTGCTTTGGTCACATAAGTTTCCTTGAAACATAAGCAGCAAAGTAAACTATCCAAAGCAGAAGATGTAGCTATCTACTGTCTAAGTATATCTAAGTATTTATGAGTTTATGTAATTGCACTGGAATTTATTTCTCTTCAGGAACTTGAGAACTTACAGAGCTATAAAAGGTTTAATATGGCCAGAAATATTGTTATTGCTTTCTACAAGAGTAAGTGTATGCATTTTTTATTTGCTTTCTTTTTTCATAACAAGTACTGTAAATGAGAAATAAATACTAAAAGGCTGCACAGCACTACATCTCTCACACAAAGGAAAGTAGTTTTAAAAATAGCTCTATCCTTTGGTCAAGAAAGTGAAGAAACACTCCGAATAACAAGGCACTTTGGCTATTCAACACTTCAGTAAAAAAGAAATCCATCAAGGATTTGCCCTTAACAATTTGGCTGCACTCTTTTGTAGTAAAAGATAAAAATATCAGTTTTATTCCAATAAATTTAAGGAAAAGTTTTACTTCACTGTCATTGTTATGCACAAATCTATAGGTTATAGATTTTTCAATATTAAATAGAGCAGGCAGTAACAATGCGTGTATTAAAAGTGTAAATTTTGGAATCTGAATATTTCTCCAACTGAAGTTCAAATATATTTTCAGTAACCTGCTGATGTCTTTTATTTTGTTTAGTCTTGCCTTTGGAAGATTTCACTAAGTAGGTTTTAATATCAATTTAATAAAGTGCTTAGCACATGTTAGATACATATACACAGTCAATTGACAGAAGGAAATTTTGTTGTGTAGTACTAGAATTTATAGGAGAACAAAACAAAAAAAAAAGAAAGAATAAGAAAATGTTTTATGTAGAAGGAACATAAAAGGAAGAAAGAAACGTATGTCCTTGACAACATTTTATACACACATAAATTGGTTTTTGCACTTGTTACTTTGTGTTATTGTCCATTGGGGTTGGAAAACAACTATTTTTTTTTTACAAAGTTAACAAAACTATTGTTAATATAGATTGGACAATCTTAATGAAAGCTAGAGTGAATTGAAAAAAATTCTTAAAGATTAACAAGATTCAGTTCAAGAAGGATGAAGGCAAAGTACTATACCTAAATGTAATAAACTACAAAATAACCAGAAGTTTTGTGCAAGGCAAATAGAAAGTTTCTTCTCATATGTGCAATTCTCTCTGTTCAGCACTGAACACCAAACAGTTATGTTTATTCATAATTGGATTTATATTAATTGGTTTATTTACTGGTACCCTAAAACAAAGATGAGAGGCTACTACAGCTTGTTATAGAAACAGCTGTCAGAGCCAGCACTGAAAAGTAAAACTGTTGCCTAAGCCTCCAGGTGTTTAGCAAATTCAGGCATAAGAAAGCCCAAGAAAGAAGCAGTAATAGTTAAGAGTAATGGTGGGGAAAATTTAAGTTACCTGATACTTATTTTTTATGCATCATTTGGCCCTCTGAAGACCTCATAACTTAGATAATGCCTTGTGTTCTCATTGTTTTATCCTGTTCTAACAGTGATTGAACAGGAAACTATTTCCAACTCTAAGGCAAAATTTCAGCTATGGATAAAAATCTTTCCAAACACAGAAGCAATTTGGAAAGAGGCTGCAACCTAACGGTCTTAAAGGAGAAGATAAAATAATGTGTTTTTTACATTTTCTGGATTGAAAATCTTTCATTTAGAATGCTCAGTTTGTTCATGAGAAATACATGGAGGGACATTAATGAAAGAAGAAACAGTGAGAAGAAAAAAAAAAAAGAAAGTATAAAAATCTCCTACATGAGCATGGAGCCACAGAAAGACCTGCAATGGGCACAATTCACATAATGATAATGGCCTGAAAGCATGTGTATGGACAAAAAGAAATCACTTAGATTCAGTGCAGCTGAATTTGGGATCATGAGTTGACTTCTTGTGTCTCTTAGAAAGTATGGTTATCCTGAAAGCACTGCTTAAAGATCTACAGGTATTTTTCCTGTCAGAAACAATACATAATGTATCAAAGGAAATCTTCTTTTAAACATCACTGTCATCTACCAAGAAGGCACAGAACCATTTTGCTGAGTATTGGCCTAGTAAGTCCTGGATTTATGGACATGATTAATGTGTGATCTAGTGAGACAGTATGTCACAAATATTAGATTTTGTTTTGTTTTGTTTTCTGATGTGAGCATCGGCCTGATGTTTGTTACTGTCCAGTGCCCTTCAGACTGTACTCTGCATGCAGGTTTCTGTGATGTACCTATTTCATGAGGTCACTGAGAAGCCTGGTAAATTTTTGGAATGAATCTGAGATACTTGCTCCTGTACAAAGAAAAAACAATAGTTTGTGTGGAAAGAAAACCCAAACCAAAACCCCCACAACATTTTAACAGTTCCTTTTAGGCTGAGAAACAACATTTTTTGGATAGGTTTTGGCTAGGTCTGGCAATCTATTACTGCATATATTGCAGCAAGGCATTGCCAACCATGGATGAAAACTCTAGGGTAAACAGAAATTTTTAATTTCATGCATCATTTGTAACTTGTTACACTGATTTCACAAACTCAGAAGATTGTTAATAAAAGCTAATGAGAGAAACTAAGTGCCTCCCTTTATACATCTTCAAAATTTTCTAGTATTGGATTCTAATTACTAACTTCTGTGTTTGTCCGAGAGCAAAGAAGTTGAGTTTTAATTTCTAAGAAGAAAGAATAACCCTTAACATTGTTTAAAACCGTAGAAATAGTAGATGGATCCCTGTTTGTTCCTGACTTAATTTTCCTCCTTCACCTGTTATTTCATCTTTTATTTAGTAGTTTAGAAATGTGCTAATATTTAATAGATGTTTTTTTCTTTCCCATGTTCACAATTTCTGTGTTTGCATTTACAGATGTTTCTGTTCTCTGATTTTCATAAGGACACTTGTCAGCTCACAGTTGCAAGGTAATAGCTTGTAATAAGACAGCTTTAAAAATGGAAAACATAATAAAGAAAGGAAGATATAGCAGACAAAGAGGCCTGCAAATTTTCTTCAGTTCCTCCCTGTGCAGGGATGAGAAATGTCTGTTATCACTTCTGACGCAAGTAGTCAGCTGCTGATTCAGGACACAGCAAAGAAATACCTCCTGCACAACAACTAATCAGAGAAAAATGGGCCCTCTGATGAAAAAAACCCCTTTGAGTCAGGATATGAGAGGTTTGATCCACTGAACACGTAGGTCCAAAGGGAGACTCTCAACAAAATCATTACTGGCTAGTAAACCACTGGCTAATGAACAGAAGGTCAAAGATTAGGGTAAGGAGTGCTAAAAGAGAAGAAACGTTATGTCTTACTCTGATGCAAAATATTCACCAGTGAGTTACTGAAAAATCTGAACTGTGTGTCTTGCAAAGTAATTGTATTGGGTTTGAGTGGCAAGGTTTTGGTGGTGGGGGGGGTGGGGGGGCTCCAGAGGTGACTTCTGTGAGAAGCTGCTAGAAGTTTCTCCTATGTCCAACAGAGCCAATGCCAGACAGCTCCAAGGTGGACCTGCTGCTGGCCAAGGCTGAGCCCATCAGCGATGGTGGTCTCACCTCTGGGATAACATATTTAAGAAGGGGTAAAAACTGCTGTGTAACAACAGCAGCAGAGAGAAGAATGAGACTATGTGAGAGGAACAACTCTGCAGACAACAAGGTCAGTGAAGAAGGAGGGGGAGGAGGTGCTTCAGGTGCCAGAGCAGATTCCCCTGCAGCCCGTGGTGCAGACCATGGTGAGGCAGGCTGGGCCCCTGCAGCCCATGGAGGTTAACGGTGGAACAGAATCCACCTGCAGCATGTGGAGGACCCCACGACAGAGCACATTGATGCACTTGAAGGAGGCTGTGACCCTGTGGGAAGCTCATGCTGGATCAAGCTCCTGACAGGACCTGTGGACCCATGGAGAGAGGAGCCCACACTGGAGCAGTCTGTTTCTGAAGGCCTGCACCCCATGGGAGGGACCCATGCTGGAGCAGTTTGTGAAGAGCTGCAGCCCGTGGGAAGGACTCGCATTTGAGAAGTTCATGGAGGACTGTCTCCTGTGGAAGGGACTCCACACTGGAGCAGGGGAAGAGTATGAGGAATCCTCTCCCTCAGGAGGAAGGAGCGGCAGAGAGAAGGTGTGATGAACTGACCACAACCCCCATCCCCTGCCCTCCTGTGCCACTTGGGGGGAGGAGGTAGAGAAATCAGGAGTAAAGTTAAGCCCAGGATGAAGGGAGGGATGGGGGGAAGGTGTTTTAAGATTTGGTTTTATTTCTCATTACCCTACTCTTATTTGATTGGCAATAAATTAAGTTACTTTTCCCAAGTTGAGTCTGTTTTACCCATGTCGGTAATTGGTGACTGACAATTCCCTGTCCTTATCTCCACCCACAAGCCTTTCGTTTTATTCTCTTTCCTCTGTCCATTTTAGGAGGGGGAGCTATAGAGCGACTTTGGCAGGTACCTGGCATCCAGCCAAGGTCAACCCACCACAACAATGTCCCACAGGATACTCATCATACTATTTCAGTAGTAGTGACCTCCATGGACACAGGCAGTGCTCAGCACTTCATAGAACCAGAGATTGAAGGAGGCACATGAAGGAACTCTGATTACGTTGCAGTTATTTAATATAATTAGTATAAGGAGTATGGATTTCATTTACATGCGAAGTTCTTATGTGTTTAATATATACTTTGAAAATCAATCAAATAAATCCCACCTTTCAAGAAGGGATATTCCATAACTGCACTGTTTGTATCACTGCTGTTACATCTGCAGAATAAGTCTCAACTCTTGGACTAAAGTTGTTTTGACTGACAAACGCACTGGCAGGAGAATGCACATTTATCATTACAAATAATATTTATTTTCTTCTTTCACCTTCCTCCTCCTTTTGTTTTTTTTTTTTTGTATTTCTAACTGAAATACAATGTTAATTCTGTTATTCACTTCTTCTATAAAAATGGATTGGAAATAGCTATCTAAGCCTCTGGAAAGCTAAATTATGACATTTTCAGAATTAAGAAAGGCAATTGGTTTAGTGTTCATACTCATAAAGTGTTCCTTAATAAGCATTTAAAATCACTAAGCAAAAATCCTGTCTGTTTTTGACTGGGTAGATACTATCTTATTTATCTTAAACAGTAACTTTTAACTCTAGGAATTTTCTCTCTCAAAGACCCTCTATCTTCTTTGATATATGGAACATATAAAAAATAAAATTTCTATAGATGATTTTATTCTAGGATAAGTATTTTTAAAAATACCAATAAATAAATGAACCTCTTGCAGTAGTTTGTAGTGAATGTTTCTTTTAAGGACAAGAACCGTGAAGAGGGTAGTTTCTGGTTGCAGTTAGACATAATTTAAGCCCCTGGTGGGCAAAATTTTATACATCTGAAAAACAAGCTGAGTGACTGTAGTTTAATCACCTCTTAAAATGCTTTAAAATGGTAAAGAGCAAGAATTTTATTCTCATAGGAGAAAGATGAGAAACAAATCAATCAAAATTTGTTCTGAGAATTCAGAGCACATAGGGTATTTTCAAAACAGAAACTGGCAGTCAAGCAACAAATCCTATTATTGCCTAATAGGATTTTGGGGCAGAATTTCCCCAAATTAACTGAACACTTATTCTGCAGTAATGTTGGTTACAGCTGAAGAAAAAAGTTGGCAAACCAATTTTATTTTTTTAGTGAAAGAGGCACATGCCCCAGAAGAGAGCTAGTCAATTCTATCTCATTTTAAAAGCCGCTCAGGCATTCCTTCCTCAACATACTTACTCTGAAGCAAAAATACTAAATTAGAAGGAGCTATTTTTAGCCCAAGCAAGGGTTTAATTTTGCTTTGGGGTAAGAAAAACAGGCCTTCTAAATTCAGTGGGAAAAGAGGAAGGACAATATGGTTTGTAGAGAGGAACAACAATAAGTAAATACTTTATATTTTTCCCAAATCTGATGCATAAGACACAGCAGTATGATTTAAACTTGCAGTACAGAGCATTCAGCAGAGCAGTTTTCTACATCTGTAACATTAATGTAATAGTTTTAGAGTGCTTTCAAAACTCTAAGGCTTATTATTTTATTTTCAGGAGCTTGTAACTTAAGCACCATACTGAAGAATGTTTGTCAATGCTGTCTGATTATTTTTAGGGAGAAAGGGAAAAGTTTCCTGATTATTAGGAGCAAGGGATGGGTCATGCTTCCATTTGAGAGAGGAACTCTAATCAGGTGTTTGGTCTATGTAATCCTACCTCACATGGGAAGCTGATTTGACATGCTGAGACTTGGAGAAACACTCCTGTGTGCTCAGCAGAGACAATCTCCCCAGTACAGAGCAGCTTCAAGGAGAGACAGCAAATCCCAAAGCCCTTATTACAGAATAAAATGGATCACCAAATCACCTCTGTGTTTTCCATTTTAAAGGGTCTTTTTAAATTATAAATTGAAATTTTCACTGTTTCTGGATATCTTTCATCACAGAAGGTTTGGAATTTACTGTGCAAAAACCAAGGATGAGGATTTTCAAGTATGACAAGACTGTTGCCTTTTTCAATGTTTTTAGCCAAACACATTTTTTTTCATGTACAGTGTTTTCCAAAAAACAAGGTGTTTGATGCTGGACACTCAAAGGTAGGCATTCAATCTGAAAAATTACCTCTGGTAAAATTTACTAGGTATTTCATTATCTCTCAGGCCTTCATATTGTTTGCAACATTCTCGGTATGATTGTCACGGCTTCACTAAAGAAATTGCCTTTCCCCTAGAAGTAGATATTCATTTGGTTGCTGACTGTTTCAAGACCGGGACTGTATCCTTCCTAAAATGCAAATATAAGCTTCTGAAAAAGGACCCCTCACCCTTGAAAGAAGTTGTAGTTTCTTCCATTTCTAATGAGAAAAGTATACTGAATAGTATAAAAATGAGTGTCAAAAATCACATTCTTAAATATTTCTTTTTAAATAAGTGTTCTTCAAGGAACTCAACATTAGCTGTACCAACAAGTAGAAAGAAATAGTATATGTATGGAAAGTTTTAGGATGCATTTTCAGCAATTTTGTACATAACCAGCAGGATTTGGCAGAGTTCCTTACTCATGAAAAGAGAGAGATACGTAGAACTAGGAAACCATTTAAACTTGGAAAACCAGCAAACATGAAAATTTAAAAAAACTCCAACTGTTTTTTGGAAATGTTTGTTAAAACATGCCTTGGAAGTGAAATTTTGCAATGGTCTTGCCATGGGAATAGTGGGGACCAGAACGATGAAAAGTTGTCAGACAACACCTGAAGATTTCTGAAAGTGGTTTTATAACCTCCAGAGAAACAACCTCAAAAAATATGTCCTCCTATCCTGTTTCCTCTCTTGAATCCTTGGCCCCCATAAAAATATATTCATGCTAGAGAGAGAATAAAACAAAGAAGACATGTGGCTAAATGAAGAAGTAATTGAATAGATAAAGTAATTAGATAAGGCATTTAATCGAATTGCTTTAGTCCTATAAACTTCTCATTAGCAGGTTTTTATTTATGATACAAACATGCATTCTCAGCCCTGAAAAAGTCCTATGCTTCTTAGATACATACATAATTATAAAATAGGCAGACTACAGGGTCTTTTTAATAGCAACTACTTCTCAAACTATAATCTGCATGAGACAAAAGTCTTTAGGCCAGACTCTCCTCTCAGTTACCAGAGCACACTGGAAAGCAGATTTTACGTCTTCCCAGTTTTATTTTAGCTCACCATTTCTATTTGCACATTTGAAATGATTTTATGACAAAATAGTTCCTGGCAATGTTGAGTGTGTTTAAGTATTACTTTTTATAATATAAAAGAGAAACATAAAATAATTCCTTAGAGGCTGCAGTCTATTTCTTTATGAGTCTTTCATTTGCTTTTCTTCATGACTCCCATTGCTTTGCATGGGGCCATAAGTTTATCACTATTACTCTGCCCGTAAATGAATTGTTGGCATTTAGAGAAACATATTTTAAATAGGAAAAGAACATAGTCAAATTTATTTTGCAACAAGTATCCTTCCCCTAAGAATAATGTAATGAATTCTGCACTTATGTGTAAGAAAAGGGGCTGTATTTGTGGCCTGTTACCCTTGGCACCTTGTATTTAAATATTTATTCCCATCAAATGCCATGATATTGAAAGAGGGCAAATGTCTAAACAAAAGCTTTCATCTTCCAACAAGTACCCAGAAGTCAGTGAAATGTCAGCCTGGCTTTAACCTGGCTTGTTTATTACATATTTCTATTATTTCTAGTGCATCCAGCAATATATTAAGTAGAATTCACAAGTCCTTAGCTACCAGCAGTAGTCTTAGATAAGGCATTGAACTGCTGCAGTTGATCTGGAATTTTTCCACTCCTAACAGAAATATTAAAATACCTCTGTTCAAACACATTATGACCTACCCCCTTTTTTGGCATTGTATTTCTCTTAAATCTAATTAGCCTTTTACATAATTTGCAAACACCAAAGTCTCAGTTTTATGCCATTTTCTATTATGGACACTGATAAACTATTGCAAAAAAAAAAAAAAAAAGTGCATTAGGAAAGATGCTGACCTAATCTTTTACACTGGATTTCATACTTTATTACAGCCTGGATGGTAATTCAAGTGCTGTTTCGTGATTATATGTTGTAAGTTAGAAGTAGGAGACATCAATTTTACCACAGATTTTTATAGTCCTTAGTGATGACAAAATCATCTGTTGGAAAGGTCATCAGAGGTAACCCAAAGGGAGAATGAAGGACAGTTTAAGTTGTAAATGTTGTAAATTCCAAATATTTTTTCATCCAAACCTACAGATAGCTGCAAAACCTGCTTATGCAGACTTGAACAGAAGGGGCCCTTAGGACAACTGTATACTACAAAATGACTGTAGTGGTTTGAGTTCGTCTGGTAGCCAATCACCATGTGGCCAGTCATTTACTTCACCCCGCCCCTCCCTGGTGAAATAGGGAAGGGACAAAAAAAAAAAAAGAAATTCGTAGGTTGAATAAAAAAAAAAGAAAAAGAATTTAGTAATAGCAACAAAACAACAGTAACTATAGCAAGTCCAAATGGGTAAAAATACAGCAGTGGCTCACCAACTGGCAACTGGTACGCAGCCCACCCCCAGCAGCAATCCCAACTGCACCAGAAATCCCGCTGCTGACCAGGTAACCGAAACCAAAAATGAGAGACTTCCCTTATATACTGAGCATGTCATTACATGATATGGAATACTCCAATGATCGATCCAGGCCCAGCCCTCTAGCTGTGTTCCCTCTCAGCCCAAGGAAAGTTAACTCTATCCTGGCCGAAACCAGGACAAAGACAAAAGCAGATGTAACAAAGGATGAGAAAAAGGCTGAGGTGCTCAACGCCTACTTTGCCTCAATCTTTAGCAGTAGAACTGGCTGTTCCCTGGACACCCAGTCTCATGAGCTGGGAGATGGGGAGGAGAAGCAGAATTAGGTCATCACAATTAAAGAGGAAGTGGTCAGAGACCCTCTATGCCACTTGGATGCACACAAGTCTGTGGGACCAGATGGGTTACACCCAAGGGTGCTGAGAGAGTTGGCAGATGTTCTCGCCAAGCCACTTTCCATGATTTACCTGAAATCATGGCTAACTGGGGAGATTCCATTGGACTGGAGGGTAACAAATGTAACACCCATCTACAAGAGAGGCAGAAAGGAGGATCCAGAAAACTATAGACCTGTCAGTCTGACCTTGGTGCCAGGGAAGGTCATGGAGCAGGTCATCTTGAGTGCCATTAAAAGTCATATAATGGACAACCAGGGGATCAGGCTTAGTCAGCATGGGTTTATGAAAGGCAGGTCCTGCCTGACAAACCTGATCTCCTTCTATGACAAGATGGCCCAACTATTGGACAAGGGAAAAGCTGTGGATATTGTCTACCTGGATTTTCGAAAAGCATTTGACACAGTTCCCCATAGAATTCTCATAGAAAAACTGGCTGCCCATGGCCTGGATGAGCGTACGGTCTGCTGGGTCAAGTACTGGATGGATGGACGGTCCCAGAGAGTGGTGGTCAATGGAGCTAAATCCAGCTGGCGGTCAGTTACAAGTGATGTTCCTCAGGGCTTGGTGTTGGGACCATTTCTGTTCAACATCTTTATTGATGATCTTGATAAGGACATAGAGTGTACCATCAGTAAGTTCGCAGATGACACCAAGTTAAGCGGGAGTGTCGATCTGCATGAGGATAGGGAGGCTCTCCAGAGGGACTTGGATAGATTGGATCGGTGGGCCAACGTTAACGGGATGAGCTTCAACAAGGCCAAGTGCCAGGTCCTGCACTTGGTCCACAACAACCCCATGCATCACTACAGGTTTGGGGAGGTGTGGCTGGAGAGCTGTCTGGAAGAGAAGGATCTGGGTGTTCTAATTGACAAACAGCTGAACATGAGCCAGCAGTGTGCTCAGGTGGCCAAGAAAGCCAACAGCATCCTGGCTTGTATTAGAAATAGTGTGACCAGCAGAAGTAGGGAGGTGATAGTCCCCCCGTACTCTGCACTGGTGAGGACACACCTTGAGTATTGTGTCCAGTTTTGGGCACCTCAATATGAGGGGGATATTGAGGTGCTAGAGCGAGTGCCGAGGAGGGCAATGAAGCTGGTGAAAGACCTGGAGAACAAATCCTATGAGGAGCGATTGAAGGAGCTGGGACTGTTTAGTTTGAGGAGGAGAAGGCTAAGGGGAGACCTCATCACTCTCTACAACTACCTGAAAGGACATTGTAGAGAGGTTGGTGCTGGTCTCTTCTCACAGGTAATTAGTGATAGAACAAGAGGGAATGGCTTTAAACTGCAACAGGGGAGGTTCAGAGTGGACATTAGGAAAAAATTTTTCACAGAAAAGTGGTCAGACAGTGGAATAGGCTGCCCAGGGAGGTGGTGGAGTCATCATCCCTGGATGTGTTTAAGGGTCGTTTAGATGAGATGCTGGGGGATATGGTGTAGGGGAGAACTTTGTAGAGTAGGGCTGATGGTTGGACTCAAGGGTCCCAAGGGTCTTTTCCAACCTGAATGATTCTGTGATTCTGTGTGTATATTACATTTCTTAAGAAGTGGTGTCACTTTGCCCAAGATATGCATCAGAAAAAAGAAAGAGATGTGATACTACTAAATACTAAAGATACTAAAATAATAAAACAGATTGTGGATGCTTCATGCTTAATTTATGTTGGCTGGTATGTGCACTCTGCCATTTGGGGTATCTAGTTCAGACATCTTTCATGCTTGGTGCCATGTTAGAGGCTTTGTGCTCCTTATGAGGAGAGGGAAAGAAGTCGGGGGGGGGATGTCAGAAAAAGGATTGCCATATCTGGACCCAGAAATTCAGAAACTTTCAGTCTACTGGTGTAGAAGGAGTTTCTATGAATACAGCACTCCAGTCACAATGGAGAAAATAATACAGAAATGTAACTGACAACTCAGTGAAACAGATGAAAACAGAAGGAATCTGTGACTTAACCTGTTACTTTGATTTCATTTCATGATCTGTTCCTGAATGTGGTTCTTCCACAATGGCAAGAGGCTAAACTCTGAAGCTAAACTAAGTTACCAGAGGACCCTAGCCCAAGTCACAGTCAGATGACATTCTTTTGGTAGTCACTTTAAATGTGTGCTTAAATCTATCCCTACCAAGAAGATCAAGTTCATAATTCTTAATGTATTTTCATTGATATCTCTGGGACTGAAACAATGTGCTTAGGTATTCAAATCCCTTGTTTAAATGAAGATTAAGAAACTAAAACTACTGAGTTTGAGTATAATAACAAAAACATCTAATCTTTTCTCAAATATGAGAGTACATTTTTGCCTAGATAAATCAAAGATAAAGAAATAAGTTGTCATTAAACTCATGTTTTATTTTTGTCCACTCTTCTCAAAGCAAAGTTTCTTCTGTATTAGGACCAATCATGAAAAAAATTTGGAAAAAAAAAACCAACAAAAAAATCAAAGGCTTTTTAAAAATTATTGGTGGATATGTTTCTCTTTTTTAATCTAATGACAGTTTGGGACAGATACCATATTGCAACATTTAGATTTCAGAAGGGAAAATTTCATGACTATTAGGGGAATTTTAGTGATTGCTCTACATCTTGTTTTCTTTTTTAGTTTTCTGTTATTCGCTTGACATTTTTATATGTCTGATTCTCCTGTATATAAAATGTATATAATAAATCCTCATTGTTGTGAAGCCTATCAAAAGCTGTACAGAAACTAGCTATCCAGTTTCTGTGTGTTATGACAAGATTTCATCTTCCTTCTAGTATTACCCTTACATATAGTATTACTACTGCATGGATCATTTAGTTGTTGCTTCAGATGTGAAGTAAATATTCCAAAATGTTTGTTTGCTTGGGAAAAAACTGTGATATCAGTTGTTTCAGGCAATCAAGTTAATTAATTGGACTGGAAATTTCAATTCAGTTGGAAATATGTTAGGAAGAAATGTATCAAACTATAACAATCTGATTTAAAGCTTTGCTATACACAGATTTGACATGGATGCATTTGTATACATACAACAGATTAGCTCCATTTTTAAGACAAACCCTAAGGAATTTTATGCTGTGCTTTAGATTAAAATAATCTTAACTTTATTTGGCTAAACCTATTTTCTGGTTTTGATTCAGATAAATAACTGATAAACTGACTAGTAAATGTATTAAACTAAATAGGAAGAATGCATTTTTATTTTGAAATTTAGGTGTAACTACTGAGTTTTATTCAAGGACAGATACTACACTTAACATTCACACCCTATTTTACCCAAATTAATGCTCCAGCTAAGAAAACTGTCAGGAAATGAGGCAACATACTTTTGGTATTATAAGCTATTTGCCATGGTCTTGAAATGAGTTTAGAATGGGTACATTCAAGTTAATTTGCATTTTAGATGAAGAGTTTTGTTGATTCTTATGTTTGCTGGATGGATTTCCCCAGGCCTAGTTACTAATGGACACAGTGCCAAAAACAAGTAAGACCAGCAGAAGCCCCTGAAGCATCAATGAGTTTTTAATGTTCATTCCTGATGGCACTGATTGTCGCAAAGGGGAAATGAATAAAACTAGTGTATAGTCAAGGGGAATCACATCTAATACTTTCTAATGTTATTTCAGCCTTTACTCATAAGCCTCCTCTCTGACCCTTAACAAATACACCACTTCTGATGTAAGAGCTTTTTTCTGTATAGTGCTAACCGTCTGGGACAGCCTTGCTATATTTCTCTGCTTCATTAACTCACTCTATTTTTTAAAAATCTCATGGAAAAAAAGGTTAAAATTTTCCCTATAAACAGTTTAATTCCTCTCTCATCTATTTTCTTGTCTCTTAGATGAAAGGTGCTGCAGAAAATAAAAATATACTTTATTAGTAGGCAAAGCACGATAAAGAAGTGTAATGCAAGATAACACCGAGTTCTCCCAAATAATTTTCTCTGCTTATATTTCTTTGACAATATTCCTAATACAAATTTCAATGGAAAACACTTATCTGCTTCTTAAAGTTCCCAGGTGATAGCTAGGATTTAAATGTAGTAGTGGATTCATATGTTTTCCTTAGGGCAATAAAAGAGCAGGGGAGAGGAAGGTGGTAATACTAAACATTAGAATTTTATCTCTCTCTTTATGTATATTCTAGAATTCTTTCTATATATTAGAATTTAACTTAATTTTAAGTATGATTTGAAGAAGCTTCTCATGACAGAAAAAAAAAAAGGCTTTTATTGTTATCTGGTAAAAGGCTAAATTCTGTAGGACTTAACTCTTGTATTTGTTCAGTTGTTGTTTCCCTAGGCCTGAGAATAAACTCAGCCCCCAAATTAGTCAGAAAACTGATAGATCTTCTGGTTTAGGCCTGCCTTTTTATATTTGTTTTTGATCATCTTTCTTTTGCAAGGAATTGAAAGTGAGCAAACAATTGAAGTAATTTCGAGTGAAGGGTATTGGCAGGGTTATGTCTGGTTGTAACAACAATTTACAGGGTGATTAGCAGCTGTATGCTAATTATTCAGGAAGCCCTTAATTTCCTGAAAACACTAATTCTCAGTTCAGATTGTATGGTGTCTTTGTTACATCTCTGGTAAGGAAGTTTTCTGCATATATTCTGTTTACACTTAATATTACAGAAAAGATTTTCCAGAAAATTCACCAAATACATCCTGTTAAACAGTCTTCTTTAAGTATCAGTCAGTATAAGTAACTCTAGCCTTATTACTAACAATTCCTGTTTTCAAAAAAAAAATACTTTTCATAGTACATTATACAAACCTGTATAGTTGGTTTTTTTATGTAAAATGCTATGAATTGGTGCATATGGATATGCTCCATTCAGATACCAAATTCTGCTCAGAAAGGATTGTATGATGGGAAAACAGTCTGCAGTCAAAGGTGATGAGACAGTTCTGCTGCAGTCCAGAGGCTCATAGCATTTCAGGTTTAAGATGCTATGGAATTTATTGGGTTCGTTATAAAAATATTTAGTGTGGACAGTCCCAGAGTAGATGTCATGAAAGCTGGTGGCATCCTTGCTGCCTCTGGGTTGGAATTTGTATTCTGGTTTTGAATGCAGACATCCTGCTGCAGTCAGAGGGAGTTATGTACAGGGAAAAGGGACCTCTTCTGTGTTACTAGGTGGAAGACTGAGAGCCACACTGAAAAGGCAATATAAAGCTCTATTCTCTCATTGTGAATGTTTTGGTATTTGGGCTAAGAAAATGGAAATGCCTCTAGTTTGTCACCAGTCATTATAACGCACAAAATCATGTAGTCACGAGAAACAGAAAATATATTGGTGTGAAGTTTCTTTATGTGAATTACACAGTAAATAATGCAGTCCCCTTAAGTGGAGACTTAGGGGAAGTGGAGTGGAGACAAGAAAAGAAGTGGAGACAAATAAAAGGCTGTGTTTGTTGTGCTGTTTGTTGGAAACTAATACCCATAGCTACAGTAATATTTGGGTTTAGATACCCACTGGTCAGATTGTAATTTTTCCTTATTAGTAATCAGGAAGTGCAAGGATCAGCACTAGGTCTTTACTGTGCATGTATGGATTTTTTTCTTTATTTTAGAATATACAGCTCCTGGATGTTGCTAGTGGTATTAGGCTTCTCTGAACATGAGAATGTGAAAGTTAACATCAGTGAAGATAGCCATGCCTTTTATGTCTTCAGCAAAGTCCAACAGGTCTTTTTTCCCAGTGTGTGTTTGCCCATGCCTCTGCAAACAAAAGGAAAATATATGCATTTTAATATGCTGGTTTCTTTAATGCTGACTGAAGAACTAACTTTGGAGCCATTTATTGATGACTTCAAACTCTTTTCTCCCTCTACAGAGGTCATTTTGGACCAATATTCAGGCTTCTGTTAATAACTAAAGTCTCATCCTTAGTCTCAGATAAGCAGAATTTGGGAAGAACTGGCAAGGACCAGCTCTAGTAAATTTTATATATTTCTGAATATGACCACTGAGGAGCATTGTCATCTGCAACAGATGAGATAATCTTAGCAAGCACCATGTTGCAGGGTGCTAATTGACATAATAAAGAACAGAATATATCCATCAAGCTGTGTTTGTGGGTAAATGTGAGATAATTAAATTAACAACAAGGCATAAGGCCTGTAAAATAACATGTTCTTTTCATGCTTGTTGTATTTTGTTCTCTTAGAGTCATTGTTTTAAGCAAAGATAATTACTTACATACATGTTGCCCTAAAAGACAATAAAATTAAAATGGTGATATGATACTAGTTATAAAGTCATGCATAAGTACCTGAAAAAGACACCAGTCTCCCAGCTGTATTTGAGTTGGGTTGACCAGGTAGACCAAAAGATTAGTGCCAGACTATTTAAAATACCATTTTAGTAGTAGACAACGTAAGTAGGTAACAATATTTACTCCAGATTTTGTTAAGACATCTTCTGAGTGAATCAGAAGTTATTGTTCATCTGATACTTATGAAATGAAGGTTGGTAATCACGCCCCTGATATAGATCTTCAGAAACAGATTGTTTACATTCATTGTTTGTAAAAGTAAAAAGTAATACAGTTTAAACCAAGCTAATTACATTTGAAACAAGTTTTATTTAATGAGATGGAGAAAAAATATCTCAGGAAATGAATGGTCTCAAGGGAAAACCAGGTCAGACTGATATTTACAGTCCTGAAACATTTTCAGAAATAATGGCAACAGTGGTTTTGTGGTCATGTAAGAGATCATAATTAAAGAAGAAATGGTTGTCTGAATTATCAATAGATGGGAACAACCACTGCCATGGGTGAGAAGCAAGATGAACCTTCCCAATACCTGCTTCCTGTAGCGGTCACTGGAAGGATGCTGTGATATGACCGCCAAGGGAGATTTTTCTTCAAGACATGAATTTCTTAGCCTTCAGACTGACCCTCCAACCTGGCAGATACCACGGTGGCAGACTTCAAAAGGCTTGTATATTAAACTTCTCAACTCATAGCTAATGGTAGCTTGTGAAATGGGAGATCCAACAATTCTTGTCTTTTTGTTTGTTTGTGGTATTTAAGTAATTGTTTTTTCTCTTTACCCATTTACTTTTGGGGTCAGCTGAAATATCATTAGTATTGCCTAATGTTTCACCGAATCACAAGCATTTCAGATTCAGACTGGATCTCAGGAGGTCTGCAGTCCCACATCCCGCTTACAGCAGGGCCAGCTCTGAAGTCAGATGAGGCTGCTCAGGGCTTTGTCCTGTTGGGTCTTGAAAATCTCCAGTGATGGACACTGCCTCTCTGTGCAGTTTGTCCCACTCCTGGACTGTTCTCAGTCAGGAAGCTTTTCCTCATATCCAGCCTGAACATCTCTTGTTTCAGTTTATGCCTGTTGTATCTCATCCTCCCACCATGTGTGGCTATGGAGAGCCTGACTGTGTCCATGATAACCTCCCTACAGGCACTGGGGGGGCTACTGTTAGGGTTCCCCAAAGCTCACTTGTATCCAGGTTGAACCAGTCATAGTTCCTCAGTGCCTTCTAACAGGGCAAGCACTCTAACCCCCTCCATCCTGCTGAACATGTTCCAGTTTGTTGATTTCTTTCTTGCATAGGAGTTCTCAAAACTGGACACAGTATTGCAGATATGAGTGCTGAGCAGAGGGGAATAATCTCTGCCTGTATTAGCTGACCATGCTCCTGTTCATTCAACCAAGGGAGCTGGCTGAGTATCAGCTTGCTGCCCATCAGGTCCCAGGGCCTTTCTTGCAGGGCTGCTCCCAGTGTGTCCGTCCACAGACTGTGCCATCACAGGCCCTCCTCTGTCCCAGGGGCAGCACTTGGCACTTTTCCTTGCTTAATTTCAGAAGTTTCCCATCTCTCCATTCTTCCAGCCTGTTCAGGTCCCTCTGGATGGGACCCTACTTTCAAGAGTATCAATGGGTTCCACCTAATTTGGTGTCATCTATACGCTTGAGAAGTGTGCACTCTGGTATCTCCTACAGGTTGTTGATAAAGGGGTTAACTGGGAAAGGTCCCAGTACAAGCCCCTGCAGTCATCGGGTTGTTACCAACGTGCTAGTAGAGCACGACCCATTAACCATGACCCTCTGGGTCTGATGGTATGCTTATCCAGACCATAATGTCCTAGCTTGGATACATGAGTATTGTGGGAGACAGTGTTGAAAACCTTGCTAAAGTTGAAGTAAATGATACCTACTGCTCTTCTCTCATCCTAGTTCTCTGGTTAGGGGAATATAACGTACATGGTACAGTTACTTAGACTCATTTTTAAATTCAAATTTCCCTCAAATGTATCCAACACTTTGAAGTACTCTGCATTGTATTCCCACCTGCAAACTGGAGAAAGTTTACTAAGATATTACTAAATACTTAATGAAATATATACCTGGCTCAGACTTTTTTATGAGAAGGCAGGATGTAGTAGTGAAATGTATATTGGGGAATTTCACATGAGAAATGTATGTCTTTCTGGTGTTGCTCTTTCTGCTTCCCTATTATTTGTTTCCACAGCAAAAATAATAACATATTTCTAAGTGTTTTATAATTTTACTCCTACTTGTCTTCTGCTCAGCAGTAAAAAGAACAATTATGTAATTTTAAAAAGAGAAAAGCTAAAGTAAAACTTAATTTGTGGATTGTTACTGAACTACTTCACATTTTTTACCTAAAACTTCTGGAAAGGTAGTATCCTCCAGAACATAATATACCTTTCTCTATGATATATGATTTCCCAAACCACTATATGTGGAATTTTTCATGGTCATTAGGAAGCTTGCATTAATCTCTGTTAAAATGCCATCAACAGTGGCACTTAAAATGTTTTCTTATACACAAGTGTGATACCTTTCCCTCATTTATAATGCTTTTTTAGAATTAAATTACGTTATGAGATTCAGGCACTTTTCAGTGTTGGTGTTTAGAATGGTGGACTCTTCCACCCCCTTACATATTAACTTTTCGATTCATTTGAGAGATGTTTGAGTTAGAAAAATAAATCCCCACCCAAACAATGAAGAAATGTTAGTTCCTTATTAGATAGTGAAGTCGGAAAGGGATGAACATGCCTCTTCCCAAGAACATTTCTATCTTGTTCCATTAATTATGTTTAGAAAAGTGTAAAGTACTGTGATTTCTGTATATGACTGTGTATGTATGGCCAGATTTTCAATTGCATTTAAAACCCTCAGAGAGAGATCTATTCAGGTTTTCAAAAACAGTGTAAATTTGTTAAATGTCAACCTATTATGAAATCAATGAGAAACGTCTAATCTGTACAAATATTTTTACCTCTACCTTTTAAATACCTAAATATCTTTGAAAATATGACTTCAACTTTTCAATCTCTTTAGTAAGATAAATTTGGCTTAGAGCTGGGCTAACGAGGTAAAATTTTATGGCCTATAATATTACAGAGGTCAGGCTAGATGATCATTCTGGCTTCAAAAATCCATCAGCCCCTGAATGAGGAAGCTGAAGTAACTCATGGTCTCTGGCTTCAGGCTTTCCTCTTTATTCGCACATTTTCTCTGTGTCCCTCATGCTAGGACATGCTTCTCATTTTTTTTTTGAATATATAAATCACAGGACAAGAGCCATCAGAGATGGTAAAGATCTACTTAATCATTTACCCACTCCCTGCCAAATAGAATACAGTTCAAAAATAGATGATATTTCAGAAATTAATCTGATGGCTGAATAATACCACACTTACTCTTAGCCCAAGGGCCTATATCTTTTAGTAAGTAATTTTTAGCTTCTATCACAATCTATTTTAATCATCAATATTATTCTTGCCCTGGAGGGATGCCCTCCAAACCTCCTTCAGCTTGGCACTCTTAGCCATAACAATTCCCATTCCATTAAACCAGCCCATTTAAATGGTGAAGTTACCTCAGTTCAGTTCTGGAGTATTATTACAGCAGTCACATCCACAGAGATTTATAAAGTCACTTGTTTTTTATCTCCAGTGCCTCCTGGACTTTTAGCTCCTCAATTAATATTTTTTTCATTATAGAGGTTACACTTGAATAAAAAACAAAGGTGCCGTTCTCCCACAAATAATTAGTTCACACTGTCCTGTTATATTTAGGTGCTACAACTAGACAAATATTTTGGAGCAGTGAATCCTCATGTACCATCAATGGGGAAGGGGTTAAAAAGCAATAACTATAGAAAAAGCCTTGTGAGAAAATTGTCCACTGAAAAATATTCCCCAAATCTTCCATGTTAGAAAATATAAGACCAGAAAGGACAAACAAGCCCAGAAACAACTCAATGTCTTCATAAGTGAGTTTCTAAGAAATTGCAGACCATGGAATAATAAGCAGAATGAAACTGTTATATTTTTACAGACAGGAAAAGTTTTATGAGCCCTGTTACTTAAAAAGGACAGTGGTAGGAAGTCTTTCATTGAAATATCAAGAGGAAATACTCATGTAGAAGACTTCCTCCTCTGTCAAGAAGTCAGTGAACAGCATTCATGAGAAAAGAATTCATTTTATTTTAGGAAGATCATGATCCACCAGTATAGTGTCCAAGAAGTACAGCCATTGTGTATATGTGTATATATATATATACACGCTGCACACACACACACACACATGCACATCTCAATATATTGTGAGATTTGAGAATCTGAGTCACTTGTCTCCCTCATCTGAGCAGGACGTCACATAAATATACAAATTTATTCTATAATTGGAAAGTTTGTGAGCTTTCAGTATCAATAGAAAGGCCAAAAATGCTAAATTAGCCTGAACAGCCTTCTTGCAACTAGGCTGACCTCTGCAGAGACACTCAGACTGAGCATGGAATACCTGGGACACAGGTAATCATGTCTATCGCAGTTGAGCGGCTCCTCTGTCCTTAGCAGGCAGGCTCACTGAAGCTGCCTTGCAAAAACAACCAGCACTTTCTGGGTCTGTGCATCCAGGGCAGATCAGCCAGAACCCTTCACCTTCACAACAGGATAGGGGGAAGGCCCTGGAGCCCAGACAGAGGCTTTGATTGTACCGCTATAGGTCCAGGGAGCACTTCTAACTGCTTTTATTCACAACATTTTCATCTTGGAGTGCTCTTTTTCAGCCAGGGTTTGAAACAACATGAACCTGTGGCTTTTTCTGGTCAAGCTGCACAGCTATTCAATATTGTTCATTTTTGAATGTGTGCTTGGGATCCTTGGAAATTACATGATCCTCTTAAGATGTGGATTTTCCTTTGGAATTAAATCTTAAAGAAAACCACTGAATGAAGTCAATGTAACAGAAATGTTTGTGTTACTCAGGGTTATGCAGCTCATCTTTCTTCAAGAAAAAAAACAGTCTAGGGAGGTGGGCAAGTCTTAGGCAGTCATGCATCAGGATGAATGTTTAGAACTCAGAGGAGCCCTAGGATATACTCCAGGATCAAAGACAGGACAGAAAGTGATATGTTTTATAGTCTTCCATGGAAACTAATTTTACATATGTTCTTTTGCAAATATGAGGACATCGGTAACAATATTGCAGTTTTGCAGAAAACTAATGATGACACTGAACAAATGTCAGACTTCACTAATTGTCCTGTTAATGGTCTCAAATATATTAAAAAATACACAATCCTCCAGTCCATAGGAAAAGAAACAGCTAAAAATGAGCTTCTCTGCACAGCAGACAGCAGCGTCTCCCCTGATTCAGTACAGAAAATGGAATATTTTAATGATTTTTTTCTTTTATGTGATTAGCTTTTGTGTTAATGTTCAGCATCACTGATTGTAGACATCATGTCTCATTCTTTCAGTTCTTACTGATTTATGCTGTAAAATGTTTGGACTGAAAGCAATAAATTGTTTTCTGTCATACTGAAGAATAAATGAACCTATTTTACTGTCCGACCCACAACCCTAAGGATTAACTTGTCCCATTCACTTAGCCCAAAGTAATATTCTGACCTTTCCCAAGCAAACTGAATAATAATAAAAAAAATCTTAGTTATCTAACACAAAGAGAAATAAATCAGCAAGATTATTTTTTTTCCCTATAGAATTTATACTGTTCACATCTGGCTCAGTTCCTATCTACTTGTTTATTACCCAAATCAAACCTCTCATTGGTAACTTTCAGTCAAATTTTACAGCCTCATACTCATGCCTATTTAGTTTATTTAGGACTGGGAGGGAACTGACCAACACTGATGGGCTGCAGTTTTGTTCTAAATAACTGAATTCAGCCATGCTGCACAACACCAGCCATACCTCTCTCCTCACAAAATCATTACAGATTAATTCTTAATTTTAGTTGCCTTAGCCACATTAAATTTTCTTTCAAAATCATTTCAAGGGTCAGTGATCTACTGTTTTGATTCACCAAAACCACTTGAGCTTTCCACTGTGATGGGGATAATATAATTAGCAGATGTATTAATGAAGTTTCTTTTTATCTGCAGTGGGCTTCCCTGGTTTTACTGACAGGAAAACAAACAGGGCCAAACTGCTGCAGCTTTTGGCATGCAGATGTTTCCTTATGAATTTCAGTTCACTTTTTCATAAGGAATAGCTCAGGGATTTAGGAGAAAGGACACAGACTTCAGGTGCCCCACCTTCTAAATAAATATTTGAAACCACAGTGCTTCTAAATGCTTATATTTTTTTGAAATGAGACCATGTAGATAACAACTTCTCAGCAAACAATAACTGGAGCAACAAACAAGGAAAACTATTGCCAAATCACTGTAAGAAGGAAAGAGAGGAGCTGAAGAAGAGAAATAATTTTAAAATCCTCCTTGTGAGTTATGTTTACTTGTTTTTTCAGAGTAGAACTCTGAGCACCCTAATAAACAAAAGCAAAGCAGAGAGACTAGATATGGATTTTCTTTTCCTAGAGACTATTAAAATAATAAGGTGAGCAAGCAGTCAGGAATGTGTGTTTATTTAACCTAAAACAAGTTTCCCTAAGGCTGGCATCTGACCTCTTGTGTTATTGCTGAGGCTAGAAAGAAGCCTGGAAATGCCATGTCCCCTGGCATAAATAGGAGGAAACACTCCTTATGCTGAATGTGGTTTGCTGTTGACAGAGCTACTGTTCTGTTGTGTTGGAAATAGATCTGTAGACTTTCAGAGCTGAAACAAATGCAATGGTTCCTGTTGACTAAAAGCAATCCTGAAAGGCTTCTCACAGATTTGCATTCATCTTTATGAGGAAGGTGACCCCTCCTCAAGCAGAGACTAGCAGTCTGATCTGAAGAAATAGAAAATAAACTGAAAGTGTGCTGAAATGGGTATAGGAACAATGAAAACTGAAGGTTTATGCTAGTGAATCCACTGGCTTTTGTCAGTCAATTTTATCACTCAGTTTTTGTAAAATCTGTTGAAATTCTGGGGTGGAACAGGCCATATTACTCCTTGCTAAGCAACATGGAACCGTAGTGTGTGCATGCATGTTATGTGTGCATATGTGCGTGTATACATGTGTTACTCAACATGGAAATGTATGTCCAGATATGCAAAGCAAAGTGACACATTGTAAACTGTTGACTGAAAGTCTGTTGAAGTAAATGGCTCTGGAAATTTCTCTAGTTGCCAGCATGAAATAATCATTACCTTCTGCTTTCTTTTTTGTATCCTATTTGTATCTTTTCATCAGTAAAAATGTAGTCAGTTGTACAGAGGGAATATAACATCCTCAAAATAATACATTGAGTGCTGAATACCCACTGAAAACTCCAGGTGATGCTGATGATGATCTCTACATATGGAGAATAATTTGTATTCTGATCCTACAGATAGATGTACTAGTGTGGACTCCTGACAAGTTGGATCTGTTGCTAAGACAAGCCCTCAAGGAGCAGTGCTAGCCTAATTATACTTAATGAATCACTTACACATCTTGATCACTTTAGCCGATGTTCTCTTTCCTGAAGGTTTAAAGTCTCCTTCTCCTACTTTGATCTTAGACAGGGAATAACCTCTTCTTAGACCTGAGTACTTTTAAGTTGGAGAAGCTCATTTAAATACGCAGCTTTTTTTTTTTTTTTTTTTGCTTTTTTTTTTTTTTTTTTTTTGTTAATATTAGAAACAACCCTCACAAATCTATGTGCATTTAATGTTTATCTTTTTGGGACAAAGGAGTTTCTGACCCACATGCAAAAAATTAACATTCACACTTGAGGAATAACAAAAAATCAGCAGACTGGGGAGAAAAATACTTTTCATGTGATACGATAGTCATTGCTTCATGTGTTGTTATTCTGAAAGTATTTTCTAATTATAAAAGGTAGGGGAAAACATAGATAATAATTATCACCCAGCCTTGTCCTGCCAAAAGCAATTTTGTATTTCTTGATATATGATTGTTGTGTATAGAGTAGTGTACTTTGTTTTAAGGTCAAAGTATTTAAGTTAGATAACTGAAAATTAAGTTAGATAACTGAAAAATTCCATGGAACAAATTTAGTTTTCCCTAGCCTAACTACTCTGTGGTTTAGGATGTACATTATTTCTTTACTAGAAAAATAATAAATGTTTTTTATTATTTCTTTTGGTGTAAAATATAATTCTGTCATTAGGTTGGTGAGAAATGCCAGGTGTAGGTAGTTTTGGTCTATTATTTTGTTGTTCCTGGATGATTATGACAGAATGAGCTGTGTATGTGCACTGGGAAGGGAATACCTTATTGTATTTAATTAATCTTTGTTTCCTTAACTGCTTGTGACAGAAAACAGTCATCTATTTCTTGCTTCTATAGAAGGCTTGCAAACAATGAGCTAGAATAAAACTCTGTGTATTTTGCCATTGCAGCAAGACTCTCAGCCCTGCAATAGTCAGTGAAGCCCCACTGCTTGTGTAGAGGTGTGACTCTGTCAAGGTAACTGGCTGAAGAAGGAGCTGCATGAAGTAGTCAGAAGAAACACTAATTTCACTGATGTATGTTAAAACCTAGCCCTCCTAGGGCATAAAAACTTCAAGCTTAAGCAACACCTGGGCTTCACCAACCTACACTGTCTCATGAAACTACATGTTTGTATATATTGCATTCAAAAGCCCAACAGGTGCCAGTTGTTTGGTTTGTTTTGTTTTGGTGGGTTTTTTTGTTTTTTTTTTTTTTTTTTTTCCTTTTTTTCCCCCTGTATCTATAAGAGGAAAGAGTACTGTCTCCTTTTCTTCTCGTAGTTAGACACTTGCCTTGAAACTGTAGCATCAGTTCCTTCTTTCATCTGTTGAAATCAAATCTCACATCTTTTTATAGCCCAGAGAATACCCTAATCACCTGGTGGTGAGTTGTTCTGGGCAAGTAAAATGCTAAGAATATATCTATGTTTTATAACTTAGCTCCTCCATTTGGTCCCAGATCCCTATTACCCAGTTATGCACAGTTATACACAAACTGCCACAGAGGCACACACACTCATAAACACAATATATTTTTGGAGTTGCAAGAACACTACAAGAGGCCAGAGAAGCCCCAAAGCTAAGTATGATGTACCATGGAATTAGTTGGTCTTTTCTAGAGACTGACAACCTTGAGCAGTGTGAACATAAACCATTCATAACCACTTGGGCTGGGGACTAGGAACACTGCCTGGAGAGGGCACGCTTAGGTTTGCATGTGTAACCTTATTTCCTCCTCACAAAATTCTTTCATCCTAAAAATGAGTATGAACCAATATGAATGTCTCCGGGGAAGACAAAATTAAGGGATACAGATATTTCTTTCCTTGCCTAGTACCAATGAGCAATGGGCAAAAGGCAACATGAGCAATCTGAAAGATAAAGTAAACATCTGCGAATATAGAAATCAGTAAAGTCCTTCAGCCGCAGAGCTGGAGAAATGCATAGTTTGTTGAAACGGAGGTGTTAGAAGTGCCCCCAGAAGCAATATTTGATGGTCAGGGGACTCTGATGATGAATAAGTATGAACTGTGCCATTGCCAGGAGGCAGAAGGGTGAGTCTGGGCTTTCAACTTCAGCCTTTAAAGTGGTGTTTAGCAGACTTATGGGTCTAATTCCTTTGCTGCTCCATCCTTTTGTAGTTTTCCTGAAGTAACTAACATTTCTGCTGTAGAAGTCCTGTCTGCAGTTGTCATACATCCCTATGTTCCTTATTTCATTCTTGATTGTTGATAACTTCTGGTCATAGCTGATCTACGTTGTCAGTTCAGTAGTGCTTTCCAATATATTTTTTCTCCTTTTCTTTTTTCTACATCAGGTAACAAGTTTATTACTTGTTGTCAGCACCTAAATGAAACAGGGATTTTTAGAATATACTGCCTGGTGGGTCTAATCTCTGACAGTGCAGTTCTAGAACTTTTTTCTGTTATGTGTATTTTGGGATTTTTTGTGTCAGTTTTTCTCTTCCTTATTTATTAAATTAATGAATGATGACTTTGTTGTAAATATAGTGCAATAGCAGTAAAACACTGAATAGCATCAGAGACACATCTACTCAGCTGTACTTAGCCACATAATTAAGGCACATCTAAAATTACATTTTTCTTCCCCCTGAACTTTTAAAGATACCTGAATTTAAAGAATCATGTCAGTGAATACTCTTTCCTTCTAAATTCCCAGAGAAAGCGTAGTTTGAACTTTCCAAGCACTTATTTTGGCATATAATTTGCAGTAATGTTAATAGCTTGCAGATTCAGACAGAAAAGAACATCAGAGTACAGATAATTCAGGCCAAGTGGGGGAATCAGTAAGACTTTTAATTATGGCACTTTGAAGGACATTTTTAAAATGCAGAGATTTTTTTTTTTTTTTTTTTTTTTGCATGTCTCTGAGGGTTCTATGGTGACTTCTGTAGGAGAAACAATAAAAAAACCCATACATGTGGAAGCAAAGCATATATGTCTTGGTTCCTCTCACACAAAACAGGAAGCATAGAGAGGATTCTTTGAGAAATGAACTGATTTCAGTAGTGCTTTAACACTTCACTTTAATACTTCTTTAACATTTTCTACTTTTAAAGTTATTAATTATTAACTTTACATAGGTTCTGTTAATACTTTGTTCTCATTGTGTAGGTCTGCATTTTAGGAGTCTTTTCTGGTTTTAGGCGTCACAGCAAGTATGTAGTATCTGTGTGATAGTAACAAGACTCAGAAGTCTGACACAAGTCTGTATATTTTCTGGCTAAACTTAAGGACTGGAGTCCTGAGCATGAGTGGCTTGATAAGATCAGGTATAGGCAAGTGAGTTACATACCAGCAGTGTCAAGTGGCAGATCATCATTTACATTTTTTCCTTAGTTTCTGTTTCAAGTTGCAGAGTTCCTTCCCAGTGAATGAAATAAACAGAAGTTGCTTCAGCTTCTGCTCCCATGCTTTGTCTCACAAGGTGAGAGATTGAATTAAGTCCTCCCACAGCCATTTATTTCCCAGATGCTCCCAGGACTTCCTTTGAGCCTAGAGTCAGTATTGGAAAAAAAAATGAAAATCCAAGAAAGCAACATAGTTTAAGCCAACCAAATCTGGTTTGTGCAATGATTTAGAAGGCGCATTACTTTATGAGAGCTTTTAAAAAATTTATTAATTTACTTTTTTTTAAAAAAAAAAATTCAATATGCTTGATCTTCCCTTCTTGTGGGAAAAGCAGAATAATTTCCATCTGTATACTTCAGTGGTAAAAAGGGATTGTTAATGCTGGAGTGCTGTCTCTTACCTGAATAAAAGTTACCACATGGACAGAAATCTTATCCCAGTGCTCAGACTCACTTCCTTTATCTCATCAAGTCTGTGCCAACATAGCTGGTGATGCTTCTGTAGGGAATCACGAGCCACCAAAGTAGACTAGACAGCAGACAGGAGTTAATTAACACAGGCTGTGGTACTTGCAGGGACCTCACTGAAGAAATTCACCCTTTTAATTTGTTAAGTATTTGCTATAGGGCTCTGCTAACATTGTCTGGAGACACATCAGCTCCTTTTTTACATTGATTCTTCATTTTTGTTTTCATTTGTAGTAATAGTGTTCTTTTAATTCAATAAAATCCTGTACAACTCCTATCTGCTTGCTTCTCCTGCTGTACTGGGTTTGAGTGGCAAGGTTTTGGTAACAGGGGAGCTATAGGGGTGGCTTCTGTGAGAAGCTGCTAGAAGTTTCTCCTATGTCCAACAGAGCCAATGCCAGACAGCTCCAAGATGGACCCGCCGCTGGCCAAGGCTGAGCCCATCAGCGATGGTGGTAGCGCCTCTGTGGTAACTTATTTAAGAAGGAGAAAAAGTTACTGCACAAGGGCAATTGCAGCTGCAGAGAGGAGTGAGAATACATGAGAGGAACAACTCTGCAGACACCAAGGTCAGTGAAGAAGGAGGGGGAGGAGGTGCTCCAAGCACCAGAGCAGATTCCCCTACAGCCCGTGGTGCAGACCATGGTGAGGCAGGCTGGGCCCCTGCAGCCCATGGAGGTTAACGGTGGAGCAGAATCCACCTGCAGCATGTGGAGGACACCACAACAGAGCATGTGGATGTGCCCGAAGTAGGCTGTGACCCTGTGGGAAGCCCACACTGGATCAAGCTCCTGACAGGAACTGTGGACCCATGGAGAGAGGAGCCCACGCTGGAGCAGGTTTGCTGGCAGGACTTGTGACCCCGTGGGGGATCCGCACCTGGAGCAGTCTGTTCCTGAAAGACTGCACCCCATGGAAGGGATCCATGCTGAAGCAGTTTGTGGACAACTGTATCCCGTGGGACGGATTCATGTTGGAGAAGTCAATGGGGAGCTGTCTCCTGTAGGAGGGATCCCATGCTGGAGCAGGGGAGAAGTGTAAGGAGTCCTCTCCCTGAGGAGGATGAAGTGGCAGAGACAAGGCGTGATGAACTAACCACAACATCCATCCCCTGCTCCCCTGCACCGCTGGAGGGGAGGAGGTAGAGAAATCAGGAGTAAAGTTAAGCCCAGGAAGAAGGGAGGGGTGGGGGAAGGTGTTCTAAGATTTGGTTTTATTTCTCATTATCCTACCCAGATTTGATGGGTAATAAATTAAACTAATTTCCCCAAGTTGAGTCTCTTTTGCCTGTGATGGTAATTAGTGAGTGATCTCTCCCTGTCCTTATCTTGACTCATGAGTCTTTCATTATATTCTCTCTCCCCAGTCCAGCTGAGGAGTGGGAGGGATAGAGTGGCTTTGGTGGGCACCTGGCATCCAGCCAAGGTCAACCCACCACACTTGCAGACAAACTCACTAGTATGGAAGCCAACATAGAGAAGACAGGAAATTTATCAGATTGATTGCATAGTCTTCAGTGTGAGATTGAGATGAGTGAGATTTAAAGAAAACGGTGAGTTTGGGAAGGACTACTGTACTCTTGTTTATAAATATTCTTTCTTGAGAGGGATTCCTCTATTGATTTTACAGCAAAGAAGTATGTATTTGAATACTTAGTATACAGACCACAACATGTTTTAATATTAGGCTTACAGTTTAAATTATTAAAAAAAGAAAGAAGGAAACAGATCATAAGTTTTTTTCATTGTTGCATTCAGACCATTTCTGGACATGAAGCATGACATCTTTTTTTACAGACTGAGACCAAAGTTTAAGGAAAACAAAATTTCCTTCTCCCAGTAGCCATTATCAGTTTAGTGTAGGAGGATATAAAGACCTTGCTATGTAGACCTCTTTGCTCTATTTGTTCTGTGCATAAAAAATTCCTAAACCTCTGACTACAAAGTCCATGTTTTTTTAAAACCTGTTGTATAATTTACAGAGAATGGTGTACTCATTCTTTGAAATGAGTGTCTAGAGGCTGACTTTTACATTCTGAACAGCAAAATTTTACCAGGTGATTTTGCTCTTTGCAATCATATTACCAGGAGTAAATAAATGTCATCTAAAATGACAGCTATTCTATTACAATTCTCATAGCAAAATAAGCAATTGTTAGATATTTGAAAGGAAAATTATTAATAAAATTCCACTTACAATAAAAGGTAAAAAAAAAAAAAAAAAAAAAAAAAGGAAGTATTTGATCATGAATATGTCTGCTGTCTGGTTGTTGCCTGCTGTCCCATCATTGAAAGTGTTCAAGGCCAGGTTGGATGGGGCTTTGAGCAACCTGGTCTAGTGAAAGATGTCCCTGCCCATGGCAGGGGTTTGGACTAGCTCTCTTTAAAGGTCCCTTCCAACACAGATCATTCTATGACTCTGTGATCTTACTTGCATGAGAGAGATTACCTTCCAAGAAATTGGAGTTAGCTACGATGCTTTAAAAATTCAAGGTGGTAATCCTTTATATGTAGAGTGTAGTATTAAGATAAATTAATAGAAATGAAATGGTGGAAGGAAATTATATTATATTCATCTAATGCAGTTCTGTCATGATGACTTAATTTAGCCCAAAGCTTCATTAATTTAGCAGGTATGATGTCAACTCATCTTTCATTGGAAGGAACTGGATGAAAGCTGCCCAAAAACAGAGGCAAGGAAATAATTAATCAGTGATCAGAACAAAATACATAGAAACAGCATCGCATAATTTTCCTGAGATAAGCACAGTAGCACAGCTCTTATTGATCTGAGCAGATGGAGGCTCCATTTGGCTGAGTTAGTAGTTTATTTTCCTGTTCTCAACATAGACATAGAAATGCTAGACTTCTGAGAAAGGGCAGAAAGTATTCATAATTTCTGCTCTGTTAGTTCCTGAAAAAGAAGACTGGGATCCATAGAGACCCTGTTGGCAAAGGTTTCATAGAAACACTAAATCAGTACATTGTCTCACAGTATTTTTCTTTTCTTCACATTTTGAAACTCAGCATTTCCATTTCACAGGGGTATTTTGGTATTATGGTATTTGTTTTCATCCAGGCTGGAATCAAACCATGCATATCTTGAGTATCCTAAAGTCTTTTTTTCAATCCATTTTTTTGTCACAATTTTACTACTAGAAGTTTTTTAGGTTTAAAATTTGTCTGCTGTTTGGTTGTTGCCTACTGCTCCATCATTGAAAGTGATTTTTATGGAATTTTAAATTTAATTCTATTTTTTTTTTCATGCAATGAGCTATTGTAAATGTTTCTGTGTTGTATTCAGCTGTTGCTGTTTTGAACTGAATGAAGAATTTTGACTTGCTTTCTAGGTCCAGCAATAACCTTTTTATGTTATAATCAAAGATGGAACTTGGTACACACTATATCACAGAGATACTTAGATGCACTAGGCTTATTGCCTCCCACATAGTGCACACATATGCAAATGAAAGATAATTTTGAACTAATCCACATAAGTTGCTAAGTACCTACAATCTTAAGTATGACACTGAAGGTGAACAGGGTCATACTTTCATAGGAAGAGATTTTAACCCAGCAAGCTAAACTGTCATCAGCTTTTCATAACAACCGCCACAGAAATCCATTAAGGATGTTTAGAGGCAAAGTTATGAAGTGACAGTGATTTCATACAGTAATTAAATTTGTCCATGCATGGTTAATAGCTGTGTACAGTTAATAGAGAAAGGAAAAGAAGCTGAAAAAAATGTGGGTGTACAGTGAAAGCCGTAGAGTGGATGGTTAGATGGCCTTTATGTTTCAAGTTTTTTTGACTCATCCTAGTTAGAGAAATGAATTTATGTCATAGTTTGGTGTAGCTTGGATTGAAGCAGATTTTTTTTTTTAAGGAAAGTTGCTTAATTGACCAGAATACTGGTTATAATTCGACAGTGAGGTGAAAGTAAGTCACTACAAAATAAAGCTTTAAAGAGATGACTTCTAAAGTAAAAAAAAAAAAAAAAGTGTATTCTCTTCTTTTGTCCAGGATATTTTCTATGATGAGACAATATGAAGAAAAATTAAAACCACTGTCTTTCCAGAATGAAGTAGAAATAGACTTTAGGGAATCATTTTGTAATGGGAGACAGTTAAGTAAGGACTGTCTACTCTGTTTCTTCCCTTGCTAGGAATAAAACCACATTTGTCCACAGATTCTGCTTGTGAATGGGATTGATGAGTGCAGACAGCATTCCACAACAGCATTTGATATTTCCTGAATTCACATGTAATTTACCAGACATTTAAAAAAACACAGAATGACTCTTCCTCTCCTTTGTTTCTGTTTCCCTTACAACTCTAACATAGCAAAATAAAATTTTGGTTGGCTGATGTTTGGCATGCAAAAGTTCAGTCCAAAATATTAGTCTGACAAATTTACAAAAATCTGAATATGAGATCAGATGATTTAGTGGGACGTATGCTTAACCAAAGGTGCTGTGCAATAACTCCACTGTATAACACATGGAACATATGTTTAGAAAGGTAAATATGTGTACCTATGCACTAGGTCAAATGACTTATTTCTGTTAATGAAAAATAAAGGGATATAAATAACTCAGGCTTCACCAAGATTAAAGAATACTTGTGGTCTCTATCAAGCTTTCCCAAACACAAAATGGAGGGTTAATTTTGTTGGAACTTTGTTTGTAGATTTAGAATGCTGGTTCTAGACAATTTATGAATTTTACACTACTATTAAATTGATTTAAATTCTCATACAAAGGAAGCATGTTTATGTCTGGTGGCTGTGGGGTTTCAGTGGAATATCATAATAACGCTTTTTTTAAAAAAATTGTTGATTTGTAGACTTCCTTTTTAACTATACAAAATGATTCTCCTCAATAATATAAAATTTGCTTGAGTAATAGAACTACACTGAGTTTTCCTTCAAGTTAGCAGAATCATCACAGGGAGACAGTAGATAAAGTCCAAGACTGTTTAGATACAAAAGATAGTAAAAATCAATATAAATTGAACTATAAAAACACAATTACAATTTATAGTAGCATAGACTCATAGAATCATAGGACAGCCCAGGTTGGAAGGAACCTTGAACGATCATCTGGTCCAACATTTCATGGGAAAGGGAGCCTAGATGAGATCATCTAGCACACCGTCCAGTTGCATCTTGAGGACCACCAGTGATGGGGACTCTAACACACCCCTAGGGAGGTTGTTCCAGTGGATGACTGCTCTTACTGTAAAAAATGTCTTTCTTATGCTGAGATGAAACCTACCCTGGTGCAACTTGTACCTGTTGCCCCATCTTCTCCGTGTGACTCTTTGTGAAGAGAGAGCCTCTGTCCTCTCTGTAGCTGTTCAAGTATTGGAATACTGTGATGAGGTCCCCTCTGAGCCTTCTCTTCTCCAGAGAGAAAAGACCTAACTCCTTCAGTCTTTCCTCATAGGGCAGGTCCTCCAGCCCTTTAATCATCTTTGTCATCCTCCTTTTGACCCTCTCCAGTCTGTTCATGTCTGTCTTGGATTGTGGGGACCAGAACTGGACACAGTACTCTAGGGGCAGTCTGATAAGTGCTGAGTAGAGTGGTATGATCATGTCTCTATCTCTGTTAGTAATGCCCCTGTGGATACAGCCCAGGATCTGATTTACCTTTGTTGCAGCAGCGCATGGCTGACTCCTGTTCAGCTTCTTGTACTCCAGGACCCCCAGATCCCTCTCAACAAGGCTGCTCCACAGCCACACAGATACTGTTCTGTGCTGGGCTGTTTAGCTATTCTGTCCCAGGTACAGGACTTTGCACTTGTCTTTGTTAAACTTCATACTGTTCTTGCTAACCCACTGTTTCAGCCTCTTCAAGCCTCTCTGTAAGATGGCTTGCCTGTCTGATGTGTCCACTTCTCCACCTATTTCGGTGTCATCAACAAACTTGCTGAGGGTGCTTTCAATCCCATCAACATTATGAAAATGTTGAGCAGCATGAGGCCCAGTATCAATCCCTGGTAGACCACACTCGTGACAGTCTGAGTAAATCTGTTGATTATTACCCTCTGAGTGTGACCAGTTAGGTAATTTCCTACCCAGACCACCTATCCAATCTGCATCTTGACAGTTTGTCTAGAAGGCTGAGGGAAATGGTGTCAAATGGTTTGCTGAAGTCCAGGTAAACAGCATCCACTGTTTGTCAAGTTTCTCCAATTACTGAAGACTAAATATTGCTGCTACAAGAATTATAAAGACACTCTATAGATTTTATTAGCAAATAGTTAATTTTGAATACAATAAATTTTGCCAAAAAATACCAGATAAAGTAATATAAGAAGCTTCCAGCTGCATATATTCTTCATTCTGAACCACTGTTCTATCTCTAAAGTATTTAAATGAAAATTGTAAATTTATCTTGCTAGATTGTTCAGCTGAATTAAGCATTTAGAAGACGGGATCAGCAGGTATGATTCTGATGATTCTTCACTTCTCAAATATTAGGACTGACTTTAAACATATGTTTCCACATAGCACTTACGAAGCTCAAATGTGAGAAGCCAAGCAAACCTCTAGCTCATGATCTTTGTGATCCTTCAGCAGGCCTACACAATCCTGCCTACTGCTAACCACTTGGCAGGCAGCAACTCACACATTCTGTGTGGAACATATTTTTGTGTTATTGTTGTTCTTTCTTTCCTCTTTCTTGACCTTACCCATCTGCATGTTTTGCCTATCAGTTTTGTCATTAGCATAGATCCTGATCCTTTAAATGCTTAAGCACATGGGCAAATTCAATGTGTTATATCTACCTTTTTGTAGGTTCTAGCTTGTAAGAACTCTATTTAAAAACAATCTTTACTGCTGGCATTGCTGCTTAGCTTACTTGTTAAGAGTGTCTTGTAATCTTAGGACAAGACAGCCTTGTGAAAGGCATTTTACAAATACAATCTAAAAAACATGTTCTCATCTTCGGTCTATATGGATACGGGGTTATTCTACATACCACAATAAGATAGTTACTATAAAATAATCTTTCAATGAAATAAATATTTACTCTTGCCTGCTTTTATTTATTTTTTAGTTTCTGTGATGTAAGATTTTATCTATCTCTTTTTCTGTCATTTTGATTTTTTTTTTTGATTTCTGGAATGACATAATATATGAAGATTTGATTTCTCGGAAAGTTTCTGATGCTGTTCTCTTTGAAATCCAAAATATGAAATTAGAATGTGAAGTGCCTAAATACATCATCTTAGATGCAATTTTTGTCTGCATATTTTAATTTTGTGAAGTACTGAACCAGAAGCCAAAATTACAAGCCGTTTTCTAGAATTATTGGTCTTAATTCTTTTTGGCTTATGTTAGTTTGACAAATTACCATGACCCTCTTTTCCAGCATGGGAATTAAGTGAACAGAAGTAGCTGTACTTGTGAGAAGTAAGGAAATGTGACTTACAGAAAACCTAAACACTTCTTGTGTGTAGGAACTAGAAATCCACCTACATTCTGTCTGCAATATGGAGTATGTACTAGAAAGCATACCTAATTTCATTTTTGCACAGTACCGTATCTCTGTAGCATGTATTTTTTGCTTTGCCTATATTGATGAATAATTTTGCATTATTGTCATGTAATTTATTTGTAATCACATGCATATATATTGGCTCCTGTTATTTGCTTTCCACAAATTTATCTCCTTGCTCACAGTTATAAATATGTTAATAGAATTAAGCATTCAGTAAAATTTGGCATCTGGAATTATTTGACTTTCATAATAGATCAATAGAACTTGTCCTTCATCTATTTCTGAAAAGTCTACACCTCCAGGAAATGTAATGAAGTCAAAGGTACAGCAATTAAATAGGGAATCTAGGGCTTTTGCATTTTGATTTTATTGAAAATTATTAGAGAAATCTTAACTTCTTACTCAAATATAATAATCTCAAAACCAAACTTATTTTAGATAAAACACTGCACAATAAATGTATGCCAGAATACATAATCCTTTTAGCCAATGAACTAATACAACTCTTGCTGAAAAATTGTGATTTGTTATATGAAAGTTGTCTCAGAAAGGTGTTCCAAAACACTTCATTAGCAATGAGAAACTGGAAAATCACCATCAAACCAGAGCAAAAGCACTCATGAACATGTTCTATTTGCAGTTATTGCAAATGTGGATTCAGGAAGGCTTTCCATTGTTAACCACCTCATAAATGAATTGAACTCTTAAGTGTATCCTCTTTTTTTTAGCAGAGCAGTATCATAGTTTGGAATGAAGTATGAAACAGTCATTTATTTTCTACAGTCAAAACTTGTAGGATGAAGTTGTACTTCTGGGATATAGTCTTTTTTTTCCAAAATACCATCACTGAGCTTGAAACACTGAATTAAAGACCTACTTTATGAAATTCAAACCTCTAAGTGGTCATTCAGATGATGTTACCTGTGCCCATACAAAAGCTCTTTCTGAACAGTGTCAACTAAGTTTAGTTCATGTGTCCATAAAATATGCATTTGAGAACTTTTATTGAGTAGCTTAAAGTGTTTCTAAGTTTCTTATACATTTTCAGAACAGGTTGAGAGGTCATTTAGGTGGCAGTGATAATGCATGTGCATGCTTATATTCAGTTAAAGGAAGGAGATTAATGTCCCTTTAGTATTTTTCATCTTCCAGGTACATTATTACCATTTATCAATAATGAATATTATGGGATGACTGAGATCTCAGACAAAATATGTCATTTGATATGTGAGAATAGACCTATATATTAGCTCTTCCTAAAAGGAGAAGCATCAAAGCAGAGTCTTCTCATCTTTATTCTCTCTTACCAAACAAAAAGATAGTAGAAGCAAATGTCCCATTAGTTCCATAAGGTTTCCTTATTTTTTTTGGTTAGTTAAATGAAAAACTAAGTCAAATAATGAGAAAAGTGAAGGGCAGCACTGGAAATCATATTGGATAAAATAAAAGACTGCAATTGGAGGAGATATTAAGTGAAATTGAAGTGAGGGAGGATTGGAAAGAACAGCCAGACAGTGCAAGGTAATCAAACTGGGCAAACTGGGGATTGTACTTCAGTGAAATGAGTTTCCTCTGTATTCTAAAGTTTATTCTGTCTTCTTTTGCTAAACACACCCAAATTGCCCTGTACATTAGTCTGCTTTTTATTTATGATGAAAACAATTTAAAAAGAGCAGTAAACGATGATTTACAATAAAATTGAGTTACCTTGTTGTAGTCTAGACA
Organism: Strix uralensis; assembly: GCF_047716275.1. NCBI lineage: Eukaryota > Metazoa > Chordata > Aves > Strigiformes > Strigidae > Strix > Strix uralensis. Next base: position 111,417,091 of record NC_133972.1, read on the forward strand.
TCTTAACTGCCAGTATCCAGACAGCATTGCTCTAGAGAACATGAAGACTGTTATTTCCATACAAATATAAATGCATGCACATATGTACACACAAAACATGTTACCAAATAGTCATTTTACCCTGGAGCCAGGATATTCTACTTAAAAATAGATACAAAAGCACCCACTTTCCCTTAAAAAAAAGCACTGACTTCATCTCTAAATATCATCCATCTGAATCTACCATGCCCCTTCTTTGGCTTCCTCTGCTTCTTTCATCTGGGATTTCTGGCTAATTCCTCCTGAAGTTTTCACCTGGAGTATCTTGGAGTGGGACTAGTATGTTTCAGAGATTACTGTTTTCTCAGCACAGTTTTGGGGCCAAGGAAAGTAATGATTTCCTCCGGACAGATTTTCCCCACTGAGATGTTTGACCCCTCTCCTCTTGATATGAAAGATCTTAATCTTCTATACCCTGTTCTCAAGTTACAGTTAAATGCTATAGCATGATTAGTCTGCATTTTTGTCATTTTATGCTTAGAAATATCTTTAAATAAAAAACCAAAAGGAGTTAAAATATCTGGAGATCTTATAAATCAATGACTGAGGCACTGATATCCAAGCCATGCCTTCTCTTTTAATATATAATTTTCTCTTTTTTGTGCCTGAGTGGTCATATGGAATTTTTATTTTTCCTGAAACTTTTACTACAAAATTTTTCAGCAATAATTGTGCATTCTTAAGAAGTAAATTTTAAATGTCTTTTTAATGTTATTTGACTTTGATGAAGGTAGGTAAGATGTAGAAATATAGATTTGTAGTACCAATCTAGTTTCATCCGAGGACCATCACATTTTAATAATAAACCTAGAAAATGTATTGAAAGAAATAATCTCATGTTTCTGTCAGGACAGAAGATGTGGAACTTGAGTAATTCTGTGATTTAACGAATTTCAAAGGAAAAAAAAGGCCTGTACTGATCCAACTAACACTTCATTGAGAATTTCTGTCAATCTTTCTTTTCTACAGAATTACAAAATTAGCAGACATAATGGAACCTATTATATGCATTCATATTTTTAAAAAGGTCTTGCTACTACTCCATGAAAATTTGGCTGAAAGATTTCAACTCATGGCTTGGATTGTAGAACTATTGGAGATTGAAATCACTATCTGAAATACTAAAGGAACATTATTAAAAAGGCTAATGCACAGGGTTTGTGTTAGTAAGGAGATGTCTAATGAGGTATAGCAGGATGTCTAAGGGGATATAGATTGTATTTCTATCCTAATGGCTTGAAAAAGGATATAAACATGCTTAACATATGCACATATAGAAGTGCATATATATATACACACAAGTGGTTGACAGTACAAATAGATTGAATCTGGAATTACAGAGTGAAAAATGAAAAGTCAGGGAAAATTAGCTTAAAAGATTTACTCAAGAGAATTAAACTTCTGCAAGGTAGTAATTTGGTGAGAGTCATCAGGGATAAGTAGAGAAAGGATGTGCAATAGCACACAGTGAACTGCAGTTTGTTCATATGTTTACAGTTTGATACAGTGGCAGAGTTCTGCTCTAGTTAACACAGTGGAAGCTGATGGCATAAACTAAGGAATATCAGTATAGGTTTTGTATAATTATAGTGCGCTGTATTGACAGACTATTGTACACTCAATACAAGTTTAGCAGAAATAAACCAAAGGAGATCATAAAAGAGTGATAAAATGATCTTACAGCTGTATGATCCCAAAGCAAGGAGGTTTAGTTTATAAATGAAATATTTAAAATTTATTTGGTAAATGCAAACATGAAAAGAGTTAAATGACCTTTTGTTTGAAGGTGGGGTTTAAGTATAAAATAGTTGAAAGGAAGAAAATGCATATTATTGACATAAATTAAATAGAAATGTCTCCTGTAGGAAGAAGTGCAATCTGGAATAGTTAAGAAAAAATAATGTTTTATACAGTGCTTATTAAATTGGTGCAGGGTATAATTTTGCATTGAGAACACATTGCGTTGCACAGAAGAGGATTTCCTTCCTGCAGCTTTGCACAAATTTGTATCTGTGGTATTTAAGATAATAGAAAAGCCTTTTTCACTTCACAAAGAATTCTCTGCCTGAAAAGCTGATATGATATACAAATAAACATTGGGAACACTGTATCTAGATAGTGTGTCTCTCACTGGGCTCAAGAGAAGGACTTCTGAATTATAATTCAGTTTTATTCACTGTAGGTCAGCCCACTGAAAAGTTCTGCCTGTATTTCAGGGAGTTTGGATCAGGTCCTGACAATATAGCAATTTCTTGTAACTTCTGAGCTCTTCAGTGCATGTTTTACTCATTAGTCAAACAGATATAATACTATTATTAATATTAGTAAAAATCTTTCATTGGTATTATTCATAAAATACTTTTATGTGATATGTTCAATTATATTTTCCTCTTTGAAGACAGTAAAATACATTTAAAAAAATCAAAGGTTCTCTAGGGATCCAGAAATTTGAAACTGTAAATATTACTCATTTAATGAAAAATGATCAAGAGTTTGCTCCTGAATTGTAAATAGTTAAGAATTATTCCTGAAGGTGTGAGGTATCATGTGGTTTTCATAACACTGTTTTAGACCACACATTGCAAGTGTGGATGGATATTCAGATGCTGTAACAGGCATAAGTAGTCTTATGATAGTCATGGGAACTGTCTCAATTTCTGTATTACAATAATGTTATCAGCATAGTTGTTTAGTCTTTTTCTGTCTCTGTAGTGCAAGGTATGGTGATACTTTAGGAATCACAAAAAAATTCAAGGAGATAGACATATCTAGTGTATCTCCTCAGTCTAAAGATTTTGAGAACATTATTCACTGAAATCATTATTCCTTTTATGGATTTAACAAAAAGCATCTTATCTGAAAATGGGAAGTATAGAGCAGAGGAAGAAAAAATCTTATTATGCTCTATTGTGTTGGACCTGGTCATCCTGTAATCTCACATCTCATTCTCATCAGGGTTGCCAGGATTTTGAATGGTTTTAGTTTTGAAAAACTGGCACTTATTCTGTTCCTGTACTTCTTGCAATTTTTTTCCTTGATCTGATTCTGTGATGACTTTTTTTCCTTAATGGATTTACTTTAGCAATGGGTGAGTAAAAGATTGTGTAAGTTCATGTTAACAGTACCAGCCACTTAAGACACACATACTAGTCTCGGTCATACAAAGGGAATTGGCTGTGTTCTCTTTTCAGGAGCTTTGTGGAGCTAGAGTGGGTTACAGATGCTTGGCTTTGTTGTTAATTTCTTTAAACCCATCTAATGACAGTTTTGAATGAAGACATGAGCCTCCTGTGTTCATCTTTCTAATGCACAGTGTGAAGCTCTAGCTGTTTCTTCAGTAGAAAAAAATCTTTAATTACAAAGAACTTCACTAGGATATTAGATAATGAGATGCAAGAGCCCCCTTCCACAGTATTGTTCTTCCTTCAAGATGAAAACAGCTACTAGCTGTATTACTCCACTCTTCCTAACAGAAAAAACACTAATGCACTGTAATGTATCGTTAAAGGCCAAAGCAAGCATGGGGTGAGACATCCCTGCTGTGTAAGCTGAGGTGTGAGAGGTGGGGAGGAAGAAGAAAACTTCTAAGCTGAGGTAAATGAAAGGATGACCTGCAATGCAGGGCAGGAACAAATTAAAATCTATTTTAACATCTGTTTAGCTCTCTTTTACAAATCATAGCAAAAGAAGGAGCTCTGAGGACAAAGAACTAAAAACAGGACATGATCATTTGTCTTGTTTACACTGACTTTACACTGATTTCAGTATGACTTTGGTCTCCACACCAGCTCACATCAGTGTGTAAAACAAATTTAAAGGAGATTAAGGCTGATGATGCCTATTTGTGTTGTGGACTTTTCTCAGGTCACTTTAGATATTGAAATATGTCATAGTTTGCAAGTGTCTCTATACTGATGGACATATGGCTGAATTACTCCTGAGCAATATTCTGATATAAACTGATACAGCTCCAATTAATTCAAACAGAAGCCATGCTCTTATCACTCTCATTCTATGACCTTGTAACTCACTGACTTGATTGGAGTTATGATGATTTATATCAGCATTGATGGTTGATTCTTGTTTTGCTAATTATTCAAAACAGCCTGTTCTGATTATTGAGAGGTGTTGGGAGGAATAGAAATGTTTAAACAAAACTCCAAATTTGGATGTCATTTATCCTCTTAGTCTCAGATACCTGTTTAACTCATTAAACATTTTGTATTTTTTTCTGGTACTTTAATTAGGACTTGAACTAGCATCAAAATTCAGAGCTACGCATTCATTTTGTCTTTCTACCAATGTAAAAATTAAAACAAAAATATACAATACTACTTATAAAAGGAACAATTTAGGTCTGTTTAATGAACAAAAGTAGCTGAAAAATGCATGTAATGTCTCTGTTTAACTATTCCCAATTTTACCTACATTCATTTCCAAGTGTGTGCCTATTGTTTATTCAGATGCAAACTAATTTATTTTTATAAAGAAATTGCAATTTTCAGACATTAAGTGAATGGGTTTCCAACTCTCTGGGACACAGAGGATTTACAGATTGCCCATGATGATTTTCTAAGATTTGGTTTGATTTACCTTCTGACTTGCTTTTGTTTTCCTCTGACTGTATTTTTCAATAGATTCTTGTGTGAGCAAGGACTGTTTCTCCATGCTAACATATGTGGCAGCTGCCACCTTGTAATAACAGCATGTGGGTGATTGGGTACCTGGGCTGCTGTGGCCACAGGATGTGACCCTCTGGCATGCTGTGAGGTTGATATGGGGTGAACTTCCTGGTCTTCCTAATTTCAAAGCTCAAACCTTAATTTTAAAACCTGAAAAGGACACAAAAATACAAGCACACTAGTTCTTACTCCAACCAGATCTGTGATTTAGGCACACATCCCAGGAAAGCCAAAGCACATGCAATGATGCTTGGCTGTTTTAAGTAATAGGAAATAACAATGAGAAGTCCACCGATGCTTGATAATTTCCAAACATTTCAGATTCAGATCCTGCCTTTGTTTTCCAGCCTTAGAAGTACCATAGTGGAGAAGGTGCAGAAAAAGCAAACAAGTTGTGTGTAACACAAGGTGTGTAAGATCTTACATATGAAAAATGAGTGTTCATTGCAAAAAAAGATGACTATATGGAGGACATGAGAAAAGTATGTAAAATCATTGGTGACAGAGGAGAGCTGGATGAGGAAGGTTCAAAGTTTTAGTCACTTAGGATTTAAGGGGCATCAAAATAAAGTATTGGTGGTTTCAAAACAAAACAAAGACATTTCTCACAGCCCATAGTTGTGGAACTTCTTGTTAAACATATGCCTGGGTTCCAGAATTATTTGACTTGTACAGGTTTGGATGGATATTTCTTTGATTTTGTCAGAAAACGCTACCTCTGGGTCACAAAGTCCATCTAAAATCCAGGGACTAGGAGAATATAATTATATGTCTAATTTCCTCATATACTATTCCTTTTTTTTTTTTTTTTTTTTTTTTTTTTTTATGTTCCTTCAATATTTTCTATGTGAGAAAGAGAAGTCCGGAAATGCTCAGGTGTGTGTGTATGTGTGTGTCTAAGATGTCAGTGAGTGAGGGGGAAGAAAACAGAGGGACTGAGTGATTTTTTTTTTTTTTAAGAAGAGTATCTATTGGCTATTACCATTACATAAGAATATGAAATCATACCTTGTAAATATGAGGCAAAGAAAGAAAACAGGACCTCTCTCCATAGAACATTTTTCCAGTGTTTTGAAATTCATCATTGCAAAAGGTTTATGGAGACAAATTCTGTGACTTGTTTTTTAAGTGCTAGATAAATTAATGAACTGTAATGTAATTTGCATTTATGCAAACTAAGGTTAAAATACCATGGTTGAAATTGTGAGAGGAAGGCCTGCTGTGTAAGGAAAAGATATTCTACCTCAAATGGTGTGCTCCTGTTTCTGTGCCAGTATCTGACTGAGGGAACAGTAGATGGGAGGTGGATTCTTAATTACTGATCTATGACAGAGGCAGAAGATTTGACTTAAGATCTGGCATGCTATGGAAAATGCTATTAGTACTGGGGAGGACAGGAAATATAATCCAGGATAAAGTCACAGAGCCTGGAGTTTACTAGTGACTGGTACAGAAAATACTTCATTGTGGGAAGTATCCAAATAAGGCAGTTACAAGTCTATCTTACCAAAGCTTTTCTGACTGGAAAAGTTACTGGAAAAATTCCAGTCTCTGACTGGAATTTCAACCACATCATAGTGGCTATTGTTGTGGATATAGTTGTATGTGCAATAGCTCTGAGGTTTATGATTATGGTTTATGTGTGAGATGGGCTACTGAAAGGCACCATTGCTAAGGAGTCTTATGCAGTTGTGGCCATTAATTACTCTCATGTTCTTGGTATGAAGTACAAGTTGCAGCTAACAACATACAATATTCTAGTTCAAGGATAATGCCTGGTTGTAGGATGGGACTTGAACTGCAGATCCCAGTAGAGGCTGCAAAAAGATATGTGGATTTTGCTTCAGGAAACCACACATACTTCATGTAGGAAGAGATGAAACTGAATTTTTATGTTTTTGAGAGCATAACTTGGGAGAGTATGCCTTCATGGAAGCCATGGAAGTGTGCGCAGTATAGGAGTGCTAACAAGATGGTATTAAACTAGCTAGCTCAGGTCGAATACCAATGTATCTGTGGAGACTCAAAGAACAGGATAAATTAACTCAGTATAAGATGGAGGCTGATACTGCTATAAATTGCATTTATCTCTTCTACCCTTCTATTTGCTTAAAATCACATTAATTATTTCAGTATAGATGTATTGGAACTGTAACAACCTATTTTATGACAGATTGTCATAATGGATAGTTTCTGTCTATTTCTTTTCTGTCTGAATGTACAGATATATTTTTCATATATAGTCAAGGAAACACACCTGAACAAAAAATGAGTATTTATCTTTCAACTGTATAGCTATACAGGAAAGTTTCAGCTAGCTTATCTGAATTGCTTATTTTCTTCATTTACGGCTCCTCTTTCTCCTGCATCCTAGAATGTAGTAGTCCAGCAGTCATTGGTTGAGAAGATGGAAAACTATGTTTCTCTGTTCAAACAAAGTATTTAATCTTCACATAGATTTGCAGTTTCAAAGTTTATTAATGAGGGTTTCAAACTTTATGCAGCATTTACATGCCTAAAGCCAGTGGAAAAAAGTCCTTCTAGATGCCCAGATGCATATTTAGATGTCTGAGTTTTGAAAATCTGGTCCACAAACTTCACCTAGTAACTATGTCAAGAGAATTCATAAATCTGGAACAAGAACAGAATTTCAATCAAGAACTTCCAACTTTCATGCTTTGGACTGTGGATAAATGAACAGATGTGCAGTTGTAATATATTTTTTATGTTACTCTTCATATTATCAGCCCCAAATCTTTAAGGTTTGGAGACTACTTTCTTCTCAAACTACTATCACAAAGTATTGTAACTGAAACCAAAACATACATATTAAGGGAAAAATAAATGAAAGCAGCCTTAAATTTTCAGTTGTTCAAGGCCTGCCTCATCTCCCCACTGCATTTTTCAGTGTAATTTGGCAGTAATAGGTGAAGTTTTTCAATGGAGTATTATGGAAATTTCCTGAGAGCACTTTAAAAAAGACTTAAACTTATCTCCCAGCCCTTTTGCATGCCATCCAAACCTCTTGCATTCTCTCTTCAGGCATTTCAATGGTCTGTCTGATGTTCAATTTCACTGAAAGAAATCCATATTTGTCTGCCTGTTCCTCTGAGTTTCTGGGCTGCTAATTATACCCTGGCATTTATCTTGGGCATGTGGAAACCCCTGCTCATTAACTTACTAGGTCAAGGCTCATCTTCACATGATGTAGAAGTTTAATAGGCCCTCAAATTGTTTTCTGTAAATAAGACTCATTAACCCTGCTACCCCTAGAACGTTTTCAGTTCTCAACTTCGGTGTTTCCCAGAAAGAGTCTGCATTTTAATTCTGATGCTGAATATTCACCCTCTTCTGACTATCCATTACTGAATCCATCCAACACTTCTGCCTTTTGTATAAGAAAGAAGAGAGAAACTCAAGGAGATTTTTCTGAGGCATGAAACAAGACTACCGTAGAGAAGAAAGAGAAAGCCTTATCTATTGCAGACAAATACAGTTCCATTAAAACTGATGAATCTGAGGCTGATATAACTAAACAAAACATCATTTGTATTGAAGAATTGTTATATAAAGCAGAAAAAGATGGGGATTCATTCAGGATGGAAAAGCCCTCTTCAATTTCCCAAAAATCTACTGTGCGTTTGTTTTGCTGTTAATAACGTCTGTCTCTGCTTGCTTTGAAAATATAGGAAAACACTTACACTAAAACTACTGACTTGTAAAATAGAACTGTACATTGATTAGAAGTTCTCAGTTTTCTGTTTATGGATATTATTGTGGATGTTTTGGTGGATATGATAAATAGAAACAGCAGCTTGTGCTTTGATAAACAGCCCTGGATTATGGGCACTGGGGGTGTTGAGGGTCAACAGCCACCTACAAACTAAAACTGAGCAACTACTTAGAGCTTAGGCATGGTCTGTGACACGCCAGAGTAATTTTTTCCCTCCAATTTACCCTGGATATCCTGAAAATAGGTCTGGGTCCTGTTCTTTTAAAACCAGATGAGCTGTAGAGAATATCAGTGAAAATGGAAACCAGCGTGAGGTAGGCTTGTATTAAACAGCTTTATAGGAGGCAGACTTGTATTAAATGGCTTTATAGAAGAATGCACTACATACTATTAAAACCAGCTGGTGCTGTCATTCTTTATATCTGCTTCAAAATGATCGGCATCAGGATAATATTTTTTTGCAGATTGTAAAGAATGAAGATATACCATAACTTTTATAGCTCAAGGATACACATTTTTAAGTACAAGAATTAATGATTCACATAAAATATTGTAACTAAAAAGCACACTTTAGAGTAAGGCAGTGTTATAGTAAAAACACCGCAATTGACACTGAATTATTATTGTATTTTGGCTAGCAGTGTACATGCTGCAATTTTCTGTAGAATGAGTACTAAATTCATAGAGTGCTTAGCTTACTGATTACTCCCTACTGTATGGTGAAATATTTTTTTTAAAAAATATTGATATTGGAAAACCCTAAGAGCAATCTTCCAGTACTTTAAGCTTCAACTTTCCACGTGTTCTTTGTCTTGATAGACTCAGTTTCAAACCTCCATTCAATTTCAATGTAATTTAATTGCTAGGTATTAGATACTGTATCTGTCTGCCCATGTGTCAGCAGCAGCAAATTAGGCACTTGAACATCTAACTATGAATATTTTCCCCTGCAGTTCACTGCATGCACTAGGATCACATTTTCTTTTGTCAGAAAAGGATTAATTCTAGAGGCCTGACTGAGATCCAGCTAAAATTTTTTCTCTTAAGTATTAGCTTTTAAAGACAGCGGTAGGCAATTACATTAAAATCATCAGAAGAAACTACAAAAAATGGGACATGGAGACTGAAAAAACCAAGCTGGATTTATTTTCTGTTCTACCTAGAAGTGAATGGGGAATTGTAATTTTAACATTAATTTGCCAGAACAGGTTTGGAGATAAAACATTTTTCATTGGCACAGTTCCACTGATAGATCTGAATACAGGGCTGAGCTCCAGATTTCTGTCCACTCACCCAGAGGAGCTTGGTGACATTTCTGATGTGTTTCCAGACCCTGGGCAAAACAATCATGGATACAGTGACCCCAGACCTCCCTTGTCCTTCACCTTCCACTGTGTCTCCTTGCAGGATGTACCTCACAGAAGTAGTGCAATGTCTTGGCCCACAGCATTAATGTAGTGCCACTGCTGATCTGTGCAGAAGGCTGTCATGCAGACAGATGCCTGTGGTTTCATTGTGGTACAGCGAGGTACAACTTGGGTGGCTCTTTGTCTGTATGAGTGAAGATTTTCAATACTCTTTTTGTTGGAAGTACCACTTGCAGAAGAATGCATTTAGCACAGCAAAGCTGATGAAGCGTCTGCTTTCCCTGCAGGAAAGAAAGGGATTTTGAAGATATCACATACTGTTCAAGCAGGATGTGCTGGCCCAGACTTCACTAAATGACCTCTCTTGTTAAGTGTATCACTCACAATGTGACTTACTAATTTAGCAAGCCTGAGAGAGCAAAAAGAGTGAGGTGGAAAAAATACAGAGAAGAGATTACCACATGCAAATCATTGCTGGCTCCTCTGAAAGGTCAGTCTGTCCTCACTTCACTGTAACCAGCTTATCCCATTTGCAACACTATCACTGCCCTATCATTTACTTTTTGTAAAAGAAAACTCTAAAATGCATATATTTTCAAGTAAATAACTTGTGTATATATACATAATTACGCTTTCATGCACACAAAAACGCACACATGCATGCGTGAATGTATAAATGTACGTATATGTATATATAAAAATGTATATATAAAGACCTCCTATAAAGGGTGATTAATTTTACATATATATAATACAGACATATGTTATAAAAAGTGAATATATGGATTTGTGTGTATGTATAGAACTATTAATAGATGCATTATGTATATCATTATTACTACTGTTATTATTATTCTAGACACATAATTTGCAAAATGCCTCCCTGAATTTTCACACTGCTTTCATCTTATTACCTGGTGAGCCACTGCTTTTGATGTTGGCATACTTAGTATTTTTCAATTTGGTGTTTGGATTTAAAGGCAATGTTACTGCACATGCTGAAACCATTTGCATTGCTCTTTTAAAAAAATGATATTGTTTCTAAAGTCTTTATTCACTGAACATTTTTTTGCCAGTAGAGGAAAATCTTTGCTGACCTTACACTGAGCAAGGCCAGGGTTATCTCTTGTTAAGTCATGAACTCCTAATTTGAATTTGTAATGTTTTATGCAGAGATACTTTAAAAGAAAAATGATCTTTTTCTGCATGCTGTACAGTAACTCTAATGAAGTTAAATTGCACAGGGAAACATACTAGGCCATAGGAAATAAGCAATGATGTTGGGGTTTGCATAACCAAAGCAGAACGAACCCCTGGAGTGGTGCAGACTGTACTGGCAGTGTGCTAAACATAGCGCAATGATGGATGATGGATGATTGCCCATGGGAGAAAGCAGAGAATGAAAGACGTGTGCATACACAGGCACAAAGCTGTACCATATGGCAACACCTGAGAAGGGAGAGTGGAGAATGTGTCTTGTTCTGTTGCTTCCTCTTCTCACTGTCACTCCAACATACTTTGCTAGTGTGAGAAGCCTAAGCAGCATTGGCATGAAATGGCCTCTAGGTTCTGTCTATCTTTGGGAAAAGAGGTGATGGATTAGCTAGGATTTGGTTTTATTTCTTAGAACTTGCAAGTGGATTTGGATTACGAACTTGAGGCTTAGGTTCTGGATGGAATCTCAAAGTCTAAGTTTTTGGAGATGAAATACATGCATGATGAGGAGAAAAAGAAAAGTGAACTAGCTATCTGTGTGCTTGCATGTGGAATGGAACCCTGGATGTTTGTGTTTTGTTTTGTTTTGTTTTGTTTTGTTTTATATTTACTCTTTCTACCTTTGTCGTGAGATTTAATACTAAGAATTGGAGAAAGAAAGGGGAAGAATAGTACAGGTTGATTCTATAAATGTGATTATATTTTTTGGTCATTTTGACTGAATGAGGATGACTAGACACATTAAGAATTTTCTGTAGCATTAATGGAAGTTCTTTATGTATACTGAAAAATGGGTAAATCCTTCCACAGAGCAGACATGAGAACCAAAAATGAATTTTCTTCACTCTTTTCCTGTACTCTGCATTGGTGAGGACACACCTTGAGTATTGTGTCCAGTTCTGGCACCTCAATACGAGAGGGATATCGAGGTGCTGGAGTGAGTGCAGAGGAGGGCAACGAAGCTGGTGAAGGACCTGGAGAACAAATCCTATGAGGAGTGATTGAGGGAGCTGGGACTGTTTAGTTTGAGGAAGACAAGGCTGAGGGGAGACCTCATCACTCTCTACAGCTACCTGAAAGGACATTGTAGAGAGGTTGGTGCTGGTCTCTTCTCACAGGTAATTAGTGACAGAACAAGAGGGAATGGCTTTAAACTGCAACAGGGGAGGTTCAGAGTGGACATTAGGAAAAAATTTTTCGCAGAAAAGTGGTCAGACAGTGGAATAGGCTGCCCAGGGAGGTGGTGGAGTCACCATCCCTGGATGTGTTTAAGGGTCGTTTAGATGAGATGCTGGGGGATATGGTGTAGGGGAGAACTTTGTAGAGTAGGGCTGATAGTTGGACTCAAGGGTCCCAAGGGTCTTTTCCAACCTGAATGATTCTGTGATTCCGAGATTATCCATTCCAGGTTCTCAAAAAAATCCACTTTGGACATGTCAGCCTAATTACTTCTGTACATTCTAAAATTGAAGGCAGAGATCCCCTTTGTAGATTTATGATGGCTAAATGTCTTAATAAGATATTTTTTATTAAGAAAGCTGAATAAAGACTTTTTATTTTAAATGATGCTATTGCATTGAATGCTGCAGAAGAAAATTTTATCATTTATTTTAAAGTACTGCCAAAAATTGTTTGCTAGATATTTTTATTCCACTCCATTAAAAGAAATTTTAGTGTACAGTGAAGGTCTGTTATTGATCAAGTGTTAATCTATTATGTATGTGAGGGTGTACTGGGTCTGGCTGAGCCGGACCCTGTAGCAGCCCTCATGGTGCTGTGTTTTATGTTGGGAGTTGGCAGGGTGTTGGTAGCACACTGGTGTTGTGGCTACTGCTGAGTAGTGCTTACACAGCACCAAGGCTCTTTCTGACATTTCTCCCCCCACAGTGGGACAGGATGGGCAAGATCTTGGGAGGGGACACAACCAGGACAGCTGACCTGAACTGACCAAAGGGATATTCCAGACCATATGACGTCTGCTCAAGTATAAAGCTGGGAAAAAGGAGGAAGGGGGCGGGGGTCACCCTTGGTCCTCTGAGGCAACCACTGCGCGTATCAGAGCCCTGCTTCCTGAGAAGGCCCGACATCACCTGTTAATGGGAAGTAGAGAATAAATCTGTTTTCTTTTTGCTTCTGCGCACGGACCTTTGCTTCGCTTTGCTTATATTAAAACTGCTTTTGTTTTACCCACAGGGGTTGGGTTTTTTTCCCTATCTTATTTTCTTTCCCCTCTTTGCCCTGTTGAGAAAAAAGGGGGAAGGGGAGAAGTGACGAGCGACTTGGTGGGTATCTGGCATTTAGCCAAGGTCAAACCACCACAGAGGGCTAGGCAAAACTGCAGTTCCTGGCAACTGGGAAAGTTCCCTTAATAATTTTCTTGGAGTTGGCTAAGCTGAAGACTTGCACCTCAAGTGCTGATGAAGAGTCACATCACAGGGCTCCATGTGCTGGTCTGCCGAGCTGTCTAGGTGAACCCAGAAAGAAGTATAATGATTTATGCATTCCCTTATTCACAAGACAGCACTGAAAGAGACAATTCTCACCTGCCTAAGTCATTCCTAACTGAGTAAGTCACAACCTAACTCCAGGAATATATGCAAAAGATCATATCTTTTTAAAAATCTGAGCTTGGTGATGCTCCTTCTATTTTTTAATTGAGGAATGATGTTAAAAACTGTGGCATTCCCTGGACTGCAAGTTTTAAAAATGACTTGCTTGCATGTAAAAGTCTCAAGTACCACCTCTAGCAGACATCTCCTGATCACCAGACAAGGTTAAAGAGAGAAATTAGTCTAGGGTTTTTTTGAATAATGAGTTGTTGTGACTAAATTGCTTAAGAAATCAGCATAAATGCTGACAATTGATACTTGCCTCTCAAGGATGACTTTACAATACTTTTGGCATAAGAATGGGGTCCTATTTGTCTACAATAGTGATATGCAGTTTGTTGTGGTAGGCTTTGCAGTATTTTATGTCTACTTATTTCCCTCAAGAGAATATAAATCTTTCTCTTCCTCTACCCCAAATATCTATAAAAAAAAAAAACAAACCAAACAACAAAAACATTTAGGAAATGTTTTGAAAACAGGAGAAGGGAGGCATCTCTTGATGATCCTGAGCCCTTGTGGTATAAGAATCAACTACAGTTAGTGTTATGGATACTCAGCACTAGAAATTTCCATCAGTAATTTAATGGAAATTTCTATATACAGAAATTTGTTCTTTTGTTTCTGAAAGAACGTTTGCACAAGAAAATGTGGGGAAATATTAGAAAGAAATGTCTTAGGAGACCTAGTAGTTTTTTTCCCCCCATTGCAGATGTATAATGTGCACCTTCATAAGTATGTGAAATTCCTAAGTAGACGAAACCATTCTGAACTTTTCCAAGGATAAGACACAATCTAGTATTCCTTGTTGTGACTCTTCCTCCTCTTCATCTTCCCTGACAGTTTCATTGAAATGTGTACATTATTTCAGCTTATCAGAAGAAAAGTATCATCATTTTAGGTCCTTGCCCTTACCCACCCTTGCACTTGGCTCATGACTCTGTGTGAAGGAAGACGGACACAAATTTTTTACCATCAAACCCCACATGTTACTACAGATGTTTTGGTAACATCTGCCTTGCCTGCTTTTTCTACAGTGATACACAGGAATGAGACAGGTGCAGCAGTGGAGATCCTGCAGGTTAATGTTGGCTCAGTCTTCAAGGACTTCTGTCTTTTTTGCTTTTGGGACTCCAGAGAAAATGGTTCCTGAATAATCAGCTAATTCCCACCAACTGTGAGTATGTCCAGATATTCACTGGACACTTGTATCTTGAAAATACACAAATGTATGTGTCTGGGTAGACAGGAAGAAAATGCTGCATGGTAAAGAGAACTGACAGAAGCTTTGTGACATGTCTCCAAGTAATCATCTTAGATGTATTCCTAAGGTGTTATAATAGCACCCCAAAATTTTGTCTGAACTTTACACATATATAAAAACATAAACTCAGTGGCCACAATACACAGATATAGCTGTCCTTCCAAAGCCAGCTCCAACAATGAAAATTATAGCTCAGCTGTTCAATTAACACAGCAGTAGGCTAATGCTAGTGTGAAATACATTCAAAGTAATTTCAATTAACAGCAATTAAATTGTACTTGGTTTTAAAATAGGATGCCAGGAGTGAGAAGTAAGATGCACAGCATCTCTACAGGTGATAAATGCAGATCTGGCCTGCTGTTCACCTGGGTTTTTCAGCTTTCTTCTAGACAATAATAGTATCAGTGAAACCAGGGAAATGAGCAGAACAGCAGTTAGTGGGAGGATATAATGTGAAGAGAGAAGGAAGAAGTAACTTGTTCAGCCTGACGGAAACAGAATGAGCCCAACCATTTCTCAGCATCTATTTTCCTCCTAGCCTGGGAGGAGGAGGAGAAAGGATATACACTTGTCAGCCAGGATGAAGATATCACACGAGGGGACAGCACAACTTTTTAACTACCGCTGTTCTCAATTTATGGCAGAAAGTATATTCATCAGCATAGAGATACCAGAGCTTCAAACGTAATTCAGATAACTGAATGTTACCAAAATTCACAGCTTAGCAGAGGCCTAGTAACTCCATAATTTTTTCAGCAACATGATTGTACTTAACCTGAAGAACTAGATGAGTAAATAATTCAGTAGAAAACCCCCTAATTTTCAGTGACGTTCTCAGTAACAACTCTCTGTATGCTTGCAGTCCAGGAGTTCTTATGGATAGCTAGGCAATTTATGTCTTCATCAAAAGAAAAAGAACCCCATACTTTCAGCAGTGTTTTTCAAATGTAGAGAAGTATGGGAGGATTTTTTAAAAAGTAAACCAGAAGTAATGTTAATAAAAATACAGCATGTATGTAGACTAACGTCAGATCTTTCTTACTGTTCAATTAATTTAATAGTACATGGTATGATTAACATACTGTTAAGTAAAGATTCCTGTTATATCTTCATAATTTTATTGCAAATTAGTTATTTTTACTTAGCTGGAACACTATGAGGTAGAATCATTTGTTTAGCACTTGGAACTGTTGTTCTCAACCTGATTTCTGCTGAGCAGGGGCAAGTGAAAAGACCAGAACTTTACTTATTAACAGAACATCCATTCATTTACAATACTCACTGACTATCTCATTACCATTAAATCACATAAACGCAGTTTAACCAGCTGAGTCAGGGAGATGGTGAGCCAATAGGACTGTGACAAACTTGTCTGATTGCATGTTGTCCTTTGCTCAGAGACAGATGCAGCAAATGGCATTTTGTGGGAAATGTGTTCTGTACCTAAGTCTAAAACAATGTATATAGAAATAAAAAATGATGGATAGTTTTGAATCAAAGTACTACTGGCAGTGCATACTAAAACATGATGAATTAAGATCATAAAGCCAATTTTTGAAGGGGACTCTCAGTGTTCAATTGTTGACACTGATTTGCAGATAGGGAATGATGAGGAAATATTATAAAAATCTGACCACTTAATATCAGTCTGAAACCAAGTGAAGAAGCATTAAGGAAACTAAACTCTTTTTTATTATTCAAATAACACATCTTTATAATCTCACTTTCCCCTGGAGCAGTATTTCCTTGTGATCCTCACACAAACGTTTTTTTTCCTATGGACTACATAGATCTAGATGAATGTTAGATAAAGAATAAATCAAGTTACTTGGGGTTATATGTGTTGTTTACCCAATTGACCAAATTGTTCCTGCTACACTGTCCTTCTCCATTTCAACTGCTATTAATAACCACAGCATGACTTGAGAATTAATTGCCTATTTAGTGCTGTTGTTCTGAGGAATAGTTGAAAACTTATGTTAATAAATTACTTGATTAGTGTCATTTGACACAATGTGAATAATTTGTCAGTGGCAAGTGTCTTTCCTCTTGGGAGAGCGAAGGTTAAGCAGAGACAAAATAGAAAAGCAAATATGTGAACATCAGCATCGTTATTCCTGGAGCAGAACATAAATATCCTTCTCTCTTTCCTATGTCATGGAGGTTCTTCTTTACTATTTGATAACCTTTCCTGACAGCCAAACATTTTTTTGTGGTCTTGCTTGCTAAAAGAGTAATAAACTGTGAAGGAGTACAAAAGCTGCTAAGAGTCTGAGGAAATAAATGATAAAATATCTCCATATTTTAGGTTATAGTAATTGTTGTCCTTAAAATATGCAGTATAGTAAAAATATTTTATATTTCACCAAGATTTTTTTTTCCTCTAGGATGAAGACAAGGAAAAGGTGGATTGTTTAAAAAGTAAAGTTTCAAAAGGGAAAATTTCTTTTTAGAAAGCTTTTTCCTTTTTTTTTTTTTTCCTTCATTCTATATGGAATCTTGCTACTTCCAATAGCTTATATCAATACGCCTGGTATAAAATCAGTAGGATACAAATTTTTCCATCTTAATAGAATACACTTAAAGGGCAGATTTTACAGTGTTTTTCCTTTTGAAGCAATGGGACATAACGGAGTATATGGTGAAGGGATGTGGTAAACCCCTCAGAGATGAATGTAAAATACTCTGTATCTCATCAAGATGTTTTTCTACACCAACACATTTTGTCAATGTGCAAATTTAAACTTTAGTGTACAGTCAGTGGAGGCTTCTGAAGGTGACCTAGTTGTTCTTAAGTATTAAAATTAGATAACATGGGGTTCCCTTATGGGTGAACTTTAAACAAATACTTTCATTTGTCTTTTACCATGCAGTTAATATGGTTTTATGATTTAAGGC